>NW_022900917.1:45215818-45238765 GCF_012274545.1 Fukomys damarensis
AAAAAAAAAAAAAAAAAAAAAGATTTCAAATTTATGTTCATTTATTTAGCTAATTTGATGAGAATAGTTATTGTTTCTTTTTTTTTAAAGATAGACACATCTTATGGTAGACAAGTTAAATCAGCAGATTTGCTCATTCATCATTTACCCAATGTTTAAAAAACCCTTATTATGCACCTTATTATGCTGAGTAATAGGGCTTGCTGAAGGAAATTCAACTTTGGCTGTAAAACCATCCAAAATAAGTGACTTCAGAATCTTAGTAAATCAAGCTCAGGTATGAGTTCATAATGAGGTCCTTTTGTATTTCTGACTAAACCCAATTAATCTATTGACTAATTTATTCACTAACTGATTTATGCATACCTTGAATATTTATTATGTACCAGGCACATTGCTTAATGATGGGGAAATAGTTATTAAAAAGGCAAAATGGGGACCCACTATATCCAGCAAAAGTGGTTCTAGTTTTCATTGGCCTCAAAATTTAGCAGAAGAAAAAGATATTAAAAATACTTAGTCGTAATTGTGAAAAATGCTCCAAAATGTCAAAACTAGGTTTATAGAAGCATATAAAATGAGCCTTGCTGTGATTTGGATATATCCCCAGAAGGCCATGTGTGAAAGGCATGGTCCCAAGCTTGTGGCACTACTGGGAGGTACTGCAACCTCTAAAAGGTGGGGACTATCAGAAGAATTTCTGGTCATGTGCTTCCTCTCTGTTTCCTCTGCCATGTGCTCCAACCATGATACACTGCCTTGTCTTGGATCCAAGAGCAATGGGCCAACTGACCATGGATTGAAATCTACAAAACTGTGAACCAGAATAAATTTTCTATTTTGAGTTAATTGTTATGCAATGGGAAGGTGACTAGCACAGGGGCATAGTCTTGTTTGTGAATAGAAGTTTTCCTCAGGAATCAACATTTAAGTTGAGATCTATAAGATGACTTGCTATTAGTCAAGCATATGCTAAGAAGAACACTCAAGAGATGGCAGGGAGAGCACAGGCATGTTCCCTGAGAAGGGGGCAGAATATACAGAGATCTTGAATGGAGAAGGTGCTTGGCCTCCTAAGGATCCTTCATCAGAAAGAAGGACTGTGTCTGAATCTTGAGAGCAGGAGGTGATCAACAGCATGCATGAAATGAATGCGTATATCTCATGAAATAAGAGTTCTTGCTGATACTGCTTAGGCAAGAGATGCCAACAGATTTACATTTTTAAAAGTTTCCTCTGTGGGTAAACTAATCACAGCTGGACAAAGAGGCAGAGACTTGTTAGGAGTCTCTCTGGTACTCTGTCTGATCTCATCCCAATACTTTAGAATCAATCCCCAAAGGGCATTTTGTGTTATTATTTTATTACATTTGGAATTTATTGTCCTTGTTTCTAAGTGTAGCAAATATTATTTAACCTCAAATTCTAATGTCTGTGAGACTTTCAGTAGTCCTCCTTATCCACAGTTTCATTTTCTGTG
Source organism: Fukomys damarensis (assembly GCF_012274545.1). Lineage (NCBI taxonomy): Eukaryota > Metazoa > Chordata > Mammalia > Rodentia > Bathyergidae > Fukomys > Fukomys damarensis. The sequence continues at coordinate 45,217,299 of NW_022900917.1, forward strand.
CTTTCATTTGTCTGCAGTTAGCAGCAGTTTGAAAATATTAAGTGGAAAAGTCCAGAAACAAACAATTCATAAATTTTAAATAACTTTAATTACAATCAAGTAATATAATATTTCTATTTTATTAGTAGTTGTTATTACTCTATTACAACTATATATCTAGAGTTCAGTACTAACCCTGGTTTCGGTTATCTTCTGGGGGTCTTGGATATGGGGAAGACTATTGTATTTGTGCTTTGGAACTGAAATTGTGGATAGAATTTTGGCATGATGTTGATCTCCATCTCTAGTTCATGGGTGTCTTCACAAGGTTATGGAGACTCCAACACATACACTGCAGACTTTCCTATACCCACTCTGACATTGTCTCTGTATTTTTCATTGTAAGGTAAGAACATTGGGCAAAACACATTTTAAAGTTCCTTGCATCTTTATTTATTTTACTTAGATTTAGAAAACAGCTAATCATCAATGTATATAGAATTAATAGGCAAGAAATTTGTATTGCTGAGTATTTCACAAATATTAAGCAAGGCCTTGAGGATAGAATTTCTGTGTAGCAATCAGGTGCACTGTAGGTACTGGAAAAATACTTGTTGAATTCAATGAAATTGAATTTTTTTGAAACTGGAGAAGAATTTTAGATTGATGACTTAGAATTGATATATAAATATTATGCTTATTTAACACTTAATTTTGAATATTTCCATAGAGCCGAATTATATGTAAAACTGTTAACATGTTATCTGTTTTTTTTAGTCTTTCTACACTTCAAAAATGTTTTTGTTTGTTTGTCTGAAACTAAACCCAATGGATTAAGCCATCTGCCTACTCTTTTCAAAATGAAAGGATTATTTTCTCCCAAAGGAATGGATATTCTAGAATGTAAACCCTTAGAGGGCAAGAATTATTATTTCCATGTTATTTAATATTCTGAAAAGGAAAATGAAAAACCACATACTCAGTAGGCACTAATATAACTGGTGAAGCCTCTTGAAACCAGGCTTACAATAGTTTTTTCCCTTCCAATTTATCAAAGTCTATGTTTAGCAACACAAAAGTTAAAAAAGCAGATAATTCTCTATTTCCAAGATTGTCAGAATATTTCTATACTTAATATGACAAAATTAGAACAAAAGAATCCAAATATCTTTGAAATGGTTCTTAAAATGTGTAGACATAAGTCAACCGAAGTCCTTTAGTCTCTGGGGTTTCACATTTGTTTCCAATTTGTTTTATCATTCATGTATTTATGATCTCAGCCATCCTCAGACTTTAATTACTAGCTACTCATAAGAGTTTCAAGGTAAGAGTAGAGTTGCTATTAACATAGACCTCATTTGTACTCTGGAAGTACTCTGGAAGCATTTTTCAATACATACTAGTTGTAAGCAGTACGAATAGAAATCCAGTCAACCTTTTTACTCATTATCCTTTAATCTCCAGTTCTAACTTTGGTTTAGCACATTGGGATAGACTTTACTCACCAGAGCAAAGACAACACCTAGAGAATACCACTCACTTTTTCAAAGCACCTAGTATGTGTCTGGTGTTTTACATATAGACTCATTTAACCCTTAGAAAAACCTATGATGATATCTTCTATTTTGAAATTAGAACATTGAAGCAAGGAGAGATTGCACACAATGCACCTGGAGAATGGGCTGGCCACCACCTGGGCTCCTTTTCCTGCGAACAGGAAAGTTCGCAGAGTAGGTTTGGCTATAATGTCATGAGTACTGGAGACAAGCAACAGAAGTTCAGGGTGAAAAATTCTGAAAAGTAAGAGGATAGCCTGTAGAAGAATTCTGTCTAATCCTAACACAAGAACCATCTTTAGACTGTGAAGGTTAAATGAGGTATAGGCTTATAGCAGGACATTGTTTGATGCAACTCAATATTACTAGCCTCCTTTCCAAATCTTTGAGGGATTACTGAAGAAGTGCTGAGACTTTCTCACATGCAAGCTTATCATTAAGCTTTCTCTGGGTCTTATTACTCCACGACTATTGCTAACTTTCATTTTGAAGTGTGTCTAGCTCTACAATATTTTTAAAACAAAGGATATATATAAAGAATATGAAGAGCACAATTTGCCACTGTTCATTATGGATGAATCTGCTACCATTCCTTCTATTCTTCAGTTGTTTTAAATGATCTGAAATTGAGAAATTAGAAGCTTCACAGTGTTTCTGATAAAATCAGTGTTGAGAAATTCACAGAGAGCTAAAACCTGTTTAAAACCATAAAACAATTTAAATACAGAGGATGAAGCTGATATATTAACGACGCTTTATCTCACAACTAGTATTGGGTAGATTGGTGGTTGTCATATTGACTCTTTACTTGGATATAGTTTTTGTTTTATAAGAAATAGATAAGGAGGAATGAATATGTACACACACATATGTTTTTGTTCACAAAAAATACAACAAAGGTATGTAGAATGTGCATAGTGACCCAGCTCCAGATGTCCAGGGAAGCTTAATTTTTTGTTTTTGTATTTTTGAAACAGAGTCTTGCTATGTAATTCAGGTTGGCTTTGAACTCATTATGTAGTCTAGCCTGGTCTTGAACTTGCAGCATCCTTCTGTCTCAGCTTCCTAAGTGCTGGATAACAGGCATGTGCCACCATGCCCAGCCTATGAGCTTCATTAACTTTGAAATCCCTGCATGGCTCTTTCCAATCATAGGCTTTCACTTTCTTGAATTTTCTGCCTCCCCTTTAATTGCTTCTATTTACATCTTTCCATGTAAGTTTGTATACCTTAATAAGTTATTGCTGAGTTGTATATGTTTTTGAACTTTTCTTCTTTAGTTTAGTATTTTTATATAACACTGTGCTCTTGAGATTTACCTGTTATTGTTCATGTTGGCAGTTCATTAGTTTTCATTATTGTATCACAAATATGTATCAAATGATAGACATTTGGGTTACCTCTGCTTTTGTTTTTTTTACAATCATAGTGCTTCTGTGAATATCCAAAATTGCTGAAGAATTTCTAAAGCATACGTAAGTAGGATAATTTATAGGTCATCAAATGCTCATCATCCATGTTATTAGATAATTAAAAAATTTCAGTAGCAGTTTTACTGATTCAAACCCTTATATCCTTGTTTGATATCATCTGATTTCTAAACTTTTGCCAGTCTGATCAGTAAAAATGATATTTCACTTTAGGTTCCATTTGTATTTGTTCTGTATATAGTTGAACATTTTTTTAAATGTTTGTTGTTCATTCAAGTTAGTATAGTGATGCACCTCTTGAAATATTGTGCCTATTTTTCTCTTGAACTGTTCAACTTAACTTAGTGATTATTCAGAGGTTAAAATATACTATGGATTCAAATCCTTAGTTGTATCATTAATATAGAAGTTCTTGAATTTAGTGAAGTTGAATTTATCAATCATTTTATTATGTATTATAATTTTAATATCATAATTATTCTATACCTCAAAATAATAAATATATTATCTTAAGTTGTTTCTAAGATATTTTATTGTCTTTCCTTTCACATTGAAATCTTTAAATATCTGAAATCCACCCCCGTCCTTCTTTGAGGTATGGTATCATTACAGCTTGATCTAAATGTCCCCTAAAAGTTTCATATTTAGAGGTGGGGCTTTTGGAATGTAATTGGATCATGGGGTGCTACACTTATCCATTGATGAACTTATAGCTGAATGTATCATTAATAGGTAAGACCTGATTGGAAGAGGTGAGTCACTGGGGGCATGACCTAGAAGGGTGTATAAATGTCTCTGGTTCCTCCCTTTGCTTTCTGGTTCTTACTTGCTTTCTCTGCTTCTTGGCTGCTACAGTTTGAGCAGCTGTCTTCTGTCATGCTCATCTGCCATGCTGTTTCTGCCTTGGGGCCAGTTGGCCATGGACCGAACCCACTGAAACGATGAACCAAATAAAATTCTCCTTTTCTAAGTTGCAGGTGTCCGATATTTTGTCTTAGTGATGGGAATTCTTATCAATACAGATGTATAGATTTAACTTTTTTCAGAATAACAGACCCATATCTAATTGCATTTACTAAAATTATATTCCCCACCAATGTGCAAAGCTAGCCCTAAACCTTTTTTGCTGCCAGTACCGGGGATCAAAATCAGAACCTTGTACTTGTGAGGCATCACTGAGCTAAATCCCTGGCCCTTCCTAAACCTTTTATGTATAGTTTTTCTTCTATGCTTCCTATTGTAGTTTATTGATTAATTTTGGTCTTCTCTTATTTCTTCTTTAATACCCTCTGATCTTAATATCTTTATAGGTTTTGATATCTAATAAGGCAAGTATCTTTCTTTTGTTCTTTTTTTGAGGGTATTTTTTACCTTAAATCTTTTTTTAAAAAAAGAATTGTTTATTTTCATCTTATGATTACATTATCAAGCTTCAGTTATATGCAGTAAATGTACACCAAAACATGGAATGTTGACTGGAATTGTACTGAATCTACATATCAATTTAGGCAATCTAGGAAGATATCTATTTTTTTCTTTTATTGAGTTTATTGGTACATTTTAGGTATACAGTATAATTACATTCATTATTGGGATATTGTACCTTTACATAACAGGTCTTGGTTCTCATTTTTTTCCCCGTGTCTGTGCCCACCTTCACCTCCTCCTCCCCTCTCCATTAACAAACACTTTATTTCCATTTTTTCATTTTCTTATATTTTTTCTTTTCCCTTATTACCTTTCCCCTACCCTTCCCACTTTCCCTACACCTTTAGCCTTTTTCTTCCTGTTTCACATGGTCAATTATCTCATTAGGGTCTTATGTACTATTATAGTTTTTCACACCAGAGAAACTATTCGGTATTTACACATGTGTGACTTACTTATTTCACTTAGGAGTATATCCTCAATATGTATCCATTTTCCTATGAATGAATCTAATTTCTCATTCTTTATGGTTGAGTAGTATTCCACTTTATAGAAAAACCACATCTTCTTTATCCAGTTTGGTGGTTTCTTTTGAAGTGCAGAAGGCTTCTCTCTCTCTCTCTCTCTCTCTCTCTCTCTCTCTCTCTCTGAGTTTATTGGTACATTTTAGGTATACAGTTACATCCATCATTGGAATTTTGTACGTTTACATGACAGGTCTTGGTTCTCATTTTTTCCCCTTGTCCCTGCCCTTCCATAGGAAGCTTTTTAATATGATGAGATCACAGTTGTTGATTCTTTGTGCTAGTTCCTGTGAACTGAGGATTTGTTCACAAAGTCACAAAAGAATCTGTCTCGTTTTTCATCAGATCCTCACATTGACCCAATGCCCAATAGGTAATTCCACAGAAAATATTATTATTTAGTTGGACTTTCACATTTGAGGGTTCTACATTTGCAAGTTGGAGCAATCACAAAGTAAAAATACTTGAAGAAAAATTACATCTATACTAAACACATACGTACTTTTCCTTGTCACTATTTTCTAAACAATACAGTATAATTGTTATTTATATAGCATTGACATTGTGTTAGACATTAAATCAATCTAGGAATTATTTTAAATATGTAGGATGGTGCATGTATGTTATATGCAATGACTATGCCCTTTATATCAGGCACTAAAGCATCTGTAGATTTTGTTATCTGCAGGGTGTGTTCTGGAACTAATCCCCCATGGATACCAAGGGACAACTGTGTAGACAAATTGTATGAAGCCCTTTATTTCACAATACTAAATGTTTCTTCATTGTAATCACCATATTAACCTTACTTCAAACAAAGTTTACAAAAGCAGGAAAGGCATACTAAGTTGCAAAGGAAGGTTCATGAGTACAACCATGCATGAAATGAACACCATGTCCTTGGCCTTTTCTAGGTTGGAATCCACACAGGGAAATGACCTTTGATGTAAGGAACATGATTTTTGTTATACCCATTGCCCAAGGGGCCATAACCCAGGTCACAGCTGCAACAAAGGACTACATGTGGATTTATGGCAGGCAAGTTGTTATTAACACTGCTGTACTTTTTAAACTCACAAGAGATGATTTTCACAACTTCTCTAGCCACCCAGTCACTCTCTTGGAGGTAAAACTTTAACGGCTTTCCATTCTAACTAAATAGAAATGCAGAGAAAGAACAGAACTAGAAGAAAATTATGAGAAGGAAAAGGAAAAACTAAGGAAGGAAAAGAGAAATGCAGATAGATATTGACAGCTCACTTCAAGTTCAATACCTCTACTGTCAGACATTCAGTGACGATTGTCCAAAAGCTGAGGGCTTCGTTTTTATTCCATTTCCCAAAACCTAACTGTGGTGGATGGTTAGCTTGAGTGGGATCACCAAGCTGAACTGAGTCAGCATGGTTCTGGGCATGAAAGACTCACCTGAGGATTGTTACCAAAACGGCTTAAAAGGAGCCCAGGAGGGAAAGATTGAATGCTGCTGATTTCCCAGGAGAAGTTTTGTTGTGGCTAGTTTTCCTGATATAAACTCAGCTGTTCTCTGAGGAGGCGTTGCTTGGATCCTCACTGTCACCCAGGATGGCTGCTATTCTCTTTGGTCTTATAAATTATGTGTCCTGTATTAAATCTATCCCCTTGCAAACCCTGAATAACACTAACTAAATGTAAAGAAATTTCAACCAAATAAATGTCCACTTGGAGTCTCTGAATTTTTTCATTTAATTTTTATTGGCATGAAGATCAAGGATCAACTCAACCAAAGACATTAATTTGAAGCAGAAAAGGAGGGAGAAATAGAAAATTGGGCATAGAGGGGGGAAAGTGGGGAATTCGAGGGGAAATGGCGCCGGGGCAGTATTTTCCAATTTACAGACTCTCGCTAAGCCATCCCCCGCCCACATGCTCACTCTGTTCCTAACAGCAACTTCATCAATTAAGATTCTATGAGACTGGCAGGCTCCAAGATCAACAGTACCATCCACATATTCACTATTCCACTGGCACAGCGAACAATTCTGAATATTAAAAGTAAAGCAACATATTCTGCCATGTCTTTTGTATACAGACAGCTGAAGCTGCGTGAAAGTTTGGCACCAAAAGGCCAAGTACCATATTTTCAGCCACCCACACGCCAAACCCTATAATAACTACAGACTCTAGATGTGAAATTTTCAGACATTTGCAGCAGAGAAAAACTAATAGTCATGTTTCTTCATGTGCTTCCTTTCCTATCAGGGCAGTTTCTCAACTTTAAAACTCATGGATGTGTGCTAAAGTGAACAAAGGGTGCTGTGTAGATATTTTCACCAGATGTCAAATGGTGCTTATTTATTTAAACAGAAAACCTCATTTTGTACATTTGGTTCATTTAGTGGTATGTGCTCTGTAACAAATATTTTTTATGAGTAAAAAGCTGCCACCAGTGTGCTTAAGTTATAATAGGGCGTCAGGAAAGTCTGTTTGCTGAGACTAAATATTGCTCTTTTTGCTTCTGGTTGAAATGTAAATTCCACTCTTATCCTCCTTCTTCTGTTATGGGAGAAACACTGTAGCTAAAGTTATTCCAGGACTAATAAGTAATCTTTCCTTTGTGGTCAAATCTAGAAGCAAGATGTTCAGTTTTGCCATCATTTTGAAGATAGTTGTATAGCTAGAGTATTGGCATTCTCAAAGATAATGACAGAAAACTTGTCATTTCTCTCCTGCATAACTAGACTCCTGAGGCATATGGGCCATAAGAACCCACATTCTGAGAGTTCATGTTGTCCACTCAGTGAGGACAATAACATGGCTAACTTGAAACTCCTCTGAGGTCCTGCAAAAAAGTAGAATATAAATGGGCCTTGACATCCCCCTAACATCTGCAAATGTAGATGTTAGTAGCAAATGTGCCTTCAGCTCAGTGCTCCACCAAGAAATTTCTCCATCCATCAGAACTGAGGTATTTGATTATTCCTTATTGACAAGCTTAGAAGCAGCTGTGCAGAGATTACATTGCTCAAATTAGAAATAGACAAGATGTTTCACAGATAAGGAAATATACAGAGTACATCCCCAGATTATCAGGTCATTGGCTCCAGATTCTGCAGAACAGGGCCAGGGACTTAGCTCAGTGGTGCAGCTGTCACCTGCCTAGAAAGTGCAAGGTCCCAAGTTCAATCCCAGCACCAGAAAAGCACAAAAAAACAGAAAAACTTCTACAGAACATATTTTAGAGAGCCAAACCCCTTACAAATACAATGAATGAATACATAAACAGTGAGTTAATAAGGAGAACTCTGAACAAGTACAGAAAGAATCTCAGAATTTTCTACTGGCCTAATTTCCCTGAAACAAGAATTAAAATCCCAGCACAGAATAACCTGAAATATAAGGGGGTGGGGGACTTGGAAGACAGTTGACAGCATTTGAACAAAATAAGAATGCAAACTCTGGCTGAATTAAAACAAAGTCTATTTACTCAGTTATAAGTGATAAAGAGCTTTTCACCAGTTCTTTGAACAGAAATTGGCAGATTAAACTGTCAACACTGTATGTTACTTATAATGTTTTGTATTTTTACATGACATAGGTTTTTTTTTCTTTTTATTGAGCTTATTGGTATATTATAGGTATACAGTACAGTTACATTCATTCCTGGGATCTTGTAGCTTTACATGACAGATCTTGGTTCTCATTTTTTCCATTGTCCCCGCCCTCCCTTCACCTCCTCATCCCCTCCCCATTTACAAACCCTTTATTTCCATTTTTTCATTTTCTCATATTTTTTTCTTTTCCCTTATTCCCTTTCCCCTACTCTTCCTACTTCCCCTACACCTTTAGCTCTTTTCTTCTTATTTCATGTTGTTAATTATCCCATTAGGTTCTTGTGTACTATTATAGTTTTTCACACTAGAGAAACTATACGGTATTTACACATGTGAGACTTACTTATTTCACTTAGGAGTATATCCTCAATATGTATCCATTTTCCTATGAATGATTCTAATTTCTCATTCTTTACGGCTGAGTAGTATTCCATTTTATAGAAAAAACACATATAAAGTACACACAGTTCTCATCTCACCCTGTGCTTCCTCCACATTTTATTCAAACTCAATATCTAAAAATTCATTCAGCTTCCTGTAGTTAGAAATCTAGATGAAAAGGAGCTGGAATAATATCATAGTGAAAAGTTGGATATTTTTATTTATAACATATCCATAGGTGAGTCATTATTTGAAGAATGTTAACCTAACTTCTAACTTCTATCAATATGATAGCTTATATTTCCTGAGCACATCCACCACTAGAACACATCAGAACATACAGGTCATTTTTAAATTTTTCAAAATGATTACCTGATCTCACAAACAAAGTAAATGAAAGCTCCAGGGACAAAAAATTTGGAGGAAACTGAAAATCAGTATGGTGAACCATCTCTGGACTTCTGACCTTATTTTCTTCAAAAAATTTATTACTCATGCAAATCAAATAATTCCACAGAAAGAATATCCCATATTTGTGTATTTGTTACTTAGTTAATAGACATTTGAGTTATTTCTGTTTTGGCTATAATGTGTAATGTTTCTCTGAATAGTCTTGTACAAGTTTTTGTTCAAACACTGGTTTTCTGTTCTCTTCAGTACACATCTAATAGTAGAATTTCTAGGAACAGAGTCACTGAGGGAGAAATTAGGGAAACAATTCCTTTCACAATAGCATCCAAAAAAAATGAAGTATCTAGGAATCACTCTAACAAAAGAAGCAAAAGACCTCTACACTGAAAACTACAGCACTCTGAAAAAGAGATTGAACATTTCTCAGACAAAGAAGTAAAAGCAGCAAGTAAATATACGAAAAAATACTCCACATCACTGGTCATTTGAGAGATACAGATGAAAACAACACTGAGATTCCACCTCACCCCACAAAGAATGGCTGCTATCAAGAAATCAACCAATAACAAATGTTGGTGAGGTTGTGGGGAGAAAGAAACCCTGCTTCATTGTTGGTGAGAGTGCAGAATGGTGCAACCACTGTGGAAATCAGTATAGAGATACCTCAAAGAACTATGACTGGTGGTTTCATTTGACCCAGCAATAGCTCTGCTGGGTATCTTTCCAAAAGAATTAAAAGAATCATACCACAGTGTTATATGCATACCTATGTTTATAGCAGCACAGTTTGTAATAGCTAAAACATGGAAACAGCCCATTTGCCCATCAGTTAGAGACTGGATTAAGATGATGTGGTTTTTCTATAAAATGGAATACTACTCAGCAATAAAGAATGAGAAATTAGATTCATTCATAGGAAAATGGATGCATAATGAGGCCATACTCTTAAGTGAAATAATTAAGGCACACATGTATAAAATACTGAATAGTTTCTCTAGTGTGAAAAACTGAAAGTGTGGATAACATTTAAATTTTATGGCTGATAATGTGAAATAGAAAGAAAAGGGCAAAAGGTTTAGGGGAAGTGGGAAGGGTAGGGGAAAGAAAGTAGGGACAAGAAAAAATATGAGAAAAGGAAAAAATGGAAACAAATCGAGGTAAGGGTGGAGGGGGTGAAAGGAGAGCAGGGGTATGGGGAAAAAGTGAAAACCAAGATCTGTCATGTAAAGGTACAAGATCCCAATGATGAATGTAACTGTACTGTATACTTAAAAGTACCAATAAACTCAATAAGATAAAAAAACTAGGATTTTTTAAAAAAAGATAAACTGTTACTCCAAGTTTCCTCTCTACAGGCCTGAGGCCGCAGGGACAAGGGGAAAAAATGCAAACCAAGACCTATCATGTAAAGGTACAAGATCCCAATAATGAATGTAACTGTACTGTATACCTAAAGTGTACCAATAAACTCAATTAAAAAAAAAAAAGGCTTGAGGCCAAGGAGAACTCCAGATTTCTAGCCCTCTGGACTAAAGCTAGGCTAAATTAATGTATGCATATTTCCTGGATTTGCTTTATACCTTCTATAAGTTGGAGTACTTCTGTGTTTTAGAGGGTAGGAGGCAGACTAGCTTTCCTCCCCCATTTGGTTAAATTGTAAATAAAATCTTTACTTTAAAAAAGAAAACAGATTCTTTTGTCCTAATATGCTCACTGTCCACTGAATTCAAGACCAGCTACATGATTTGTGAGGCCCTTCGCAAAATGAAAACACAGGGATCCTTGTTTAAAAGCTATTGAAAATTTTAATATTTAGTAGTGAGCACTAAACCAAGTGAGAAGCCCTTTTGAGTGTGGGGCTCTGGGAAGCTGCAGATGTACTCAGCCATAAGCTTGGCCCCAGGCTTGGGGGAGAGCAGGAAGGTGTAAATGGATCCAAGGCTCAGGAGGGGCCAGAAGAGAACAGCAATATGTCTCCTAGTGACACTCAGAACTGAAAGAGAAGCAAGAAGCAGACTTCCCTCTCAGAGATTCCTCTTTTAACTCAGTGTCACAGTGTCACCAGCGGGCTTCAGAAATATGTGTTTCTCATTTTCTCTCCTTTTTTCAGTACAGTAATCCAACAGCTTTGTCTTGCTAGGCTGCATATATGTTAATATTGAAATCCTTCCTATTCTGTAAAAAAACACTACAGAAACTGGTGTAATATATAACAATAAAAATATATTTTTTAAAATTAGTAAGAAAAATAATGATAATTTAAATATAGGAAGAGTAAATAAGGCCAATAACGATATGTTATATAACATACATTCTATAAAATCCTTCATAATTTTTGGAGGTTGATTGCAAATTTTGTGAGTCTCTTTATTGAAAAGAAATAGATATAAAAGTTACTATTTTAACAACTGTTGAGTGTAGTCCTATTATAGTGCCATTGTAAGGTATTGTGCAACCAACCCCACCATTCCTGATTATAACCACTTTCATTTTACAAAACTGACACTCTGTACCTATTAACAATAGCTCCCCTTTTCTAGCTTTTCCTGTCGCCTGGGAAACATCATTTTACTGTCTGTCTCTGAATTTGACTATTCTAGTTACCTTGTATAAGTGAGATCATATAGTTATTTTTTTTGTCTAGCTTATATTTTTAGCCAAATGTCCACAAATTTCATCCATTTTGTAGCATATATTGAAATATTCTTCCTTTTTTCAACCTGAATAATATTTCGTTGTGAGAATGTACTAAAATGTGATTTATCCATTCACCCACTGATAGATACTTCAGTGGTTCTCCTCTTTGTAATGTATGAATAAGGCTGTTGTGAAGATGGGTATGCAAATATCTGTTTGATCCTCTGCGTTCATTGATTTGGGGTATATATCCAGCGGTGGCATTATCTGAATTGTATAGTTCTATGATTACTTCTTTTTTTAAAGTACAGCAAACTTAGCTTTGAGGTTTCTAACAGCCCTTTCAACACAAGGAACAATAAAGTATATGATTCACAGTGTCCTGAAAGTAAACATGGGTCAGTTGTTTGTGGGATCTGGGAAAACTTTCTCCTTTGTGGTAATGGAGCACCAAATGGGTAAAGAAGGTGCTTTGCAATGTTTTGACTAATATGATCTACGACAGCCTTCAAGCCAGTGCAGTGGTGTCTTTCCGGAGACTTCAGCATAGCTGATGGCACAATGCCCAAACACGATTTGGTCCATGCAGACAACGTGGTCCAGGCTCGGAGGAAAAATACTTTCTGAGGGAGAAGGACATTAAGAAGCACACTTCAGGGATGAAGGCAGTTTTCCTTAAGAGAAGGCATTTTTGGCACTTTGCAATTTGGAAGAGCATATTTTGTTTTTCCAGGATAAACCCTTTGTTTCTCTCTGTAGCAAACCATGTTGCTGATTAAACACTGTTTTCATAAACTTCAAATGGGTCATTCAAGATGCCTTACTGCTGCTTAATGTCCTATATTGAGCTAGCTCTTCCTGCAGTGCCTACCTCGTGTTTTGTTTTTATTAGAAATTCACCTCACCTCGTCTATTGAGGGGAAAGAAAAGGGAAATTATACCCCAGAGCTTGGCAAGCCCATAAAATGGCAGAGATGTCTGAAGAAGACTGTCCTGAAGCCCCATCCCCAACTGCCTGTGCTGTAATGAAATGCATGACTACAGCAGATAATAATAATCATCGCGGCAATGGCTCGTTACAGCTCCTGGATGATTTGGTGCCGTCAGGACTGCGCTGCCCGCTGACATCCCAGGAGGCGAACGGCATCAGTGACTGCAGGCCCTGATTGGGGCAGTGAAATATTGCTGGCAAAAATTAAAAGGTCCCCGTGTCAAAATAATTCATGATATGCATATCTTCCATTCTGATGAAACGGCTGATATCCGGATTAGCAAGATAATAAAACTGATCAGGCTACAGTTAAACAATTTAAGTTGGAGAGCTGTTCATTTTGTAGGTGTCACTTGTCAGATCAAGGGGTCAAAGCAGAATGAAAGGCTCTCCCCGGTAACCTTCTGATGATGTGGATCTGGAGTGTTCTTCATGATTTGTCCAAAGTTTTCATCATCGGGCTGCCGACTAGCATTACCGCAGCGGGCTGTATTCTGACATTCAAATCCCCGGAATGACAGGCTATTAGGAGAGGAGCACTGGCTCCTCATACATTAAGCACCGTATCTCTGACCTGTAATGTGAACTGATAGTGATATTGTAATTGAGAGAGTCTGAAAAAAAAAGGGAGGGGGGAGTCTTTATTAAAACATGGGAACAGAAAGGAAAGCATTTTTATTTCTGATGATTTGTGGGTTTGTGAAATAAGCTTTTTGGTGATGATTTGTTTCTCTTTCTGTAAGGCTGAGGGGTGTACACGGTGTTTATTTGGTGTACCATTTATTTAAAATAGCACCAACTCGCTCCAGACTCCTCTCCACATGCTGAGCAGGCACAGATCAGAAGATTTGTTCTATAAAGGACAGCAGCTTTAAAATGAACGAAATGGACCAAAGTGCAACCAGAGGGCAGGGCTGCTGTTCAGGGTATTTGCCTTGTATTTCTGGCTTCAGAGCCTGCTTCCCCTGTGCCTTTAGTGCTCTCTCTATAATCCGAGTTTAAAGGCCTGGGGAGGGTGGCCTTGGTTAGTCTCAGTGACTGCATTGTGGGGCAGTGTCATGCATTGTGTGGTCAATTTACTGTACGTCAGTGGGGTTGCAGATGATTCTTTTATGTCTTTCAAGAAATACCCTGGATTAAGGGAGCAACTCAGGAAGATTGCTGAAGTCAAGGGTGGTTCTGAAACTCCTGAAACAGCCTGATTCTTTGGTGACTGTAAAAACCTGAGTCTCGTGCGCATCTGTATGCTTTTGTGAGTATGTGTGCACATGTGTATAGGTACTGGGTGCATATGTATATGAGCTATGCTACTGATTTAGAGGGAAAATGGTCCAGAAACATTATAGCAGGTCATGTACTGTATCAGGCATTAGGAAAATGAGATTCTGGGGTGAACTTTAGCATTGAAACACCAGTGATCTTGGGTAAGTCAACCAAGCAGCACTTCCGCCTATAAAATAGTGATAACAATTGGCGTAGTGCTATGGCAAAGCAGAAGTACGTGATGGGCACAAGGGCCTTTGTAGCTGCTATAGGAACAAAAGATACTTTCATAACAGGAACAGGACTGACAAATGCGCAGCACCATGAAAATGTAAGGGTTCATCTCCATTTACTGGATATTATCAGAGGGGCCCTCGCTCAGATTCTTCAAAATCTGAGGTATGTTTTATAAAATTTCCCTAAATGAAAGTTGGTACTTTAAACATTTTTCAGTTCTCTTTTAAGCTTCTATCAAGCCCTTGCCATTACAATAATAAATCTACTTTTCATTCTGTAAAATGTTTGGGATGAAAGCTCTTTGTGTAGGAAGGCAACACAGTTTTTGCCAAAACTGAAGCCAGGAAAAATCACTCTTCTTGTCTTATAGAGGTTGGTATAAGAAAGGAATTTGTAAATGCCAAAAACAAGTTAGCATGAGGGAGAGTGGAGATAAGAACAATGAAAATTTTGACTTAAGAAATGGGTAAATGATAAAATTTTTAGAATAGTGGATTTCTCCAAAGGGGTGGTTACTGGGTATAAAAATTAAGGGTTCTGTTTAGGATATATGAAGTTTAAAATGTGTATTATGTTATATATTTTTCTGTGCTATAACTTCAAAGATCCTTGAATTGCTTAATGTTTATATCCATGCAGTAAAATATTATAAGTCAAGCGACTTAAAAATGAATGATAATTAAATAGATAAACTGTGATGATCAAGGATTTGATTAAATTCAACAAACTTATCAGCCACAAGTATAAAGCCCCCTATATAAGGGATGTGCAAATAGTTCTTTGGATCCTTTTTTATGAAAAAAATACAAGAGTCGGCTGTAATGAACAGTGTAGACTAGGATAATCAAAAATGCCTCCTGGAGAAGTTTAACTGAGAAAGAGATCGAGGAAGATGGGTTGATGAATGGATAGTCCGTGGGCTTTCCAGAAGAGGAAAACATCATTAGTAACTGCTTCAAATGTGCGTCTGAATGAAGGCCTGCACAAATAGGAATTTCTGATCTATACATGTAATGAGTGAAACTAAGTAGTGGATCGAGAAGAAAAGCAAAGTTGATGTAATGGAAGAAAAAGGGATGTCTTTTTAGAGTGATGTAGAGTTAGCCACAGCTTTGTGCGTGTTATTCTTTTCAGGGCCCATGAGAGGTCTGTGAGTCAAGGAGAGGCAAGTTAAGTGTAGCTTCAGTTCAGACAGCTTGCTCACTCTTAGCACACAAAAACCAGCCAATGAAACTTTCAGTTACCAAAGGCTTCCCCGTTGGAGATTAATCCCATGCACCGGGACGTTGGGGAGCCAGAGTACAACTTTCCATGCCTCGTTGTGAGGCTGTGTATCCATGGCCTGCGCCTGGCCATTGAGTGCCCTATAACATATAGAAGGAACAAGAGAAGTGGGAGGGAAGTGTGTGGATAAACATGAGAGGTAAGTACAACATTTTGTGTGCCTGTCCATTTTTACACTGGCCTGAGGCCACTGTGGTAGCTGTGTAGTTTTATTGTCCCCTAAGATAACTTATGCACAAGGAAGGTCTGGCTCAGTTTGAGTATAGTTAATCAATATTTTGAGTTATCAAGACAAAGAACCTGTTAGCAGGAAGTGTGGGTAGTTCAGCCTAGAATCTGGTTCCCAGTGTAGGGGTCATTTTATATAGAAATTAATTTAGGATTAAGGGCCAGGCTCATATTAGATAACCAATGATTGTGACCCCACTGTATTTATAATTTTAAAAATTACATGAGACAATTAAAAATTATTTGTTACATTTAGGAAGTGTCATCAATATTTGTTTTGCTTATGTGAGAGAATGAAAGCCTTCTTCCCAGAAGGCTGTTACTGAGCCTTGCTATGGCTTAGATGCTCTGATGGTGCCTCCTATTGTGTGATTGTGTTATTGGATTGATACTGTCCCAAGAAGTGATCAATCTCACTACCATCAGCACCAAATGAGTTGACACTAGCAATCTTCCTGAACTGATACACCCCAATGTTTATCTATAGATATTCATAATTCCACAAAAATGAAAGTATGTACAATTATTCTATACCCATTACAAATCCCAAGTGGTATATGTCAAGCAACATTTATTTTTACTTATGAATAAAAAGGGAAATAAAGTTAGAAAAAATGAAGAAGGTGCTGAAATTGGTCAGTTCATCTGTTTATGTTGAAAATAGAATAAAATACAATATAAATGTCTTACAAAGACCATAATAGTAACTGTGGTGTTATGTATGTCATGTATAGTGTTATTAGAACAATTCAAATGCTGGAATTATTTTTTTTCATTGAGTTTATTAGTACATGGAATTTAAAAAAATTTCAATACAGCATTATTTGCTTTCTTATAACTATTTGGTTTAGTAAATATGTACAATGTTTAGTTCAGGTGTGTAATTTTCAATCAGATGATCAGTGTACATCAGAGACTTTTGGTTGCATTAATCAAATGTCTGTGAATTTGAATGTGTCCTAGGTCTAACATTTCTGCCTTTTCCAGATGAATAACAATATGGAGACCATTCTGAGATGACCTCACTTAGTTTCAAACATTTCCCTTAAGCCAGGCCTCTGAGTGTTGCTCCTTACAAACTTTTGCTAATATAATGTTTTTTGTCTTTATTTTAAATTGCCCTATTTTTTAGTCCCATAATAGATGCAAGGAAACACTTCTAAATATTCTTCAGTCAGCAGAAAGAAAGAAAAGTAGAAGAGGGAGCCAGGGCTGTTTAGGATTATGGCTTGAAATAGAGACATGCATGATACAGCTCAACTTAGTTTCATAGCGATAGTTTTTATATATGTCGGTGAAGGAATTGGCAGCATTTCAAAACGAAATAAAGGAAGTACTCTGGACTGATGGGAGGAATTGTAGCCTGGAGGATTAATGCTCCAGATGTGATAGCCTGGGTTCCATTTCCTGCACCGTTACATCTTAGATGTGTGACCTTGGATGCCACACATTTCTCTCCGCTCCCATTTCTCTGTCTGTGAAGTGGGGAATACTGATATACAGTAATTCTCTTACTGGGTTTCTGTGAGGGGTAAACTAGTTAATGCACATTGACTAGTGGTAGCTAAAATGATTATTGTTCACAATTTCCATTATAGATTTATAATGGTTTGATAGGGCTTCACTCTGTACATCTTGAGGTGGTTGTCAGCTGCTGTCTTATTGTGAAATTGGAACTTTTTACTTTAATACATCATTATTCCCGCAGTTAACAGGCACTGTTTTCAGGCACTGGAATAGAAGTTTTCCTACAGATCAAACTCTTGGAGGGGAGGGTAAAATGGAAAGAAGTGAGGACAATCCACTGAGGGTGGAGAAACATGCTGAGGGTAGTGGGCTATAAAGAGATTCCAAAAAGGCGTACCCTCAAGCTTTGGTGCGTTAGGAGCCAACCTGGGTGGTACTAATATCTGCAGCTTTGCTCCTGGGTCCCCCCACGGAACTAGTGAATAGTATGTACATGTAGTTCTCTATCTCGCCTCCAGGGGGCGACACCCCCAGCTCTGGACGTTTGTCTGCCCAGCCTTTTCTCTGCTCCTTTCCTATTTCCTTTCTGAAATACATTGTTTTTACAGCCCATCTAATTTGGGTGTAAGCTTGGCCAGCCTTGTTGTCATTTTAATATATATTATTTCAGCTTTTCACACAATCTGTAATTTATTTTATTGACTTTCTAATAAAGGGGGGGGAGCTCTTATTTCCATATGGATTGTTCATTTTGGAGAAGCTTCTTATGGCTCAGTATTAGAGTAAATCCACTCTGGCTCATTTTCATTCCTCCCATTTGAGGTTTATGTGTCTCTCCTCTCCTAATTTTTCATTAGAATATAATGATAGTCTGAGGAAAGAGTGATTTGATATGTGATATATTTCATTATGTTCTTATGGTAAGGAAAGCGTCTAAAGTGGGAGAGCATCGCTAATTTTTCGGCACAGTAATTTATTCTGCAGTATTTAAATGTTGTAATTTTCACACGGAGGCACATGCTGCCACATCTATCTTCCCCTGGACCAGTCTGTCTTGCTCTTTCCTTTTCATCTGTTTTGTTTTTGCATATTTTTTTCATAAATTCGACAGATGGCCTCTTGATGAATCCTTGATAATACTGTCATGTAAAGCAGCTAAGACTAGAAATCATCTCACAACAATTTTTCATTGCAAAGGGAAAATTGAACAGAGACAAACATCGCTAAGTCTGTAACAACAGCCACAAAATATCTACTTCATGTAAATAAAGAGGACAGGCTTGCCTCCTAACGCTCTTGCACAAATGCCAGCGTCCTTTTAAAGTCCTCTGAATATTTTATGTTGTGTTTAGATTCCCCTTCAAGCTGGGGTTGGTTGAGATTTGTGGGTTTTCATATTCTAACGTTTGCACAGCCTCTTTTACACATCCCCTCCCGTCTCCCCGAACCCCTCCTTTCTGGGCTCCATAATTGTGGATCAGGTGAAGTTTGCGTCCCCTCATTTCAAGGTCATGCACCAGTAGGACCATTTTCCTGACTCAGAGGGCAC
The DNA here is from genome assembly GCF_012274545.1 of Fukomys damarensis. NCBI lineage: Eukaryota > Metazoa > Chordata > Mammalia > Rodentia > Bathyergidae > Fukomys > Fukomys damarensis. Next base: position 45,236,254 of record NW_022900917.1, read on the forward strand.
GTAATTTCACAGCCGTGTACTCCTCATTAATCCCCCTGAGTGGGGGCCTGAGAAGTTCCAGATCATAGGTTTGTTTTTGTCTTGTTCTTTGATTCAGTGCTTCACAAAGGGATTAGATTAACCCCTTTGATTGTCTTTATCTCTTACTGTGTCATGTTAGAAACAAAGTGATTTCTTTTACCCTCTCTTCCCCCACTTCGCTCCACCTCTTTCCATTTCATGTCCTCATATTTTCCCCCTCCTTTAATGAATAGGTTGCAGTTTGTGAAAGAGAGGTTTGTGGTAAATAGCGAATTGTTCATTTACCGGTAGTAATTGCACTTTTCTGATCCACACATGCACACACAAATACTCTATATATGCATATGTTCTTCCTCTTTCTCAGTCTTATCTTTCAAAATCTTATCTGTTAAAATAACCAGGATTATCATGAAGATACAAATTTATGGTTCTGTGGGGGTATAAACTGAAGTCCCCCTTAATCTAAATCCTTATATTGTCTAAAAGTTAGAGTGTTCTGAATCTAAAGCATTATTATTTTGTTTCTTTGTGTCATTGGTTTCTAGGATGAGTGACCCAGGATCTCAAACGAGATTCTTTCCTCATTTTTCTTTTTTGTTATTCATTAAGTTCCTTGATACATTTTAGTATACATTATGATCACATTCATCATTGGGAATTCGTACCTATACATGGTATATCTTGAGTCTTCTTTCCCCCGCTTTGCCTCTCCATCCCTCCCTATTTTAAAGAAAAGGAAACAAAGTTTTATTTATTTATTTTTATGAAACTTTCCTCATTTTTCGATAGCCCTGCTCCCCAGTCCTTATTCCTGACTCTGATGGCATGTGTGACTCTTAGCAAATAGTTGAGGTACGGATTGGGGCCTGTTGTGATTTCTCTTGGAATGTGAGGCATGACAAGTCTTCTCTGGAGGTTCGGAGGTTCTTCTTCATGATGGCAGCGATAACAGCTCTTTTATATTAAGTGCTTTTAAGCATCAGGGACTTCACTGTCTCCCGCTGAGGTAGGCACTGAGGTGCCCATTTTACAGAATAGGAAACTGGCCTGCAGTTTCTCTTGTTAGAAGGGTAGCAGGCAGTGCTGAACTAGGACTCTTGAATTTCACAGCACACTATGTCATTCTCCTTACTCAACCGGGAAGCTGTTCTCTGCTCCAAATTTAAAACTAGTAGCCCTAGTTTCAAGTTTATGTCAATGCAAAATGAAAACTGTACTCCATTTGGAGAGAGGATTTATCCTTTTCTTTCCTTCCCTTTGACAATAAACATGTGCCAAGGAATAATCAAGCAAAACAGGGGTAAACTGTGCTCAATCTCAATATGAGAGACAGAGAACATTAAGCCTGCTCTGGCCAACTGCCCTGTATTCAGGAGGCTATGAAACCCACTGATAATGAGCATCATTTCTGTGTCTGACAGAGCTGAGTTTGAATTCTGGCTTCTCCTACTTAGTAGACAAGTTTGCCTACTTCTTAAAGTCTCGGATAGACACAGATTACTGTAAAGATTGAAAAACATTTTTAAAGAGCTTAGGAAGGTGTCTGGTGCAAGCACTCAAGAAGTGATGGTGGCTGGTTTTGTTGTTAGAAGTTTTATTTTATGGTTCAGCAGGCATGCACCAAATCACAGCAAGGTCAGGTTTACTTAGCGTGCTGTAGCAAGGTGAGAGCACACAGGAGAACTATACAACCTGCCATGGGGAGGCAGGGTGGTGGGAGTTGAGCTTGTGCTGGGTGATTGTAGAGAGAGTTTGCAGAAGCAGAGGTGGGCTTTAAATGGAATGCTGTCAAGACACAGGGACAATTTTAATGATTGGCTGTTTTGGTAACTTTTCCCCTAGGAGGTGGGAAGATTAAAGTAGGACTAGAGTTTGTTATTGGTAACGAAGTAGAAATTACTCATCCTCGCTGAAGGTGGGGACTGCTTCATAACATTTTCTCTGTCTCATTTCAAATATGTCCGTGGACAGCCGTTTCTCTGCCTTGTTTTCCTGCAGCGAAAGAGTGACTCTCTTAGTTCATGCTACAGATGCTACAGAAAATACAACAGAATAGGTAGCTTATAAACAGAAATTTATTTCTCACTGTTCTGGAGCTTGCCAAGCCCAAGATCAAGGTGTATGGATAAGCTTTGCTTCCTTATAGGTAGCCAGCTGTTCACCCTCACCTCATTTGGAAGAAGGAGTGAAGGTCTCCCTCAGGCCTTTTCATAAGGTCACTAATCCATTCACGAGGTCATCCTGTCCCTTTACTTGATCACCTTTTAGAAGCTCTAGCTCCTATTATGGTCACCTGGGGGTGAGGATTTCAACATGGCTTTTGGAGGACATAAATATTCAGATTGTAGCAGTGACTGCGGCTAATAGTTATTTACATTCTGTGGGAATTATGTGCTCATGGGGCAACTTTTTAAAAACTACTTTCTTATTGCTGAGATAACTTCTCTAACAAATATATATATATATAATGTATAATATATATATTTCATAA
>NW_022900917.1:45239399-45254713 GCF_012274545.1 Fukomys damarensis
TAAATATATGAAATTGAAAATTAAATATGTATATATATATATATTTCATAGTACTTGCAAAGTCCTTTTCTGGGCATTTAAAAGTATAAACCTCTCATAACAACTTTATGAGGCAGCTGTTGAAGATGAGAAATTGAGGCAGTGAGAGGCAGCACCTTGCCAGGTCAGAGCTGGTATGTGGTTAGTATGTCTCTCTGGTAGCTCCCATTTCTTCAAGAATGTTCAATTTGCAGTGGGAAATGAAAGGACAGGATTTGAATCTAGTTTAAATTCAGGCTTCCTCCCTCCACAGAAAGCAGAACTTCAGGTAAAAACTCTACAATCTCAGCATTGTTGCTTCCTCTGTCAGACACATTTCTCATTAATTCTCACATTTACTAGCTCCACATAGTTACTATCGTTACAAAGACACATTAAAGCTTCCTTTCTATGTTGGGTACTGTTTGTGTTCACTTGTGGACTTTGTCTCGCCCTGAGATTACACAGGGAAAGGGGGAGGTGTGAGTGGCTTTGCCATTTCATCATTTCATGTTTGAAAGTCAGTTGTTTGTGCTTTTTAAAAAATGTGTAAATTTGGGTCCAAAAAGTAAATTCTGCAGTTCTCTTTTCACCCCAGTTTTTTTTCCCATGAAGCAGAGAGAGAGAAACAGGGATTTTTGTGTACATATTTGGGTACTTTGGCCCCATCCTGGCAATTTGATGAATTTAACTTGCATATGCACCTCTGTTTCAAACATTTTTCTTATAATAAAAGCATAGGAATTTGATCAAGAAAATTGGGAAATAACTATTAAACATCTTGGAAGGGATGCACATGGCAGTGAATACAATGTCTGCTAGTGGACAGTACCTGCCCTCTGCTCCATGACCCATGTGGGGACTCAGGCTGGGGCCACAGGTCATATTCACTGGGTAGCACCTTAGCCAGCCCTCTTTACTTATAAATGTGTGTCTCAGGGGTTCATATGTGATGAAGTTAGCTTTTGTAACTCAGTCTTTGTGGTTTATTTCCTTTTCATTTTTCTTTGGGTGAGGCACAGGAATAGAGCATGTTTTTGTAGTCCATTTATGTGGCCAGTATTACCCTGGTGTGGTATGTGTATTAAAATTTACATCTTTCCATTTGTAGGAACTTATTCTGCATTATCTCAATTTCTTAGAGGCTGAGTTATTCCATTCATAATTACTTTTTTTTTTTTAACCATGTATCGCTCAGGTGCAATTTGTCTTCCAGAAAAACATCTCACCTCTCATCCTTCCTCCAAATACTTTTGAACCTTTTAAAAACTCAGTAAGAAACCTTCACTTTTCAGTGCAATGCCTGATGATTTTTCCAACAGGAAACTAGAAAACTTTCCACATTGTGTAGCAATTCCAGTACCAGCAGAGGCATCAGCTGTTTGCAGCTGTCCCTTTGGGATCACAAAATCAAACAGTAATATCCCTGATATGGACAAAGCCTGGGCTTCAATTATTTAGCAAGAATCACTGTTGTGCAGGGAACGCAGTATGCCAAAGTGGACTCAGCACAGCCCTGTGAGCAAGCAATGGCACATTTTAATGTAGACTGTGCCCCTATGTGCACTAGTGGGCAAGTCCTGAGCATACTGTGTATGGGCTTTCAGGCACACGACCTGGTGGCTGGAGCTCTCGGTGAAGAATACAGGGAGAAGAATGTTTCTCCTGTGTGCTACTCAGGCAATTACTGGCTGTCTCTGTGTACGCTTCCCAGCCGTTCCGTGGTTATAACTAGAATGTTCATCCCTTCTAAGCGAGGCAAGTCTTGTACTTCTTCACCTAGGTGAGTGGTCTGAAATGTCACTTTCAAAGCCACCCAGCCGCAGACATTGCATTGGCACTGCCCAGTGCCAACCTGCCTGAAGTATGATTTTGGAACACTTGGTGCAGAATTTACACTAAGCAAGAAGAGGAACAGATCTTTGATAAATCCCATGTCTCCAGCTTATCTATTTCATCCATTTGAAGATACATTTTTACTTGTACAAAATCGGGATGTATTTTATTATCAGTGATGTCTTTGCACATTTTGTTATAGTTTAAAGTTAAAATTTTTTATTTCTTTCCTAATGGAAGATAAAATAACGGCCAGTCATAATTGAAGTTGACTGGGATTCAGTGAGATGCTACTATGCAGTATCTTTAAACTTCAGTTTTTGTTTTTTATAAATGAGATGATGATAATAATAGTGTCCATTTTTTGTAATAATAAAGTAAGATAAAATACATGATTGAATCTATCAGGTAATTTAAAGTAGGAGCCATTCAATAAATGTTTGTTAATGGAATCTTTAAAGCCTGAAAACTGAGGTGGCTGAAAGCCATTATATAACATTTCTTTCCCCTTTGTCATCCATGACACAAGCATGGGTCTAACTGCTAGTTACCTTTCTCATCTTGTCCCTTTGCGTGAAAAGGATAGGGAAGGGAGTGTTATTTAAGACTGGAATCCTAGTACATGTGCCACAAATACCAATAAATTTGATCTGTACTTTTATTTGTCTGATACATAATCTACCTGTTTTAGAATTTTTTTGGGAGAAAGTGTTATCATTTAGATGTGTTAAAATATTGCTAGCTTTATATTTAGCTATATAGCTGTAGCAGGTGATTTGGGTAGGGGTTGTGTGGTGGTTAATTTTTATTGTCAACCTGATTGTCTCAGGAGACACCTGGAGGAGTAGTAAAGCACACTTCTAGATATGTCTGGGTGGGTTGTGAAGGCCTGACTTCGGGTGCTATATGTGGTTCATGGCCCCTTCCTCTCTGGTGCTCTTCTCTGCGCTCTGCCTCCCAAATGCCATGGAGTGAGTGGCTTTTCCCCACCATGCACTTCTGCCATGATTTTGTTGCCTTGAAGCCAGCCAACCATGAGCTGATTGAACCCTCTCAAACTGGGGGTCATAACAGACCCCTGCTCCTTTAAGTTATGCATGCTGGGTATTTTGTCCCAGCAATGGAAAAACTGACCAATACAACTTGAAATGATTTAACTAAAAGTGAATAAATAGATTGAAAATAATGTAGTTGGTTTACTTTCTTTGTGTAAAGAAACAAGCAAAGGATATAGGCACGATGTGTTCATTTTATTCATTTAGAAAACATTTTTTATAGTACTTTTAGAGTGCTGGACATTGTACAAAGCACCAGAGACCTAAAAATAAATCAAATTTGATTTCTGACCTCCAGAATGCTGTGGCTGGATAAGGGAAAAGAAAGAAGAAAATTTTTGTTCTGTGGCAGTCATGATACTAAAATAATATGGGAAGGAAAGAGTCGAGAGAGAAAATTTAATCAAATGAGTAGGAAGGAAGGGGACAGGCAGGCAGGGTTTCTCTGGTAGCAGGACATTTTAGCTAGACTTCAAAAATGTTAAAACTTATCTTTATTAGTTAACTGTAGGATGACAACTTAAAATTTCCTGAACTTGTTAATTATATTATGGCTACATAAGAATGTCCTTGTTCTCAGGGATACAAACTGAAATATTTAGGAGTAAAGAATTATGATGGTTGTAACTGATTCTTGAAAGTCCCAGCAAAAACATATTTGCTACACACAGAGATACATACTCATCCACGTGTGTATTTATGTGTGGAGAGAAATATAAAGCCATGTAACAAAATGTTAGACTTTGGTCCATCGGAATGAAAGTTCATTCTTTTTTATTCATACAGCTTTTCTGTGTGTTTTCTCTAGTTTGGAGTTTTTACAAATGCAAAATAAAAAAGGCTTACTCTTCTCTTAAATTTTAAACATTTAAAGTTTCCTGAAAAACAGATACTTTTTTGTAATTAAATTTTTATTTGCAATAGGGAAAGGTTGTTAGCAATTCATGTGGGTAACTTTTGAAGTAGTGATACTGGTTCAAAACTAGACCTCCAGTGCTTGAAGCAGAAGCACGAACTCACTCCCAGCTCTCACCCTGTTTGCCTCAGAGTGCTTGAGGATCTAGTTAAACAGAAGAGGAGAATTCTTTGTTTTTGGAAAAGTCATTAAAATCTGTAAATGGTCACCACAGGGTAAAGAACTTTTCCAAATTCTATTATGTATAAGTCAGGTGCTTGAATACAGCTTAAATTATATTGGTATATTACCGTCTATTAATAAAAGGACTTATAAAAGAGCAAAGCAGGGAATATTTGGTTTCAATTCAAGTTCTTCCCGTGGAAAGAACTGCTAATGTCCCTTCCGCATACCAACAGCTCACAGCATTGTACATCATGTCCCTTATTGCACATCCTCTGAAGAGCTTGTATCCTGGGCCCTCAAGAAACTGCTGATTCTACTCAGAATTATATTAATCACAGCTCTCACCACCAGTTTGCTTCTGGGGTTGGCATATGCCTGGCATCATGGTTAGGTTATTTTTAGTTAGGATATATTTCTTTGCAGACAAATACATTAAAATATATATTCTAAAATTCTTTTAATTAAAATGTTTACTCCATTTGTATCTGATATAATTACTGGTATATTTGGGTTTAAATCTATCAACTTACTATTTATTTCTACTTGAACCACGTGTTTTATATGTTCTATTCTCTCATTTCCTGCTTTTATTTAGATTTATCAAATATTTTAATTCTATTTTAGTTATACATCCTCTCATTATTTCTTTAGTGTTTGCCACAGAGATTATGACGTGTATTCTTATTCAGTCAAATACAAGTGATTAATTTTATCACTTTGATAACAATTGATTTTGTTGGATTTGGGTGCACTGCAATAACTCATCTTAACACATTACCTACTTAAAGCCCCATCTCCAAAATCTACTCATTCAATCTGTGAATTCTGGGGACACACTGTTCAGTTCATAGTGGTGGCTCTATTTTTTTTCAGAATTGCCATTTGATTATTTATTTATATCGATTACAAGTCTTTGGTAAAATATTCCTTTTAAATCTATTTTCTCTTCGTTTAAAAATATTTTCTTGAACACATCAATTCCAGTCATTTTCAAGTCCCTGGTACATCAATATCTGGGTCAATCACGTATCTGTTTCTGCAGTGTATTTTCTCTCTTAAGAACATGTTGGTTATAGATTTCTCTTAGTGTTTATCACATTACTTTTATTTTTAAAATTTTTTTCACATGCTTTTTATTAAATGTGAGTCTACATGAAAATAATTCGGAGTCTCTATATGTACCTACAATCTTTTTTAAAAATTATTTTTATTGGTACATTTAATATATACAATATAATGACGTTCATCATTGGAAATTTGCACCTTACATAATCCACCTTTGTTCTTATTTTTCCCCTCATTTGCTTGCACTCCCTTCAATCCCTCCATCCTTTCCTGTCTACAAAGACTTTGTTTCCATGTTTTCTTTTTCTCATATTAATTCCATTCCCTTCTTTCTTTTCCTCTAACCCTCCTATTTCTTCTTCTCCTTTGCCCCTTTTCTTCCTATTTCACTTTATCTATTATACCTTTTAGTCCTTTTTTTACCCTTTCTCACACTACAGTTTCTCACACTAGAGAAACCATTAGGTAATTACACATATGCATTATATTTATTTCACTTAGAAGTATCACCTCAGTGTGCATCCATTTAGCCAGAACTGTCTCTAGTTTATCATTCTATATGGCTGAATAGTACTCCATTTTATTTTTAAAAAATCCGTATTTTCTTTATCCAGTCTCCCATTGATGGGCAATTGGGCTGTTTCCAAGTTTTAGCTATCACAAATTGTGCTGCTATGAATATGGGTGCACATATATCACTGTGGTATGATTCTTTTAATTCTTTGGGAAAGATACCCAGCACAGGAATAACTGGGTCAAATGTGGCTTCCAATCCTAGTTCTTTGAGGTATCTCCATACCAATTTCCACAGTGGGTGCACCAGTCTACTTGAGTACACTTGCAGTGGAGGAGGGTTCCTCCTTTTGCACAGCCCTACCAGCATTTGTTAGCGGTTGATTTCTTGATTGCAGCCATTCTTTGTGGGGTGAGGTGGAATCTCAGTGCTGTTTTCATCTGCATCTCTCGAACGACCAGTGATGTCACCTTCCTCTTCTGCGTAGATAGATGGAAAGCTAATTAACTTCATCCATTCAAGCCCCGAGATGAAGGCTTGGTTGTGGCTGTTAGATTTGTATCACTTCTATTATAGAAAACTCAGGAATTTTGAATTGGGAGCATGGTATTTATCAGAGTCCTTAACTTTGGAGGCTTATGAGGGTTAATTTCACTTTTTAACATAGCAAGATTCTCTCTTCTGTTTCTCAGAGGGCTTCTGCTCTACTCTGCTTCATGCAGCTTCAGAAATCAGCTTGTGTCTGGAGGGGAATTGGTTCCTTGGGAAGTTCTGTCCTTTATTCTGTCTTTCTCACCAGAGTATTGGCCCGTGTGTTTGCATTCTTTTTGCCTCTGGTTCCTAAGACTGCAAAATATTGACTATTTTCTCTGTTCCCCAGCCTCTGTTGAGTCATCTCATGATCTCCGGTCAGCCTCACCTTTGCCGTCCAAATAGCAAATGTGTGTGGGTCGTCGGCTGCATCACATCAGCCACCTCTGCTTTCTATTCGTATTTTTTATCAAGATTTTTCAATTTTTCTCAGTGAGAATAATGACTGCCATAAATTACTGTGTGTGACTTGGAAGCATAAGACACAGCTACCGTTGCATACACCCTCCATTAATTCTAATAGCAATACTATGAAATATGTATTATTATCGATTTCTATTTATATAATAACGAGAAAGCATATATTTATGCAAATCGGAGCCACAGGCCGCTTAAAACTCTTACAGAAAGCTATATAGATAGCTGCAGAGTCAAGATCCAAACCCAGTCATTCACGACTTCAGAGCCACAGTTTTTAATGACGATTTTATACAGCCTTTCTAGTTCACCTCTTATTCTTCTGTTATTTTTTGGTTGTCCTATGCTCTCATTTCACACCATTACCCAGAACTTTTATTCTTAGGGAAATTCCTTACATAGAGAAGGGAATAGATCTCAGGTGATTGTAAAAAGGAAAATTTTTGTATTAGCTAATTTATACTAAGCTGTGAATGACTGGATAGCCAACTGTTTTACCATTTATAAAATATTTTTGCTAATAGTATATTCATTCAAATAAATCTGCTTTAAAAATAAAATTGAGGTAATCCTCTGAACCAATTGTTTCTTCACGATCTTTTAAAACTCTATTATAATGCTTTTTTGTCTATGAATGTATGTAAACACACTTATATTGGTGCCACCTAACATACCACTATGTATGTATGATTATATGGAATGCTACATGTCTGTCTGCACTCTTCTATCTTTTTATCTAGATAGTAAAGTTTTAAGAAAGAAGTTCCTTGTCTACATTTTTTTTGTTAAGGTTTCCCTAGAACTTTTTATACTACCTGGTTAATAGGGGTTGAGAAAACATTTGTTAAATTAAGTCTAATATAGTTTTGATGAAGTGAGATAACTTCATGGATTTTTAAAAAGAGTGCCACAGTGGGAACATTTTTATCTAAAATGTTCCCTAACCCCCATAGTCTGAATGAGAAAAAAGGAGCAGAAAGGCACTGTTAAGCCCTGGTGCTTCTGTTGTCTTCTATGGCCATGAGCTGTTGCCCCTCTGCACCCTGCCTTGGAGCTAGTGGGTTATGGCCTGAAACCTCCCTGAGCTGTGAATGTTAGAAAATAAAAAAGGACATATGAAATTAACTAGTGATGATAGCTTGACTGAAGAGGGAATCAGATGGAGAGAATCTCTCAGTAATATGTTGCTCCATTTTGCATACAGTTAAAAGAGTGATGCTTTACTTTTAAGAAAATGCACATAGACTATGTGGAGGAACCATTTTTCTCCTATCAAATTGGCAAAAGTCCAGTTGTTAATGTACTGAACTGTTGAATCTGTGGAGAAGTTGGCACGCTCATATGTGATTGACTTGAACACAAGACAGGAAAACCTTTCACAGCGGATTTGTCAATATTTAGCAATGATGTACATGTACTTACTCTCTGACACAACAGTTCTACTCCTAGAAACTTACCATAAAATGGTACTGGCAAAATGTATCAAGGTCTTCCTGAAGGATACTAGTAGTATTACTGATCACAGTAAAAGCCTGGAAAAAGCCTATATTTTGATCAACAGAGAATTAATTGAATAAACCATGGTGTGTGCCCAAGCTAGTGTGCTGTGTGGGTAAAAATGGCACAAGGGAATATCTTTACATGGAGTAAGGATCAGACTTTGGATTAATGTTGTGGCTATATTTCAGATGCAAAAAGTAACACGAAGAAAAATGTGTCACATTCAGCTAAGGGTACAGGGTTGGGTGGGGTGAGGAGCTAGGACTGTCACAGTAATGTATCATAATAAAGTAAACAGAATGCTTCAAATAAGACATTTATTCTTGCATAATTCTGGATGCTGGATGTCCAAAATCAAGGTGTTACCATGGATGTGCTCCATCTGGAGATTCCAGGAATGAATCATAACTTGTCTCTTCCTAGCTTTGTTAATTTCTGAACACATTTGGCACTTTTTTTGTAATACATCACATTGATTTCTGCTCTATATTCACATGACTGCCTAACCGCTATGTGTCTATGTCTCTAGATTTAAACTTCCCTCTCTTTTCTCCTGTGAAAACACAAATCACTGGATGATGGTATTACATTTTTAGCTTGATAGATCTGCTGAGTTACTGTTTCCAAGTAAGGTCACTATTGTGGCTTGTGTTTAGTTGTCCCCCCAAAGCCTTGTGCTTTTCCTGAGGTGGCTGACTGTAGAGTGTGTGACGCTGGGATTAAGGGCATGTGATGACCAAACCACTACTCTGGTGAGTGACTGGTTTGGCACCACCCTAATCCCCGTAGTCTGAATGAGATAAAAGGAGCAGAAAGGCACTGTTAAGGTCCCTGGTGCTTCTGTTGTCTTCCATGGCCATGAACTGTTGCCCCTCTGCTACCCTGCCTTGGAGCCAGTGGATTATGGACAGAAACCTCCAAGAGCTGAGCTAAATAAACCCTTTCTCCTTTAACATTCAGTGTTGGGTATTTTCTCTCAGCAGTGTGAGAAAAGTAATTAGTCCAGCCGCATTCACAGGTACTTTAGGTTTTGATTTCAACTTCTGTTTTGGAGAAGCACAGTTCAACCCACAACAGAGGGTATATAAATATGTGTCTTTGTGTATGTAATAGAGGGCTTATATTTCTCTGAATACATAGAGTTTTGATTTTAAAATCATGTAAATTTTCACATAATTATAAAACAAAGTTAAATATAAAATTCTAGAAAGTGAAACTTATATGAAAGAAATCATGAGAATATTGAGTTACCATGCAGAAAGAAACAATTCCAGGTGACTTTAAAACATACTTCTTTAGAAATATTTTCCTAGGGAATATACTCTAAAGGAAACAGGATTTAAAAACTTTTAAAATCTTGTAGGTGATAGTTTTGGCATTATCTAAGACCATTGACTGTGTATTGTTTGGATAAAGTAAATAGTTACATTTGTATTACTGGGCAAAAGATATACCACAAAAGAGGCTAAGTTCTAAATTTGAGTCAGAAACATAAATTTGGATTTGTGCTGTATCCTACCTTAAGGCAACAGTTTTTTGTAGCTGCATTCACTGAATGACCATGGAAACAAAGGCAAACACAGAAACACTCAGCAAACTTGATGCCAAGGTCCAATGCTATCAGGACCGTTTTTTCCAGAAGGAGCCAGTATTGTTCAGAGAAATGGTTGATCTGGGGCCAGAAATAGTCAAGCTGAACTTGATATGTTTCACCGTACTACAGAGCATGGACACATTCAAAGACCACTGAATATAGATCCAGAGGAATCAAATGAGAACCTGAAGAGGCATCCACTGGGAAACAATGTGATGATATGATCATCAGTAAGAGTATTACATATCATGGATCAGACCTTTTCAAATATGCTTAAATTCACAATTTAAAAATGATTCAAGAACAAAATGGCATCAATAACCACCTGTAGAAAATGCTAGAAAACCAATTCATTATTTTGAAAATCAAGCATTTATTCTGTTTTTCTCGTATAAACCAGAACTGTAATCAATTAAATAATTGATGAGGGAAGTTTCTTTTACTAAACTATTCAAGGTAATGAAAAAGAATGAATGAAGGAAAATAAAAGTAAATGACAACTTAAAAACTAATAATATAATCCATGTCGACAACAGCAAAACACAAATAGTAGGAGTCTCTGTAGAGCAAACAATTTAACACCTTCAACAAGTAAATTTCAAGGAGTAGCCCTTCTCCTCCTACCCCTAGAGATGAAAATGAAACTTTCTGAATAAAAAGATTTAAGAGATACATTAACTAATTGTAACATATTTGGAATCTTTGTCAAAATTAAAAAAAAACTTTTAGAACCATTTGGGGGAAATTTGAGCATTGTTTGGGCATTTATTTATTATTATTATTATTATTATTATGATTGTTTTTTTGAGACAGGGTCTCACTATGTAGGTGAGACTGACCTGGAACTCACTATGTAGCCCAGGCTGGTCTCGAACTCACAGTGATCCTCCTGTCTCAGCCTCCCGAGTGCTGGGATTATAGGCTTGCGCCACCATGCCTAGCTTGTTTGGATATTTAAAAATATTGTAGGTGTGATATGACACTGTGATTATATTTTTCAAAAATGAGGATGGAACGGCATGAAATTTGAGATCTGCTTCAAAATAGTCTAAATGGAGTACAAATAAAAATGTAAGATTGATCGTGAGTTAATAATTGTTGATCTGGGTAATGGACTTATATACTGTTATTTTTGGAAATATCTGAAAACTTTTTCAAAATAGAAAAGTTTTTGTTTCCTTGTGATACTGGGAATCAAGCTCAAATACTTTCATATGCGAGGCAAATATTGCAATACTGAGCTAAATCTCCAGTCCTTTTACTTTTTAAAAGAGGGATATTTACAGAAGCTTGGACAGGCTGCTAGAATATGAGAGTACATATCACTTCTATATTAAGCAAATTTTATCACTAAATGTTCCAGAAATCATTGGTAGTTTGGTAATTTAGCTATAAGTAAAAAAATTATAATTATTGTAATGAAAGCAACAATAACAAGTATTTATTGGGTATTTATATTTTTGTTGCTTAACATATATATATATACATATATATATATGTATATATATATATTTGTTGTTGTTTGTTTGGTGTTTTTTGAGAAAAAAATATATAGTTCAGGCTGGCCTTGAATTCACCATGTAACCCAGGCTGGCCTTAAACTCATAGCAATCCTCCTACTTTATCCTCCAGAGTGCTGGAATTACAGGCATATGCCACCACACCTGGCAACATACATCTTAATAATTACAAAAGCTTGGGGGTAATAACTGTAAACTTGGGGGACCACTGAGACTCAGATCAAACAGACTCAACTTCTTGAATAGTCATCTAAGCTTTATCTTGTAACGCACCATGCTGAGAGTCAACATTTTCTCTTTGGTTTCTTCCATTTTCTTGCTTACATCTTGGTCCATTTCTGAAGACCTGAATTGCACTTCCTCAGTAAAATACTGGCCCATTACCAAATCTACCAAGATTTCCTCTTTTTTTAGATTCTTACTTTACTTTGAGCCACTGTAGAAATTATGTATTGACCTGTGGCATCTGTAATCAACTCGAATTATTAAAATACTTAATCACTTAATTTTACTTAATCAATGGTAGTGTCTCCAACTAGATTTGTAAACATCCTCGGTATATAAACAATATCTTATACTTTGCAACCCTCACAAATCTTATTCAGAGGGAATTCTTACTCCTTTTCCTTTTGTTGCTCTCTGTACTGCTATTCTTTCTATCCCTCACTCAGTTTTTCTGAAGGGAAGAGTAAACAAATAAGGAGATGTCCGATAGGTGAGTTTGCGAGAAGGCTAGAACAGGCTCATTTCTCAATCTCAGCCCTTTCCTCCAACCTGCAGAGGTTGTACACTCATCTGCTCTTAAATATATAGTAAAGTTAGTAGGACTGGTTTTGCTCAGTGACTGGGAGTGGAGGAGGAGTTCACCGAGGTAGAAGGACTTGCAGTTGTAGGGTTCCAGCACTTTCTCAGACAGAGTCTGTAATTTTAACTCTGTTGAAGAAGTATCATTAGCAGTTTATTTAGTTCTCCTACTTCACACAAATTATCCAACAGATTTATCAAGAAAATTGATATTTCATTTTCGTATTCCTGGCACGGTGTGTTTCCCAATTCTGAGCTTGGTTAGGGAAAAGAAGTGTGTTATTTATAAGAATTTCAATCCTCAAATATGTAAAGAAAGCATATTTTAAAATAAACTCCATTTATAGCAGGAAATAGGCAGGGGATTTTAAGAGTTAGGTCTCGTAAGTAAATTTTGTTGAAAGCAGAAATCTCAGTTTGAGTGATATAGTAGGAATCTTCCACAGCCTCTGCTCACTCTGAAAAGATCTGGTTCTTGATGGGGGAGGACGGTGATGTTTGGGAAAATAAACAACTGGAACTCCAAAGGCAGGCAGGATCACCTCCAGCTCCTCATGACTATGGGAGGAACAAAAATAAGGTGGAAAAAGAAGGCGGTTTCATTCAAATTGGTATAAAAATCCATGTCAAGGGGTTAAAGGAATGAGTAACAGTGCTGACAAAATGAAAAGGAGAAGCGATATCAAATACGTACTGTCAAAGGGCAATGAAGAAAACTTAAGATCATGTAAGAAAATGCAAAGGTAGACTTGAAATAAGACTTTGAGTGGAGACATACTGTGGTGTGCTCCTAAGTCAAGGGAGTAAAGTAGACATATGAGGTTGGCACAACTCTTTTGAGTAGCTTGAGATCTAGACTCATACCTAAAACAAAAGTGGTTCAGAAATGTAAATGTAGTTGACCAAGGTCACAGCTATAGGACCCATTTTGTCAAAGTTGATGACTTCTGCCATTTGGTCATTGTGTGGATGTTGAGACAGTTGAGGTTAAGACGGGAGAGCCCAGTGAATGAAAACATAGACACATGGACACACACACACACACACACACACACACACACATGTAACTCAAACATTTTTGCTTTTATCTTTACAGATTAGATTTCTAAGTAAAATTTCTTTCAATGAGTAATTCCTGGCACTAAAAATAAATTAAAACCCTGCTGGATGTGCTATGGTTTGGAGTTGGTCTGTCTGCCTCTCAGAGGTTCACATGCTGAAGCCTTTGTTGCCAGTTGGTGGTGTTGAGGCGGTGGGAACATTAAAAGGTTAGGCCTGATGAAAGGGTGTAAGGTTACTGGGGGACTCGCCCTCAGTATTAACTATTCCTCACAGGACTCTGGCTAGTGCCCACAATTGCAAGTTATAAAAAGACCAAGCTTGCACCCTCTATTGTGATTGCTGCTGCATTTGTTCCCATCGTTTCATTGCTCTCTGCTGTATGGAACTCACCAGAAGCAAAACAGATGGGGATGATCTTGGCTTTCCAGCCTTCAAAACTGAGAACTAAATAAGCCTCCTTACTATATAAAGTTCCCAGCCCTTAGAATTTTGCTATAGTTAGAGAATATGGACTATACAAGGTTGTAACCTTTATTTTGATGTTTGACTGATTGCTAAACGTAAAATTTGCTTACACTACACTAAGCAAAAACAAAACAACAAAAAAGATTTGTTTTCTTGTGAAATCTGATACCTTTATCTTCCCAAATTGTGCCATCCTCAGAAGGGCCGATGAGGGTACACCTGCAATTAGGACTCTCTTATTCAAAGAGTGGTCCATGGGCCTGCTCTGTCAACATCACCTGAAAGTGTGTTAGAAGTGGAGGAACTTGGAGATCCACCCCCAAGCTACAGATCACATTTTGTATTTAAATAAGATCATTTTGATAAGTACCAATCTATGTAATCTCCATAAACTTTAACTTTCTAAAATTTTATGAATCTCAAATACTTAACAGTAATATATTCCCTTTATGATTTTATAATCAAGTGAGTAATTACAGTTTTGGAAATCAACTAAGATGTCTTTTCTCTTTTGAATCTATCCATTACACACTGCATGCACACATAAGCACAGCAATTACTGTATTATCATGAGTGCTGACATGATTTTCCCTCAGGAAATTGATTAAACTTAAAATACGCCTTCATATTATTTCACTTAAAAACATACTTTTGACAAAATATGACTGAGCTATGAGTGGGAGAAACTTCGAGAGGGGTCAGTGTGGCTCCTCAATGTGTCATGATGACCACGATGTTTGTTTTTTATGGAATAGTGTCATGGAGGGGAAAAAAACCTTAATTAACATAATAGCTATGATTTTAGTTTTACTGTGTAAACAGTCTTTTGCAGAAGTCATAATTACTTATAGATGTTAATGCTGACTGTATTTTAAAATCTAAAAATTGCTGTCACTGGAGTTGTGTCTTGAAAATATGTTTATCTACCTTAGAGCAAATGCTTTTCTGAATCCTGGAAGACACTTTAAAATTTTTTTGAGGCACTTAAGCTCAACAGCTAATGGGAGATCATGTATTTAAATAATTTACACTTCCATCTGGCTTAAAGAATGCCAGGTGGAAGTTGCTGATCAGGATGAGTCTGTTACATGGAAGGAAATGTTTGCTCAAAATAAATGAAAGGCAAACATTTACATGAGCTCCCTCTTTTTGTCTGTATGGGTTTCCTGCTTCCTGCTCTGATATTCCCTGGTCCCGGATCCTAGTTTGTCCATTCACTTTATATTGATGAGTCCAGAGGAGCACTATTAGCAGAGTAACTTGCTCTGTTTTATTTTGTTCTTCACAATCTTTTGAGCATAAGCAATTATCATCTCCCTTTCTCATCCTTTTTGCACGCCAACCTGAAATCAAAAGGGGCTGCCCCTGTCAGTAGGAGAGAGGAAGCTGAGCCTCCTGGATGTCGTTCTCCTTGTTGCTTGGCCAGCTGGCAAATTTTATGTTTCCCACTGAGTGTCACAGTGTGTTGTCAAAGGCCTGGTTTTGTGAGTTGACTTGTGATAGGCATTTACTGTATCTTACCTGTCAACTCCACAGTGGACTTCCTCCTTTACAGCATGTGGCTTGCAAGCACAGACCAAACTCTTCAAGCCAAGAGGGGTCCTATGGAGCACACGGCTCCACTTCCCAGCTATTTTCTGCTCATCGTGCTTGTCAGACACATTCTTCCAGGCTTGGACTTTTTAATTTTTGGTTTGCATGAATGTCTGTGTGTGTCACCTTGGGGTAAATAAAAGAATTAGAACCATTCCTACTATTAACCCTAGAAGGTAAAAAAAAAAAAAAAAAAAAA
>NW_022900917.1:45254837-45269419 GCF_012274545.1 Fukomys damarensis
AAAAAAAAAAAAAAAATCAGAGCTTTGTGTCCTATTGTCATTGGAAGAATGACTGGCTACCGAGGGGATTTTTCAAAGGATTATCAGCTAACCTATCTAACAATTCATTGGTTTGCATAGGAAGAGTATTAGGTGGCTACCCAAACTGAGCCAATGCTTGGAAATACAGCTTTTATGTTTGTGCATTTCAAGTATTTTAGGACATATCCTCCATACTCTACCAGGATTACAGTACAGTTTATCTACCCAGCCTCTAAGACTCCCCAGGGAAACAGAGCACAAAATCTGCAAGCGGATTCAAGCTCATCTTTACCAGAGCCAAATGAAATACAAATTCTAAATGTTTCAAGTTTTATTCTCGGTTTAGAAATTACACTTTTTTATTTCAGCTCTAAATTCGACAGCATCCTCTCTCTCCTCGCTGGGAACCCACTTGGGCCGGGCTGTAGAGGTGAGGAGAACCTGAGAACTATCAGGAAGGACCACTTACTTCTGCCATGGCCACTGTAGGAAGGGGCCTTTGGTTTATTATGAAAAATGTTGTTCATGGGAAGGAAAATTGTTCAGTGAAATTGCTTTGGGTCATTTTCAGATATTTTTAGGCCACTCAGTTTGCAAGAGGCAGTAGTTGTTTTTGTCATCACTTTCTGTTTAGCTTTCGGCTGCACATTGGGTTTGGAGAGGAAAGGAGGCTTGCCAGGAGATGTGAATGTTGAGACATCTCCTCACTGTGCCTCTTCCTCGTCCCCTACTAGGCTGGCCTAGAAATCTTATGGTGTGAAGTTTGTTTAGTCAAGAATCTGGGGATCTCAATAATCCTTGTGTTCCAATCCACCCTCAGATGAGACCACTCCAGTGGCTCACCTGGATAATATAGTAAGAAGACCTTTAACATGAGTTAAAGAAGTAGATGGAAGAATTGAACGTTTTGATTCTAGTCTTCAGCAGTGGAATGGAATTTAAAATGGAGGAAGTGAGGATAATAACAAAAATATTTATGGAGTACCTACATCATTGCAGATGTTATGCTGAAAGCTTTATAAGGATGGATATTAGATACAGCTTCTCTGTGCTTAGTGTGTGTGTGCTTAGTGTGTGTGTGTTTAGTGTGTGTGTGCTTAGTGTGTGTGTGTGTGTGGCAGGTGATGTTTTCTCATCAGATCAAGTTGTAGTAAGTGTTCAAGGTCATATGGACTTAATGCAATAGTTCAGAGTTTAATCTACTTTATAGCTGATTTCCTTAATAAGATCAAAAGGATAATTAAGAGTGATTGGAATTCAGAAAGGAAACTTTTATCTGCAAAACAGGAGATTCTAGAATTTTACATGGTATCTCCTTTTAATATTACTTAATTTCAGCCATTTCATATAATTTATTTATTTAAAATAATATTACCCACTAAAAATTGTCTGTTTCTGAGAGCTTGAGTGTGTTGAGATTAAGGGGCATATTTTACAAGAACAACACTAGCTTGTATTTTATAAATTCTTTTTTGTTCCTTTCACCAAGTTTTAGGAAACTTCCACTGAGTGCATTTCTTTCAGTGAAAAGCATCAAGGATCATTTGCCATTTCTGTGCTTTGACTAGTCTGGTTTCTATTCTCTTGGAAGTCAAGGAACAGACCAGGAATGGGTCCCTTTATAACCATGTTGTTCTAGCTTTCTAAAGCATGGGGAGGCCAGGTCTGAAACTGAACCTCACGGACAATTCAAGTAGACCGGAGCCCAGTATATTTTCCTTCACTGTCCTATTAGTGGATTAGTTGTGACCGATCCCCATATCCTGGGTGAAGGAAGACATATGTTTAAGTCAGGTTAACCAGAAAGGTTGAATGATTCTTACAGCTCTTGCCTCTGGACAGAAATAAACAAACTGCTCTGCCTTTCTCTACTTTCTACCTAGGATGTAAGATGCCACCTGGGTCTGACTGACACCTCTTTTCCTCCACATACCTGTCTTGTTATTCTGAGTACCTTTATTCTAGTTACTTTGGATACTTAGGCATTTCTCCAAACAAGAATATCTTTAGACTTAGATAAATTTCCAGGTAAATGGAGGATTTACTCCCTCTTCTGCTGTCAGCCCTTTGAGATTTTGAGTTTTATTTTCTCGATGTCTTGAGAAACTTATAAGTAGTGAACTTAAAAAAAATATATCCAGAAAACGATTTTATCTTGTTGTGTTACAGGCAATCTAAGTGAAGAGTGTGCCAGATCCAGGAAAAGCCCTTATCCTCATAGGGACATGTGCCTGCCTTGGTCCTTACTGTGTAAAATGCCTTTGCTTTTATTTGCTTTAAAAATATCCATTGAGTACCTACTATATCCTAGGTGCTGTACTAGGTGATAAGCCTTAATTGGGTGTATATTCTCATAGGACAGAAAAGAAAGAAATTAGTAACATATGCAGAATGTTACTGATAGGTATCATGAAGCAAAATGAAACAGGACGGGAAGATAGAGAAGCTGGGGTTAGTTTAATTTCAAGTCAGAATCTTGAAGAAGCCTGACTGGGAAGGGTTACCACTGGGACAAATGCCTGACATACACAGCTTGTAGAAAGCAAAGAAGAGCCAGAGAGAGAGAGAGAGAGAGAGAGAGAGAGAGAGAAAGAGAGAGAGAGAGACAGACCGACAGACAGAAAGGGAGAGAATATCCTGCCCTCATGCCCTCAGTGACCTACTTCTGCCAACCTGGCCCTATCCCCTAACAGCACACTCAGCTATAAACACATCAAAGGTTTAATCCTTTGATGAGGTTAGTGTTCCCTTGATATAATTCCCTTCCAGAAGCCCTGCCTCTGAATACATGTGCCTTGGGGGGATATTTTTGACCCAAACCCTAACAGAAGGTGATGTGAGAGCCAAGACGTGAGGGAGGGAAGGAAGTGAACGACGCAGAGCATGGGAAAGGTCTGACAACACCGCAGCTAACAGGAGAACACTGTTTGGGGGAAGTACTGTGGCTGAATCTTCTCTGACACTCTACCTCTGGGATCAGGGAAGAGCTCAGCTGACCTCTATGGTCAGGGCAGAGGCCATGGGACTTTCTGGAGAAAATGAGGGGGAGGGAAAGTCTATCACAGCGGAGACAAATGGCTTCTTTTGGGTCCACCCTTCCCCATTAGAGAAGATGCCATTCGGTTGCAGGTGTCAAGAATGTAATTCTGCGTCTCTCTCTGTTTATACAAAATTTAACCACCTGTGAGATTAGAGAGGCACAGTTAAACAGGGATTGCTCTCCTTCTCTAATGCCAGTCACAAATTTGAATGTTTCCCAAACAATTCTGTTTTCATAATTCCCTAGAAGGTCTCATAGAACTCAGTGAAACCCATTATGTCCTGGTTGTAGATTACCACGAGGAAGTGATACAGAGCAGAATTAGTCAAGGAAGAGAAAAGGAGCATCCATGCCAAACTTTCAGTTGCGCAGTACTTTCTCATGGACAGTACTCCCTCCTCTTGGCAACAGTGTATGAAAATGCTCACAGATTAGGGCCCCGTAGGGAAGTTCACCCAGCCTGTGTGTGTGGAATTTTAATTAGGGGCTGCTCAGGAACATACTACCAATGTGTGTATTCTTCAGTCTCTAGCCCTTCCAAAAGTCAGACCTTTTGTCTCCAGTTCCTCCAGTTCCATACACACAGATACAATATGACCCAAATAAATTGTATTGTTAAACTTTCTAGGGGGCAAAGCCTCTGGGCAGATAAAGATGATCCTGTTAAGTATTGCGTTCAAGGAGCCTGAAGATTGTCTCTCAAAGGCTGAAGGCAAATATCAGTGGTTCCCCCATGGATAAGACTATACATGTAACCACTTCTGCAGTGTTCTTCTGTAACATCACTCATTCCTGCCCTTTATCAGCAACGCACGTGATAGTTGAAGTAGCTGGAACAGAGTGAAGGCTCCACATCTGTACACCTGAGGGGCCCACATATTTTAAATGTGCATCAGACATGTCTGCACTATATAATATATAGTAGGATGCCTTTAAATAACATTCTTCTGATTGTCTTTTGTTGATTTCTGAGACAAGAGGGAAAACATGAATTTATACAAAAATATATTTCCTGCACAAAATCATTGAAGGTAAGCAAACTAATAGCACATAGATTTAAATGTTTACTGGTTTGTGTCAGTGTCTGGGTATACAATGAATAATTCATATTAAACTAGTAGAATGTAACATTTACATAAAATAATACTTTGCAAATTTATGGTAAGTACTAATTACTTGCCTTATTTGCCATGACTATGATATTAAATATTCATAAAAATGCGATTATTTCTTTGATTTGGCAGGCATTTAGATTTCTCTACAGCTTTTCACACTGCTAATTTTAATCCAGTAAATTATCTGGAAGAAAACAGTATGCAGCCTAAAAACTGTTCAAAATTCACTCCAACATTGAGCACATTATGGATGTAATGATCCATTACAACCAAACTTCAAGAAGGGTTTACAAGAAAACTGAGAATTAAACAAAGAAATATGGAGGCTATCATCATGATTTATCAGATATATTTATTAGGAGGTTTTTTTTTTACACATACCATGGACCACCTTTAGAAGGATTGTTCTGATATGTAACAAATACACTTTGAGGTGTTTTTGCTCCCACCAGGGACTTGTTTAAGAGAATTTACCAGGACTGTGCCAGTGTTTATTTCCCAGCTCGATGTTCAGTGAGATTATTTGTGAGGCCCATTAATTTGAGACTCTGAACTGTGGGTTCTAGAAATGTGCTCTTTATGGGATCAGGGGAGGGAGAGGGCTCACTCCCTCCATCACTGCTCCTGATTAAATTGGAGACTCTCATGTTCTTCGAAACCACATTGGAGGTCCACAGCTCAAGGCTCATTTCAGGAAAGATCTGAACTCTGTATGATCTGAATATTTCATACTTTGTTAATTTATAATGTTTCTGATAATAATTTACCTGCTTTTTTGCTTCAGTGAGCACAAAATGAAACGATTTTGTGATAACCAACACTCTCTGGTCCAAAATTTCAGATAGGAAAAAGAGAGTAACTCTAAGAGACTAAAGGCCTAAGAAAATGTGAGGAAGAGGGAGGTGATAGGAGATGGGGGGAAAAGATTTGTCAAGCATGAGCTTGCTCTTCAGAAAATAGCAGGAGGGGGATTGTAAGGAGGATTGTAAATGGTGTGTGCCTTGCTTACATCGAGGCTTCTAGCACTTAGCTCAGCGAGATAGATTATATAATGTGGAAATTCTTTGCATGCACTCAGTATTCAGCAAGGTAAATTTTACTAATTTGGTGTCTAAACCTGGACCTAGAGATAAATCCTAAATTTATCCATGCCTGTGTGTTTATGAAAGGTGTTTGAATTGTGTCAGGGCCATTATACTGAATGACAAATTCATAACTCTACAGATGAATGTTTTACAGTGCAAACCCAAACATGGAAAGCTCTAATCCAAGTTTGATAGAAGAGGACAGGAGGTATGGCATACAGACCCCAGAAGACAGAGGTGAAGCTCTTTCTTCATAAGCCATAAGACAATGTAAAATGAAAATGAAACTTGACAATTGAAGGCAGTGCAACAAAACGTGTAAACCTGTCAGTGTTCTCTTGGTAGTGAGTGAATATAATCTGGTAACCAATATCCATGCAATGGAGGAGGCTTAAAACTGTCTCCTGAAGGTAGGTAGCTGTCTTGTTTGCTATTTCAGGGATATAAAATAGCATGGTGCTAGAAGCAGTTGCCAGGGTCTCTGCTTTATGTGGGATGTAGCCATGGGTACATTATTCAACTCGTGTCGGTGTTAGTTTCCTCATCACTGTACTGAGCAAAACAACTATTCACTTCATGGGACTGTTGTGAAGATTTGCTGGCAGTAATCATGTAAGGTGCTTAACAGAGTGTCTGGCCCATGGAATGCTTAATAAATCTTAGCTAGTAGTATTATAACAATTATGTGTAGGAAGCTAAAGCACAGGAAAAACCAGTCAAATGCCTATACATATAAAGAAGAATTTCAGATATTTGACTGATATTTTCCAGAAATGACTGAATTGATCCAGCCCATAGTTTTGTAGTAGAAAATCAGCATGTTTTGGTTAATGTCAGTGACTGTTACTCTAGGGCTATCAACTGGGCCTTGGGTTTAAGCAAGAATGAGCAAAGCACATATTTCTGTATGAGGTTCAGGAAGAACCTCTCTTCCTTTTGATTTTGCTTGCTCCAGATGAACTCCTAATCTGCTATCCAAGGGAAACTAGAGTCCAGGCTACTGTTCACAGACCTACCAAGAACTCTGGGAGCTTCTGAGAATAAAATTCCAAATTACATATACATACCTTTTATGGAAAAAGGATCCATGACTTTTATTAGACTTTTAAGGGATTTCTACACCTCTAAATTTTCAGAACAATCAGTCTAAGTTGTGTGGGTTCCTCAGGAGCCCTACTTTGAAGTGAAGATGGTTCTAGACTGCAACTAGGAGAGTCAGAGTATGTCTACCCCTTTTGGCCTTAGAAGGCCATTTACCATGTGTTAGCTTTTTCTTTTTTCATTTCATATAGAATTTATACCCAACTAAGTTTATTTGGTTATTCCCCTAAATGCTGCCATTAAGATTATATTTACCTCATCCTTCTTTGTATCATTGTTATTTGAACTTTCAGTGATAGATTTTACATTTATAACAAATGTTATAATCATACTTTATAAATTATGTTAGATTTTCCCATGAGTTTACTAGTTGACATAATTTTTATGTCCTGATTCTGTAATAATATATGTGGTAACAACGTACTTTTAACCATAAATTTAATAACAATGAGAATATATGGAAAATTCTACATTCACTTAAAATTATTTTTCTTTAAGTTTAGCAACAACAAATAAAATAACGCTTAGGCTTAACTTTCTTGGGGAAAAGCATTATAATTATTTTCTGTGTGAAATAGGACTGGTATTGTATAGATTAATTTTATCAGAATCTTGGTTATAAATCTAACCTGATATATGAGAGTAAAATAAAATTAGGTTAGAACATATTCTTTTTTGGCCAGTCACATTATATCATTATTTTGAAAGTTAGCAATGTTACATATGATTTACCTAAATTAAAGACTATAAAAGATAATGCAAATCACGTTGTAGTAGAGTGTGAAACTATTCTGCCCCAATTTTTACTTCCCTACCAAACCCACACAAAGTCCTCAGAAAATCTGCTGCAAGATGGCATAGTATAAAATAACTATGTTTAAGTCAGCCCCATCCCCATCCCACTCCCCACCTTTGGTGCGGCCATACGTCTTAAAATGAAAACAACAAATGTAAACTGGGTGCTTGCTTGCTTTCTCTGAAGGCTGTGCACCAAGTACTAAACTGCTTTTCTAAGCTCTGACCCAACTTTCTCATGTGCCTGTTTACCAGGCTTGTAAAAGAAGAGGCAAAGCTGCCTTCAAATCAACGGTTTGCTCTGATGGATTCTCTCCAGCTCCTGGTGCTAATCATAGCACTGGAGCCCGTGCTTTCAGAAAAGCAGAGTGCTCAAGCTTTAAAGGAAAAGAAAAAAATTCCTTGCTACTTAAAAATGCCTGCAAAATACATCTCCTTCTTTCCATTAGCCTGCTCCCTAAAAGTTCATTATTGTGACTTTTATCTTGAAAAAAGCCTGTGGGTTCTCAGGGAACTTCTCCTTACCTTGAGCACTGGGGTGCAGGAGGGAAGTTTTCAAGGAAAGCCAAAGGAAAATGGTAGACACAGGAGGTCAGAGCAGTTCACAAAGGCTGTTAACAGCTGTGGGTACCATCTGACTGATCCGCGTGCATCCTCCGAGCTGCCTCAACAATATGTGGAGCTTATGGGGAGATTCAGGCCCGGCTGCCGAATGTCATTTCCCATAAAGGAACTGGCTGACTTGGCACTGGTTTTGTCCTGGGCAAATGTGCTTAGTAGACCAAGTCATTTACCCAAAGTCTCTAAAAGAAACACAAAGCGGGAGGAGATGATTTCCTTTGTTAACATGGAGATAACATTGTTTGCCTATGTTAATTTAAAAGGAGGACCAGAGCACCAGACATCTGGTTTTTAAAAGTCAAATCTGTGCCCTGTACTTGGAATTTTTCATTTAACTGGGATATAATTAAAAGCATAAACAATGAAAAGTTAGAAGAATCAGCTAGTGTTTCCATTCCTGGAGCTCTCGTCTCACCTGAGTTCAACAGGTCTCCAGTTGCTTTTGAGAGAGTCAACTCTGGTTTTGCAGATGGGGAGGTTCCCTGACATTGCCATTCTTTCTCAAGTTTAACAAGACCAGATGAAGAGAGGTCAGCTCTCTGGAGTGTGGGTTGGTTTTTCTGACAGTATTGTGAGCATTACACTGAGCTGCTGAAAGTATGTAATGTCTGGAAAAAATAGAAATGGTGTTAATTTTGGTCTTTATGCACAAGAGACCTTTTTAAGAAATTATTTTAAAATTTTAATTGATGTATATTATGCAGAAAATTATGTTTCATTACAATATTTTTTTATGTGCCTATGGCTACTGTGAACATATCCATCCAATCATTTACCTTCCTTTGCCTCTCCTCTTCCCCCTAATTTCTTCCTTCTTCTCTCGGTCTGCCTTCTACTTTCACGCCATCTTCTTTTTCTCCCTAGATCCCATATGTGAGAGAAAACGTGATATTTGTTTTTCTGAGTCTGGCTTGTTTCATTTAACAGGATGATCTTAAATTCCATCCATCTTCCTGCAGATGATCTGTTTTCATCCTTTTTTGTATGGCTGAACAAGACATACTCCACGTGTCTATATGCCATATTTTATTCCACTCATTAGATGATGAGCACCTAGGCTGATTCTGTAATTTTACTGTGGGTGTCTCTATAGTATGCTGCGTTTAATTTCTTGTCAGTGCTTTTAACTCTTGCAGAGTCCTGCTCTGAAATGTCGCTAAACTGACCTGTCACTTCTTGGCTGCAGGAAAGAAAATGCAAAGATACTAAAGATGAGACAGCCCTTAGGTATCCATGACAGCTTTATATTTAGGAAGATGGAACTCAAGATAGAAGATAGAAAATGGTTCAGGGATTGATCAGCTGCTTGTCTACTATCATATGTAAGACAGATGAGTCTATTTTTCCATGTGATCCTGGAAATAAGCACAGACTCATAGTGCATTAGTTTGCAAAGACTGCTTATAATAAAACTCCAAAAACTTTGAGGTTTAAAGCATTAAGCATTTATTGTCTCATAGTTCTAGAAGATGAAAGCAACATCCAACTGTTTTCAGGGCCATGCTTCATCTGAGGCTTCCAAAGGAGGATTCTTCCTTGCCTTGCCTAACATCTGAGAGCTTTAAATGCTCTTTGGTCTAATGGTTAATCTTGATTATCAATTTGATTGGCTATGGATAAGAAAACTTAAATGACTTGATAATAAGATACTGTGATTATTTAAAGTTCATATTTCACCAAGAGTTACATTTTATGATTAGTCACATATCTTATTGAAAGGTTTGTTCTCATCTTACTAATAGCTAGAAAATCTTACTTACTGCAAAAGTGAAATTTGTTTTGCTTTAGCAGTCACATTTCTTAGGTGCCATAGATAAAAGGAGCAACTCAACCACCTTGTCTCAGACCAAACCAAACAATACATTAGTTATTAATGAGAAGGAAAAAGCAATAGGAGACACAGTACAGATTGTTTTCCAAAGATTGCTTCAGTCATGTCTGGGACATCCATCTCTATATTCCCATGGAAGGACCACATAGGAAGATGCTGACGTCAGTCTCTCAAGGTCGTAGACTGTAGAGGATGGAGTGTGCTAGTGTTCAAACTTCCCTTTGTCTGGGGTGTGTGTGTGTGTGTGTGTGGTCATTGTCTGCTTTTTAGGAACTGACAGCTGAAGAAGGGCCAGAGCTTTTTAGCACTGTTCAAGCAGTAAAACAATAGCAAGGTGTAGGATATTCCAAATTATGTTTTATTGGGTGCCAACTATGTGCCAGATACTTCAGAGGAAAGACATTTGTATGCATTTGGTTTATTAGTTAATCTAGGTAATTTTGTATATTATCATTTCTTATGAAACATATGCAAAGTATTATTCCCATTGTATGATGGAAGAAAGTGAAGCTTAGAAAAATAAAATGGTTTTCCAAGGGTAATACAAGTTGTAGTTCCTGACAATTGCAAGCAGTAGGTAGAGAGATGGCAATCATTTTGAATTATCAGAGCAGAAGCACCTTGTTAGTGGGCAAAAGAGATAAAATTAGAAGTGTGTGGGCAATTGATGGAGGACTCTGAATGTAAGCCTGAAGATTATATCTACTACAGTGACATTACTAAGCAACTGTGGATTTTGAGCAGCTGGGTGAAGTGAAGAAAACAATGCTGAAGATGAATCCACATTTGTGAGAGAAGAAAATAGAGGGAGGGAAACCAGCCAGAAGGTTTTATACAGTAATTGAGGCATAAATTGAGTTGGGCCTTAAGTGTGTGGGGGCTGTAAAAAGGAAAAGAAAAGGAGCTTGTTTGTTTGTACTTTGTCTTGCTTCAAAAAAAAGCTTTAAGGTAGTTTTCAAGAATCTAAGAAACCCAGAAGAACATATCAAAAGAGGGGAATGAGAAAAAAATTAGAAATACAGAATAACAAAATAGAGCCAAGATCAATTCATCCTTAATGTGGAAGGCATCCAACTCATAGACAATGTAATTAAATAAGGTAACAAATCTATATGCACTTGGCTTAAGAAGGGTGAGGGGAACTTTAATGTTCATGTATGTATACTCTCTAGGCAATCCCAAATTTACAGAATTTTTGATAGATATTGCATTGTGATGTGTTCACGTAATGAGTTACATCCTGTAGCAACGTTCTAACTATATATTAAAACCAGAAAAAATATGACCTTATTCATTTAAACTGGCTAGGACAGATGTCAAAGAAAAGGCCCAACAGGGAGATGTGCCTCAATGGGTCATGATAGTCCCACTCCTGGGGGATTCATGAGAGATAATAGAAATTATGATTAGAAGAAAAGATCAGTTGGGACAGAATCTAGATGGTAAGCAAAAGCCACCACAGAGACAGAGCCATCTATCTAAACACCCCTTGCCATGGCCTCGTGGAGACCTTCTGTGACACCATGAGTGTGGAAGACAACAGAACCTACAGCAGTACTTGCTCTTTTGTCCTCACTGTCCACTTCTGGTCTTCAGGGCCCTGTCAGGGTTGGAAGGATTAAGGACTATTTCCTATGAGATTACTGTGTGTGCCCAGCACCCTAATGGGAAGTCTCAGTTTACTTGTCTAGTCATAGTGGTGAAGAATTGAAGACAAGCAGCTACAAACTGCTTCTGTCAAGAAATTTTCTTCTTTTGGTGTCCATAGAGAACAACAAAGATTTCCATGGATATGAAGAAGAGAAAGAATAAGCAGGTCTGTGGTTAGTGTCCTTTACCGTTGGGTATGGTGAACAGTGTGTGGAGCTTGTGATCCTCACCTCTTTTTAGCCTCCTGGGCAAATCATGAGGTGGAGAGTGGCATTCTTCACAGGGACTCTTCTGCGCCATAGGCTCTGGTCTTGCACTGTTATCCATTTCGAGTCTATAGAGAGCAGCAGGAATTTTAGTGGAATAAATAATAAGAATTGTAGCATTGACTTGGAGGGGACACTGTCATACTCCCATTCAAATTGGGAGACTTCTTGAGGTGCCAGTCATATCAGCAAAAACACACCATGAATCAGTCTGAGAAAAATTAGTATCTTAACCACTGGAGTTCACATCTCTGACATCCCCTAAAACTAGAACCTTTACCATTATTTTCTGCATGTGTTACCTAGTTGCAAAAATGAATCTAGCCACAAAATGGCTTCATCAGATTGACCACTGGTGTATTGACAGAGTCTAAAGAAAATATGCCAGCTACCTTCTACACCTGAGAAGGAGAGGATCTTGTGGTGGGATTTTCCTCAAATATAAAGAGTTTGCTTTAGAGGTCCTGGGAGGTTAGCCAAATAAGTGACAAATACTCATTCCAGATAAATGGTTTCTATGAACTGAGCAGAGAAAATAACTCATGTTAAATGTTGGGAACTCTCTTTTTAAAAGTTGTAATAAAATATGTGTAAGATAAAATTTACTATTTTAACCATTTTTAAGTGTTCTGCAGCATTACATACATTTACACTATTGGATACTCATCACTATCATTCATTTTCAGAACTTTTAATCTTCTCAAACTGAAACTCTGCCCATTGCTCATCCTCAACCACTGTACCTTTAGTCTCTATGAATTTTGCTTCTCTAGGTACTTCATATAAGTGGCACCATGTAATATTTGTTCTTTTGAGCACTTGGTAGTCTTGGTGATTACTATTAAATTGAATGTTCAGAAAGAGTAGAAATGAAGATTAGTAGGCACAATCTAAAGGGCTTAAACGAATATGCCTTATTAGACAAGGGATCATAAACAGTGATCTTGATAATTTTGAAAAGAGAGAATTCTTTCTAGAAACATCACAATTTGAGCCAACAGTGTTTAACAGATAATAATAGCTCACATTTATTTTTTTTCCCTCTCATTGAGTTTATTGGTACATTTTAGGTATACAATACAGTTACATTCATTATTGGGATCTTGTGCCTTTACATGACAGGTCTTGGTTCTCATTTTTTCCCCTTGTTCCTACCCTCCTTCGCATTTCTGATACAGCCATTGTACAAGGATCATTCCACCTTCTAGTATAAGAGGCTTCAGAATATTTCAGGCAGCCTCTGATTACTTCTAGTACTGCGATGTGAAGATTTTTATTGGGTCCAGATTCCAATGATTATGAAAACACTGGAATAGCTAATCATAGTTGGCAATGAGGAGATGAGGAAAGATTACAGACACATTTTCTTTTTCTTAGACATGGGCATTACAGCATTCAAATTGCTCTTAACAAATGTGCTTTGGGTGAAAACTGTCAATTATGGTCCTAAACTGGGTGCCTGGAAGCTGAGAGAATATAGATATAGACTTTGTAATTCTAATTATTACTGTTGTGTACAACAACCAGAAGACACAACAAGTGACTTAACTACGGCATAATTTTAATGATTATAGTATTGACGAGGTATTGTTGATATTTATGCCAGCTTGATTTGGTGGTTGTAGTGTGTGGAGGATGTTCTAGTTAAACAGAGATATTAACATTTTATCCTATTCAGAATCTGTTGAGCACTTATTAATAGAATTTAGGTTTTGTTCCTTATCAAGTCAATTGTTCAAGAGGAGAAATACCGTTTACTGCTTAAATGATCAAATCTAAATGTGATCCTGCTTTTTCTAGAGGCAAATGTTGGTTGCTTTAAAGAAGTAAAGAAGAGAAAGAAACACAAAGAATAATGAAATGTGTGCACCAATAAGTAAATAATAGTCTCTGAGCCAACTCAGTATGCGAATTTTAAGCTGTGTTGCCATCATTAAGTACTGCTAATTAAATATGGCCAGAGGGAAACACATCTGCTGACTTATCTTACTTCAAATACATGACCATTAAGCCCTTGACCTTAGACTGGAATCCAGATACATTCTCTAGTTAGTTCACTCTCTTACTCTCCAGTGTAATTATTTCATACTTTCCTCTTTCTACTCAAATGTTCATTATCACCTTTGCTTTTATATTTACTGAGAAAATAGAAACAATGTGAAGATGATTTCCACGCATTTCTCCTCCCATATCTACCAACCTAATTACTTTT
This sequence comes from Fukomys damarensis, assembly GCF_012274545.1. Lineage (NCBI taxonomy): Eukaryota > Metazoa > Chordata > Mammalia > Rodentia > Bathyergidae > Fukomys > Fukomys damarensis. The sequence continues at coordinate 45,268,575 of NW_022900917.1, forward strand.
GTACCAATATCTTTTTGTCTTCTAGCCTATAATAATAAAATAAGTATTTATACTTTTTAATGCATTGGGTCCCATCCTCTCTAGACTACTCCGATATGACTTCTATCATTATCCTCTTCTCTCTTGCATTATTAATTTCCTTCTCACTTCTGTATAATTCTTATCAACATGTAAATGTACTACTATTATAGTCTTAATCTGGAAAAATAAGAATACCCTCTGCTGATGTTACTTTTACTCTGGATACCATCTCTCTTTTAAAATGAAATATATTAAATACAGGTGATACTTCTCTTTTCATTTCCTGTTCTCCCATCATCTCTTGAGTTCTGTCTAGTCAGGCTTTTGTCTACCACTCAAAACATTTTATCAAGGTCACTATTGACTTCAATAATTTCAAATTCAAAGTCAGTGTTTATTTTATTTAGTCTCTTCAGTATATAATGTGGTTGATGGGTCTCTTCTTCAAAGACTTTTCTTACTTGACCCCTCCGATTGTTGCTTGGTTACCTTTTAATTCGCAGATGGTTTTTACTTACTCTTGCTGGTTTCTCCTCATTCATCTTCATTTCTTAGGCTTCCTTTCCCATTTACACCTACTCTCTCAAAGTCTTTGGTTGATGACCTTTGTATACTCTTAGGAATTAGTAACAAACCTCTCAAAATGCTTGCTTGAGTAGGTTATATCTATTGATAATTATTGTATTAGAAACTGAAGCAGAAATTTAAAAACTTTTGTTACTTTGTTGAAAAATATGAATAATATTGAATAATGTATATTAACATAAATAACTTCATCCTCCCTCCCTCCTTAGCTTCTTTCTTCTTCCTCCTCCTCCTCCCCC
>NW_022900917.1:45269460-45373951 GCF_012274545.1 Fukomys damarensis
TCCCCTTCCCCTTCTTCTTCTTCTTCTTCTTCTTCTTCTTCTTCTTCTTCTTCTTCTTCTTCTTCTTCTTCTTCTTCTTCTTCTTCTTCTTCTTCTTCTTCTTCTTCTTCTTCTTCCTCTTCTTCTTCTTCTTCCTCTTCCTCTTCCTCTTCCTCCTCCTCCTCCTTTTCCTCCTCTTTTTTTTAAGCTTGGAGCAAACATTCTGCTACAGCTCTAAGTAGTACATTTTTATGAAAAATATTCCCCCCAAATTTAGTGAAGCATAGTTATTTTTACAGATACCTTTAATGTCTGGGTTAATAGAAAGCAACTGGATTCTCAGTCTGTTCCTGCATCCAAGCTGTTGCCCTAACACAGTGACAGTGAGCCTCGTATAGATGGAGTGCGATGTGAAAGCTCTGACCAGTCATGGCTGATGAGTTATGGCTGTGACATCATTGCTGGTACTCTACTCTTTTCTGAGAATACCCACGGCCCGTGTGTGTGCTGTTATCTGATGCTCGGCCCCTGAAGGTGATGCTGGGGCAGCTTGGCTTGGGTGCCAAGAGAAAGAGAGCTCCTGTGCCCACTGTTGCATGTGTGCTATAGATTTGCCACCACTGTCCTAACACATCCATCTCATGTAGTCCCTGGAAAATTCCACTGTACAACTGTGAGAGAAGGCAAACGTTATCTTAAAATTATTAAAATAATGTTGACTATGTGAATCTATTGAAAGGATCTTGCAGATTCGTATAGGTCCCAAATCTGTCCTAACAGATCTCATCTGTGCCCTTAAGTGCTACATGTACGCTGGTGACTCTCAAGATTTACATCTCCGTCCAGATGACTTCTCTGAATGCCAGACTCATATATATAGTTTTGTAGTTAATCCTGTCGTTTATGTGTCAAAAAATGGCCCCTAGTTGCTTGAAAAATAGACAATGTCATTCTTCTTTCTTTTATATTTCAATATCAAATCCATTAACATATCCTCTCAGTTCTATCTTGGAAATGTTTCCCAAATCCAACTTTTCATGAAAATTATCACTACCCATCTGTCTCCAAGCTACTTAACCTCTTGCCAACATTACTGCACCCAACTCCTAGCTGCCTCCTGCTTCCACATTTTGTTATATACTTCTCTTTAACCTATCTCTTCTTCACAGAAAGCCTATAGGATTTTTCTGGAATTTGAGTGAATAACTTTTAGTGGCTTTCCATCTGAATCAAGGTAAACTCTGAAGCCTTTGCCATGGTTTGGGGGACTTCATGTGCTGCTACTCAGCTGCTCTTGATCTCTTATAACAGGAAGAGCCTCCTTTGCTCAATAATACCAAGTATTCTCTTGCCTGAGGGACTTTGAACTCATTTCTCCTTGCTGAGAATGCTTTCCCCCTGCATACACCTGTGGCTCAATTCCTTGCTTCCTTTAGGTTACTACTCAGATGTCATTTTACAAGAGTAATTGGTGCTGACTCCTCTGTAAGCCCCATGATCACTCTATTCCTTTTCACTGATTTATTTATTCCTTTTATCACATCACCTCTTGGTACAATATGCACTTATTTGTTCATTTGCTCTCTCTCTTCCCAGGAGAATGTAAGCTTCAGGGCAGAGACTTTCCATTTTGTTTATTTCTGTGTCTCCAGTGCCTGATTTATTGTTGGTACTTGTGCATCAAGGGCAGATGGCCAAGAAGCACATGCACCAGGCCTGTTGGAGCAGTGTTTATGGGGAAAACTCATGGAGATAAGATCAATAAGTGGTCCCCTGTTGTCCTTTGTATTACAGGGAATTGCACAGACATCTAGCAAGTGCAGATGTTAGACTCCAGGAGAGGGTCCCTGACCTGTAGGCTATGGGCCTTTTAAACTGCATGATTAGATAAACATCATCTCTTTCTCTGGATGCAAAACATTACAGACTGGCAGAACTTTGGCTCCAGTTCTGTCCAACAGCTCACTTTTGTGTTTGCTTAACATCAGTGCTTTTCTTGCTTAGATTAGAGGCTACAATTCTCTGCTATGACAAGGAATTGGCATAATTTACCACATTAAGACTTCAAGATTGGAAAGGGAGAACTTCTAACCATGGCATAGTAGAAAGTGGTTGGTTGAGCAAACCTGTATTTGACCAGTAACTAACTGTTACCTTAATGGGCCATGGCCAGAAATCATTAAACTTTGCAGAAGACCACATTTTTTTTTCTTGTCCACTAACCTTCAGGACAAGGTCACTTGTATTTATTGACACTTAATGTTTATTGAGTGATTAATACTAGTGTGTATATGGACGTGTGTGCATGCACATGTGTACATCTGCTTACTATATAGCATTTCCTAATTTAAGAACCTGATTTAGGACTTTTAAAACAAGGAGGAGCAATATTGGGAGTGGGGAGCTCTTTGGGGTTCATAATAAGGGTCTCTTGTGGTTCTATTTAATTTACAGGGAACATACTGGGCCATACAGATTACCCTCTTAAGCAAACAGTAAAATCTTTTCCCTTATGCCAACATAGAGGATTGGTGTGTGTAATGTAAAAACTATTAGTGTCCTTGAAGTATGTATCACCACCCTACAAATTTGATACTGGAGTAATAATTAATACAGAGAAGGAATAAAAATTCATATCTTTGTTTAAAAGATAATGTTCTAAATAATATTATAGAAATATTTAAAATAAATTTCTAATTTTAGAACGTGACTTAAGTAAGCTTGAAAGTTGGAGTAGGGCTAGAAATTTATCATCTTTAACTTTTTTCCTATAGCAAAGGATTTTTGAGTATAATATTACTTAATATATAGAAGAAAATTATTTACAATTATTTTAGGCAATCTATATTTTTCCTCTGGGAATTATCTTTTATTCTTGGTCATATTCAAAATTGGTCATGTGGATATGCAGAGTAGTAACTTCAGAGAGAAGAAAGGTAAAAATGCTGTATATTACAAGTAGTATGTAATGGTGCACACCTGTAATCTCAACTTTTGGGAGGTTGAGGCACGAGGATTGCTGTAAATTGGATGTCAGCCTGAATTACATAGTGAGAGACCCTGTCTCAAAAACAATAACATCATCATCATCATCATCACCAACAAAATTATAAAATTATCTTAATATTTCCATCTGTGATGTTTGTTTCAATGACAACTTCCTAGGATAAGGGGTACTCCTCTCATAAAACACTACTTGTAGGTGTGTCTGTGAGGCTGTTTCTGCAGGAGGTTAACATTTGGAATAAGTAGACTGAGGGAAGAAGACAAACCTTCATCAATGTGGATGGGTATCATCCAGTTTGTTGAGGCCCTAAACAGAGAAAAGTTAGAAGGATACATTTTCTCTTCTTAAACTGGCATGTTTGTTTTATCTTGCCATGGCTGGTGAAAATCCTGGTTCACTGACCTTTGGATTCTAGAATTGCCTCTAGAATTCCTGGGACAGGAATTATACCATTGACTCCAATGGTTCTTACGCTTTCAGTATTGGACTGAATTACACTACCTGATTTTCTGATTCTCTAGCTTGTAACAGCAGGCTGTGGGACTTGTTGGCCTCCATGATGGCGTAAGCCAATTCCTGTAATTAATCTCTCCCTCACTCTCTCTTGGTTTGGCTTCTCTGGAAGACCCTCATTATTGCAACATTCTAAGGAATCTCACTGTTATCTCATCAACTCCTTTGCACCTATACTTTATCCTGACCACATTACATAAACGGATCACTGAGGGTTATGAGCTCTCTGCAATTCAAGGTCAGTGATATATCTTTAGGTATCATTTTTCCCACATTCTCTACATTTCACAGGCCCGATCACCTTTTCCTTTCTTCATCTCTCACCTCTTATTCTCTGTAACATATTTCTGTTTTAATTCTCTTCCTAACACTTTTAAATTTTTTCTTTGGTTCTCTTCTTCCTCTTGTCAGCTAAATGAAAGACTTCTTCAAAATTTTGACTTTGGCTCTCTTACTGGTCCTCCTTCCTGTTTGATTTTCATAGGTACCATCATTAAATTTATATTCTTGCAACTTTCTCATTTTAGCCTTCATTTTTATCCCAAAAGATCTATGTTTCTACTTTCTATTATTTAACTTTTATTGTGCTCTTTATTTAGTTTGGGCTTCTCATAAAAGAGAAACCATGTGATATTTAAGCTTGTGTATCTGATTTATTTTACTTAATATTATGGTCTAAAGGTGCATCCATTTTCCCACAAATGACTCAAGTTTATCCTTCTTCATAGCAGAGTAGTATTCAATTTTGTATAAATACCACAATTTCTTTATCCATTAATCTGTTGATGAACATCAAGCTGCTTCCAAGAATTAGGTATTATGAATTGGAATTGTGCTGCTATAGACATGAGTATGCATGTATTAATGGAATATGATGTCTTTAACTGTTTTGGGAAAATAGCTAGAAAGAAATAACTGGAAATGGAATTTCTAGTTTTAATTTTGTGAGGAATCTCCACACTTTTTTCCACAATGGTTATGCTAGTGTATATTCCCACCAACAATGTAGAAGGGTTCCTTTTTCCCCTCAGCCCCATTAGCATTTGTTATTGGCTGATTTATTTTTTCCCCCATTAAGTTTATTGGTATGTTTTAGGTATACAGTATAGTCACATTCTTCATTGGGATCTTGTACCTTTACATGATACGTCTTGGTTCTTATTTTTTCCCCTTACCCCTGACCTCCTTTCACCCCCTCCACCCTTCCCTATTTACAAAGACTTTTTTTCCATTTTTTTCCTGTTTCACATTTTTTCTTTTCCTTTTTTCTATTCTACCTTTTTTTATGTATCGGAGATTGAACTCGGTACCTTGTTCTTGCAAGGCAGGCAGTGGCACCACTGAGCTAAATCCCCAGCCCCAAGACACTCTATTTTCATAATACCAGAAAGAACAACTGATTATATCTATCACAACACCTTAGCCCAAGTGATACAATCAGCAACACAGTAGCCTCAAGCACAGTTTAGAAATTGACAATCTGCGGCAGTTATTAACCTATCACCTTTAACTGTGTGAATTAAATCAAAATCAAGGACCAGCCCCAAATATGTTTATAGTGAATATACTCCTGAATATAGCAACTTTACCCTTCAGGATGGGGACTTAGAAGGAGTTGGGAAAAGAGAAATAGATAGGTAAAAGGATAGGTGAAGGTTTCAAGTGAAGCCAGAGGACACAGGAAGATCACGCAAACTTTAGGAAACTGTTGAAGACAAAAGGGAAAGACAGGATGAAAGAACAAAGACAAGAAATAACAATAATAGCAATAGGGAAGCTAGAAATTCAACTCACTTTCCTTTGAAACTAGTGACAATTAAGAGAAGGAAAAAGAGAAGAAAAGAAGAAAGAAGAAATGCAAATTAGGGCAGGAGCAGGAACAAAAAGCGAGATGAAGAACAATGTGCTGGAGTCAGAGACGGAGTGGGAAAGAGGAAAAAGGGGAAAAAAGGGAAGACTTTAAAAAGCGTGGAGGAAATTTTTAAATTAAAAATAAGAGGAAAAGAAAAAATAACTGTAAAGACAAAAAATCAAAATGAAGGGCCTCCTTCAGGGTGTGTCTCTGCTGTCACAGGAGACAACGGGCAGCAGTGTGCAGATCTCAGTCCGTCTCAGCAAGCCAGCAGCGGACTGCTGAGATCCAGGCTGATTTCAGGCTTCAAGGCCCTGGTTGAGCTCCCTGACCTCCTGCAGGGTTGAACTCTGCGAGGTTTTACTGCAGCTTCCAGCTGCCCTTCCCCTGAGGATAGTCCAGGTTCCAGTAGGAGGTGGTGATCCCTCCAGCTACCTCTACCTCTGTGGTAGCCTGGTGTGCTTACATTGCTTCACTTTTCCTGTGGGCTTCAATTCTCATTAAGGAGCCTGAGAGAGGCCCGCTTTCTGTTGTTCACTTCTACCTTCCGCTCTATCTTGAGCTCAGTACAATGGCCTTTATGACCCCCTTTGCCTCTGTGGTGTGGGACCAGGTACCGGCTCAACCAGTGGTGGGGGGGAGTCCTGGGGTGATACTGTCTGGTGCCCGCGAGCTCTGTTCCTCACTGGTACAGGCCCTGGGGCTCTGGGAGTGGAGTAGCAGCCTAGCTGTGTGGCTCCAGCATTCCTCAGTGGTCTGTGCTGCTTGGAGGCCTCTGGCAGATTTCTTGAAAATAGCTATTTTTCTGATGTGGGATGGAATGTCAGTGTTGTTTCAATTTGCATCTCTTGACTGACCAGTGATGTTAAACAGTTTTTTATATATTTATTTCTCATTTCTCCTTCTTTATCTGAAAAGTGTCTATTTATTTCAGATGCCTATTTTTGGACTGGGTCTTTAAAATTGGAGGTCCAATTTTTTGAGGTCTTTGTGTATTCTAAATATCAATCTTTTGTCTGAGAAGCAGCTGCCAAAATTTTTTCCCACTGTTTGGGTTGCTTCTTCCCTCTTTTGGCATTTTCTTTTGCTGTAACAAAGCTAGGTTTTTTGATTTTCTATTGGTGTACTCTGTAGACTCACTGTTTTATCAGGTCCATTATATCTTTTAGTTATATTTTCTGTAAGCTTGCTATGTGCCTTATTGATCTGTTTTGTATCTCTTCTATTATCACTTCAAATAACTCCACTATGTGGCTTTTATTTTCCCCCCTTCAATGCCCCCATGCATCATCTTTAGGAAAGTTAGGAGTTTTTGGAGCCATTTTTGTCACACTTTCTTCTCATGTTTTGATCTCTACTAAATGGAACTTTAGATCTACTAACAATAAAACAGTATTCAACAGCAATGGTATAGAGTTAATTAGCTCTCTAAATATTCATTAAGCTTAATAGGTACGGTAGTAAATGTAGCAGTGCTGGGGAACCAGAGAATGAAAAAGTAAAGTTTGAAATATTAATATCAATGAAAGATGACAATGAGGACAGAAAAGCAAGACAGGGAGTACTACTGATCAGTAAAAGAAAACTAATAGTATTAGGACAGAGTGACGGGGTGAATATGTTGAACAAGAAAAAGATAAAAAAGAAAAACGAAGAGGATATAAGCAATAAAAGAAAGATAGAAGGAAGAAAAAAGAATTAAAAGGGCAAAAAAGAAAAGAAAGAAAAGAAAAAGTACCTATAAAGGAAAATGACAAATAATAAAAAATTTAAAACAAATTGAATTAAAACATTTTCTGTTTGTTTTGGAAAGAGTTGTTTCTTTTCAGGATCTGCTGTTTTGGGATCCAGCCAGTCACAATTTTCTCCACCTAGCTTTTGAGTCTGTCAGTTTGTGAGGTGCCTTCCCTTCATCAGAGGCCCCTCTGTCCACTCACCCCAGTCTGTGCTGACTGTCCAAGATGAAGACATCTTTACTTACTTTGGTAGATGGGAAAAATAGCTCTCTGAGTTTTCTATGTATGTATGTAGGCCATGGGGTGTGGGGGGGTTCAAGCAGACTGTTAGACTTAATGTAAATACTCACCAGGCCTGGTTTCTCCCTCTCTCCCTGGGCATTGTCCTCATTCAGTGTCATGTTGGCTCCTTAATCTGTACCTTCGATGCCCCATGATTCCATCTTGTTCCTACAGAGCACTTATAACTACCTGATATGATCCCACTAACTTGTTGACTGTGCCTCCCACTAAAACTAGAGGCTCCAGGAAGGCAAGGGCCTCGGCTGTGGTCAGCTCTGTATCCCATGCCCAGCACTATGCAGGCCACATCATAGTTCTGTCCATATTTTCTGCAGGAGTGAATGAGCACAGGCCCTGTTTCTTTTAAAAACAAGGAAGGTATCTGGAGTTGTTGCCCTATTCCAGTCTTACTGGGAAAGCTGATGTCATTCCCACCCTCCTGCCATTCTCTTCCTCAGCCCTCCTCTAACCTCCCTCCAGCTAAGTGAGAAGCAACTTCCATGGGATGACAACATACCTAGGAAGATGTCCGTCACCTGGAAAACATTGCTGCGAGGTGAGGCACAGAAAGAAGGTGGATTTTCTGAGCTGGTGGGAGCTGGTGGCTCTAGGCTGCAATTTCTGACAGAGTTAGAGGAGCATCCAGAGGAAAAGAGTTACCTTCTTGTGGGGTGCCTGACCAAACAGGTTCTTAAGATTAGATCGAGACCCACGGGTGAGTCATAAGATCAATTTACTTGAATTATAACCTGAATAGTTCATTACTGTCATTCGTTCACTTTGAACTTTAAGAGACACAGCCTCTTCTCTCTGCTCTCCATCTTTCCTTCTTCCTTCTTTTCTATACCCTTTTCTCTCTCCTACTTAATTCTCCCTATATTTTAAAAAAGAAAGAAGAAAATATCAAAATGTTAAAAATTTCAGAGCAGATAATTATTTCATAAAGCTATCATGTTAAGTATGTGGTTGTATATGACTTTACCATGTGGAAATATTTATTCCTGTGGGTCACAGGTAATGTAGGGTGAAAAAAGAAGTACAAGCAGTGCCTTCATTCTAAGGCTGTCCCCCATATACAAATCCAGAGTTCATGGTTAACACTCATTGCACCAAAGGTGAGAAGAGGGAAAAGAGTACTCTGTTTCTTACATCTGTATTATTAAAACTCTAAGTTAGGGACATTTCCAAAGCCAAGATGGATTCTTCCCTTGAGATAAAATTGACTACTTTTTTGTGGGGGGTGGGGTTGTGTGGGGACTGGGGCTGGGGGCTGGAACCCAGGGTCTTGTCAATGTTAAGCACATGTTCTACCTTTAAGCTTGGGCTCCAGCCTCTGCCTGTTTCTTTGTTTCAACCTAGCCCCAAGACAATAGTCTTAGAGCACCACTGTACCCTCTTAAAAGGATCTTTGTAACTGTTACCATAAAAAATATTCTAAACCCCTTATACAGAGGGACTCATTTAATGGTTATACCTACCCTATGTGGTTAGTAAAACTATTACCCTGGTTTTTCTTTAAAGGTTAGATATGTCCACCATCATACCAGTAGTAAACATCTAGGCCAGAATAAATCGAGACAATCTAAGAAACCATCTCCATTTTTGCCAGTACTTTATAGTTTCAACATGGCCTCACTTGACTCACTCTATGAGACAACCAATTAAATCAATCTTACACTTACTGAAATAAAGTCTACTGGACTCCTGGCCTTCAACTGGAGTCCTCAAGATCTGTCTCCTCTTCACTTTTAATGTGAAATGCATCTATCTGCCCTGCTACTGTTGGGGAGGCCACTGCAGGAAGGCCAGGATCTTGTGAACACCATTTTCCCATCTTGATGTGTAATGCTTTTTGGAGAGAAATGGACTCTCCCAATGTCTTTAGGTGTGGGGTCAGTCAAGAGAATGTGCACTTTTTCAGACTGTAATGAAGCTTTTGTGTAAAAGGTGTTAGACTCGGGATCAGAAAATCTATTGGAATGATGGCTCTGCCATATACTCAGCCTGTGTCCTAGGGCAAGTTGTTTCTTCTTTCTCCATAAAACAGAAATACCATCTCATGGAGTAATGGTGAAGATTGCCCGAACAGGAAGACTATAATTATAATCAAAATTATAGATCACCAACACTGTTTCCAGTGATGAGAGGCAAAGAATAGTACTCTCATCTTTTGAGAAGATGACTGTGATCTTAGTTATTTAGTTCTCTGCATTCAGTCACTAACATGGAGCTTTGTCAAAAGATATTTATCTAAGGACCTGAAGTTCATTTATATTTCTCAGTAATTGCTTAGAGCAACCAAAGGAGATTTCTGCCACCATAGTGACATTTTCTTTATCTAAAGTAATGGGACAGCTCTCTGAGTGCCACTTTTCCATATGCTGAACTGGCTCTCTCCAGCAAGCACACTCTTGACTCTTGGTGTACACTGGGTAAGGCCTGAAACGACAGACATTCCTGAAATATATGGCAAAAACTAAACTGCCATAATTCAATTTTGTTTTTTTAAAAAAATCTTGGTTGAATTTTAGTAGGTGATATTTGTCTAGAAAGTTATTCATTTCTTCAGATCCTCCAATTTATTAGAATATAGATTTTCAAAATTGTACCTAATGATTTTCTGGATTTCAGTGCTATATGTTGTAAAATCTGCTTTTTCATCTGTAATTGTGTTGATTTGTACCTTCTCTTTCTCTTTTGGTTCATTTTACTAGAGGTTCATCTATTTTCTTTATTTTTTCAAAGAAACAATTCTTTGTCCCATTGATACTGTATATTGTTCTTTTAGTCTCCACCTTACTAATTTCAGAATCTTTATTATTTCTTTCCTCCTATAGGGTTTTATTTTTGTAAGATCTTTAGATGCATATTAGATTATTTATTTGATGTCTCTGATATTTTGATGTAGGACCTCATAAACTTCTCTCTTACAACCGCCTTTACTATATCCTAGAGATTTGGGTATATTATGTTTCTATTTTTATTTGATTCTGAGAATATTTTTATCCCTCCACCATTATCTTCTAGGACCTTCTGATCACTCAAAAGTAGACTGTTGCTGAGAGCCACTGTATGTACTTTTGGAGAAAAATCATTTTATAATTAAATTATGATCAGAACTGTCTAAGGCCTACTCTTCTTTTTTTTTTTCAGCTTTAATTGAGTTTATTGCTACATTTTAGGGATACAGTACAGTTACATTCATTGTTGGGATCTTGTACCTCTACATGACAAGTCTTGATTCTCATTTTTTCCCCTTACCCCGGCCTACTCTTCTTGCCCATGAGCTAGCTATGGTATGTGGAAACATTTTATCCCTGGTCACAGGTGAAGCCTCAATGGTCCAGTGGTATTGTGACACTCAAGTGTAAGATTACATTGGGTGAAGATATCCTGGTTCTTTCATAACAGAGTAGTAATAATAAAAAGAAAAGTTTCACTGGGGAGGGATAAATTCCTTATCTGCCCTACTCATTCCACCTACTGTTGTAAGAATGCTTTGTCCATTCCACTGTTTTCATCAGCATAACAGCCTCATCAACATAAGATTACTGTTGACCTCTGAGTCACTTGATACTACCTCTGATTACTGTATGAACCTAGGAAATAGTGGCAAACTCAGTGTCTTTGTCTTCGCACACTCTGAAACACTGACCTCCCAGTCCATGTACTTTGAAATTATGCAAGTCTCTATTGTCCTTCTTTCTTTATCCCTCACTGTCTTCTTTTCTAAGCAGTCAGAGGACTGATTGCCCTCTATAAATTGTTCAATCTCTATGCATTTGTATAGTTTCCCTTGGCCTTAATTTATATTTCTTTCAACTATAATCTTAGCAGTTATTTCAATTTTTTGCATTTGTGAAGGTTTGCTTTATGACCTAAAATATGATCTATTTTTGAGAATGTTCTATGAACTCATGAAAGGATGTATATGTTGTAGTTGTTGGAAAGGATGTTTTGTAGAGAGCTGTTAAATCCATTTGATTTGAGGAGTAATTTAATTGTAAAGTTTTCTTTGTTCATTTTTTTGGGAGGTCTGGATATCCTATCTGTTGCTGACAGTGGAGTATTGAAGTTCTCTACTATGGGGACCAATGTGTCCCTTTGAGTAGAGTTTGTTTTGTGAATCTGCATGCACCACTGTTTGGTGCATATTCATATACAATTGTTACATCTTCTTGGTGGGTAGTTCTTTTTAACAATGTGTAGTAACCTTCATTGTACTTGCTAATTTTATCTTGAAATCTGCTTTGTCAGTTATGAGTACATCTACTCTTGCTTGCTTTTGGTATCTGATTGTATGGAATTTTTTCCATCCTTTCACTTTCAGTTTGTAAATGTCTTTGCTAGTGAGGTGTAGTTCTTGCAGATAGCACAGCTGGGACTTGTGTTTTAATCCAATTTGCCAAGCTATGTACCATTTGTTTTGAGGGGGGTACTGGGGATCGAACTCAGGACCTTGCACTTGTGAGGCAGATGTAGTGCCACTGAGCTAAATCCCCGGTCCAGTCTATGTATTTTAATTATAGAGTTAAGACCATTTACATTCAGAATAATTATCAAAAGGTATAAAATATATTCTTTCATTTGTTGTTTTAAATATTTAACTCTTTTCTTATGCCCAATAGCTTATCATTCTTAGTTTTCTGTGTTTAGGATTCTTTTAAGTATCTTCTGTAATGCTGACTTAGTGGTAATGAACTCTTTATGTTTATCTTTCACAGTCTTATTTGTCTCAGTTGAGGGACAGATCATATGGATATAGCAGTCAAGATTAGGATTTATTTATTTGGTGCTTGAAATTCATTGTTTCCTACTCTCCTGGCCTTTAGAATTTCTGTAGAGAAATCTGAAGTCATTCTTTTGGGTTTATGTCTATGAATGAGTTGGTGTTTCTCTTCTCAGCTCTCAGGATCTTTCTTTGTTCTGTATTCTTGACAGTTTAACCTCAATGTGATGTGCAGATATTATTTTCTGATCATTGTTTGGTTTTTTTAATGTCTCTGTGCCTAGATATCTATACCTTTTTTAAGATTTTGGAAATTTTCTGTCCCTGTTTTATTGCATAGATTTTTTATGCCATCAGTCTCAATGTCAGTACCCTTTTCTACATCCAAGAATTGATCTTTTAATTATGTCCTAAAGTTCTTGGATGTTTTGTGCATGATTTTCCTATGTTTTTGTTTTTAGGGTCTGATTATAATAATTCTTTAACCTTATCTTTAGGCCTTGAAATTTTGAATTCTGTCTTCTGATAGATCCTACATCTTTTTTTTTTTTTTTTTTTTTTTTTTTTTCAGTACTGGGGATTGAACTCAGGACCTTGTGCTTGCAAGGCAATGCTGTTGAGCTAACTCCCTGGCCCCAAATCCTATATCTTGATGAGGCTTTACCCTGAGATTTTGATTTGATTTATTGCACTTTTACTAGCCCAAATTCCTGTTTTTCTTCAAAATATCTCTTTGTGGAATTGTTTCTTCATATCCTTGAAGAAACATACATTGTCTTCCTTAATTCATTCAACTGTTCAGTCATATCCTCTTGGAAGTCATTAATCATTTTTTTACATTTGGTTTTGGGGATCAGACTCAGGAACTCACTCTTGCCAGGCAGGCACTATGTTGCTGAACTATATCCCAGCTAAAGTCATTGATCATTTTTTTTTCTGATATTGGGGATCAAACTCAGGAACTTGTGCATGTGAGGCAGGCACAGTGCCACTGCACTAAATCCTCAGCCCACATTGATCATTTTTAAAAAACTGATCTTTTGAATTCTATATCTGACATTTCATGAATTTTAATAACTGCATTCAGCTTCTGATGAGTTCTGAACACTTGAAATAGTCATGTTGTCTTGTTTTTATATTTCTATCTTGACATTTGAAGTAGTCATGCTGCCTTGTTTTTATATTGTATTTCTTTTGTAATGCATATCTATTCAATTTTTTTTTGTGGGATTCTTCTTAGTGTCTACCCTTCTTTTGAAGGGTTGATCTCCGGTACCACTCAGAGAGAAAAAAATAAATCATAGTAGTAAATGCAGCACATTGGCAAACCAGATAGTGATATACAGTAAAAACAAATGAACAACAACAACTTTACTACCATTAACAATAGAAAAGAAATCAGAAATAACAGCGTAAACTAAAAGACAAAATTTAAAGGTAATAATAATAATGTGATAATAATAAAAATGGAGGGGCTTGAGAGGAAAAATGGGAAGAAACAGCAAAATTTTAAAAGGAAAGAAAGAAACAGGAAGAAAAGGAATAAAAATGAGATAAGTAATACAATTAAAGAATTTAAAATGTACATAAAATCAGGTCAAAGTGGGCCAGGGATTTAGTTCAGTGGTGCTGCATCTGCCTCTCAAGCACAAGGTCCTGACTTCAATTCCTGGTACAAAAAACCCCCAAACAAACAAACAAACAAACAAACAAAAAAGGTAAAAATAACTGACAATAGTAGATACAGAAGAAAAAGAAGAGGAAAAAAAAAAAAACACCCAAAACTTAAACAAAGAAATACGATAAATGAGTTTTGCAGATTCCTCCATGCCTAGGTGTTTGGGTAAATAGTTTCTTTCTACAACCTGTAGTATTGGAAGGAGGATAGTGAGTATCCTCTATTGGGGGAGGGGTAGTGAGTAGCAAATGGGGCCTGTTGTGTTTCCATATCCCCTTAACTGGTATTTCTCTGTGGATGCTGAGTCTCACTCCAACTTTCATACTGGGCAGGGCCAATCAGTGATACGTTGTTTGTCTCAGGACTGTATCCACTCCAGAAGCTTTTAATAAACATTTAGTTTTCTCCTGTGCATCTCAAGCCAATGTTGTCCTGAACTAGCTTTGTGGCCTGTGGGCCTGTGTGAAGTACCTCATTTGCTTCTGAAGCCCCTTGGATCTGTATTCCCAGGGACATAGAAAGTGTCCAAGCAGAGGTGTAACCCTGATCACATTGGTGTGAGGAAAGCAAATGGACCACTGAGTTCTGTGCTGAAAGGAAGCAGCAAAGAAAGCCAAGCAATATATTGGGTTTGACCCCAGTGCTTTCAAACTTCAGAAAACCATATAGTTCTTAGCACAAAGGGTACTACTTACTGCTAACCACGGTGTCCTCCAGAGTCTGAGATCCCCACTGCTTAAGTTTCTCAGGGGTTTTGTGACTAATCCTCCCCCTTTCCATGACTCTCTCTTGTGGTCTCATCTGCCCAGTCATTGGAGTAGGGATGACCCTAGAAATCTTGAAGTGTAGTTGTTCTATGACTTTTGATTCCTGGAGTACCTCAGTCTCAAACAAGCCCCCTTTCAAAACAGCTCCTGGTCAAACAACTCTGATGTATGACAGTGCAAAGTCTGCTGTGTAGGGGAATTACTTTCAGAGCAAAACCCCACATTACATTTGCCACATATACTAACTGTGGGTTTTCCCTAGGGTTCACACTGGGTCTGTGGGCCCATTCCAAGATTATTTTGTAGGGTTGGATTACACCCCCGATCCTAGTTACTTTTTCTTGTTGCTAAGACAAAATAGCTCGCACTTAAAGTTGAAGGAGGGAAGGCTTATTTCATCTCACAGTTTATAGAAGTTTCAGCCCATAAACAGTTGACTCCAAGGTAGGGTGGCATGGCACAGGACATTGCAGAGGAGAAACAGTTCATGGCAAGCGAAGTCAGAAGAAAATACAAGCAAGCAAAAAGTGACAAATGGCAGATTCTTTCTGTCCCTTTACATTGTGTCTAGGCTACTTTCCCTTATTGTGGTTAGCACTCACACCTCGGGTGGACCATCCTCAATCCTACCAAGAACTATACCAAACTGATCAGTGGACTAATTTAGTAATCACACACCCTCAATCCCAGCTTCACACACTCTAAATCATGCCACCTCTGAAAAACCAGCATGAGGGTTTGGGGACATTTAGACACAAACCATAACATCCTCCATCCCCCTTTCCCCAAGATAAAGTAGGTGTTTCAGAGTGCTTCTCTATTTTATTTTCTGTTTTTCCATAATTTTTATCTTGGCTTTTAGTTCTTTATTGATTCCTGGAAGCTCTTGATTCCAGGCTCAGGAGAGATTGTGATCTGTTGCCAGCTTTTACTTCACCATCTTCTCCTCTGTCTTTGCCTGCTATGGTTTCATGGGAGAATTTATTTTCTTCATGGTTTACTGTTGTTGAGGACATTTTGATGTGTGTGTGTGTGATACATGAAAATTTTTAGGAGACTGAGAAAAGAGACTATAAAATTCAGAAAACTGCAGTGTGGAGATTCAGTGCAATTAACAACATAATGCAAAAGAAATAATGTACTAGAGAGATCTGTAATGAGATTTAACTATTACATAGTTTGAGGAAATGTAATTTTTTTCCCTTAAAAATTGCGCATACTTTCTTTCCAGTTTTTCATTTTCTCATATTTTTTCTTTTCTCTTATTTCCTTGCCCCACCCTTCCCACTTTCCCTACACCTTGTAGACCTAGATTGTACCAATAAACTCAATAAAAAGGAAGAAAAAAAGAGAAAAAAATTGTGCATACTGATGTAATTGATCTAATCTCATAGCATTAATTCAATACACATATGCCTCATATGTCTCTCTGTTCATATATTTGACTTTGTTCTGGCTGGGAGAGGGTAGATGTCACTGTTAATGTTTTACTAATAATTGGATAAATTTGAATAAAATTCAACAAATAGAAAAGCTATACTTTATGTTACACAGCAAGGTTTATAAAGCACTTTTAACTTCCATAGTTTTATTTTTGTCTCAGAACTCTATAAGAAGCAGACTTCAATTTAGAACAACATTTAATTTAGACATTCACTTAGAACAAAAATTTATAAAAGTGTTTGATGTACATTGGCCTGTATACATTGCTACTTTTCTAAATGTAGTCTCCATTAGTCAGGAAATGGAAATCATTTTTACTTTAGCACCAAATTTTTATTTATTTATTTAATCATCTGGATACTATTTTATTTTTCCCTATTTATGACTTGGTATTGTTTAGCAGATCAAACATGTCAATCCATTATATCAAACTTTCAAAAAATATTCATTTCATTTTCTTGTGTGCAACTTTCTTCCATATTTTTATTTTTTTTTTCTCATTGAGTTTATTGGTACAGTTTAGGTATACAGTATAGTTACATTCATCATTGGGATCTTGTACCTTTACATGACAGGTCTTGGTTCTCGTATTTTCCCCTTATTCCTCCCCTCCCTTCACTCCCTCCACCCTTCTCTATTTAAAAATACTTTATTTCCATTTTTCCTTGTTTTCCTTTTCCCTTATTACCTTTACCGTACCCTTCCCATTTCTCCTACACCTTTAGCCCTTTTATTCATATTTCACATTGTCAATTATATCATTAGGATCTTATGTACCATTATAGGTTTTCACACTAGAGAAACTTTTTGGTATTTACACATGTGTGACTTATTTATTTTACTTAGAAGTATATCCTCAATATGTACCCGTTTTCTTATGAATGACTCTAATTTCTCATTCTTTACAGCTGAGTAGTATTTTCCATTTTATAGAAAAATCACATCTTTTTTTTTCTTTTATTGAGTTTTTTGGTACATTTTAGGTATATAGTACAATTACATTCATTATTGGGATGTTGTATCTACATGACACGTGGTCTTGGTTCTCATTTTTTCCCCTATTCCTGCCCTCCCCTCCACATTTACAAACACTTTATTTCCATTTTCTCATATTTTTTCCCTTATTACATTTTCCCTGCCCTTCCCACTTTCCCTATACCTTTAACCCTTTTCTTCCCATTTCACAATGCCAATTATCTCATTAGGATCTTATGTACTATTACAATTAATTCACACCAGAGAAACTATTTGGTATTTACACATGTGTGATTTATTTATTTCACTTAGGAGTATATCCTCAATATGCATCCATTTTCCTATGAATGAGTCTAATTTCTCATTCTTTATGGCTGAGTAATATTCCATTTTATAGAAAAACCACATCTTCTTTATCCAATCTCCAACTGATGGGCAAATGGGCTGTTTCCAAGTTTTAGCTATTAAAAACTGTGCCACTATAAACATGGATGTTCATATATCACTCTGGTATGATTCTTTTAATTCTTTTGGAAAGATACCCAGAAGAGGAATGGCTGGGTCAAATGGAACCTCTAGTTCCAGTTCTTTGAGGTATCTCCATATTGATTTCCATAGTGATTGCACCATTCTGCACTCCCACCAACAATGGAGAAGGGTTCCTTTCTCCCCACAACCCTGCCAACATTTGTTATTGAGTGATTTCTTTATAGTGGTCATTCTTTGTGGGGTGAGGTGGAATCTCAGTGTTGTTTTCATCTGCATCTCTCAAACGACCAGTGATGTGGAACATTTTTTTCATATATTTATTTGATATTTTTACTTCTTTGCCTGAGAAATGTCTGTTCATTTCAGATACCCATTTTTGAATCAGGTCTTTATATTTGGGGGGCTGATTGTTTTGAGTTCTTTATATATTCTAGATAACAGCCCTCTGAGGAACAGCTGGTAAAAATTTTCCCACATTGTAGGTTGTTTCTTCATTCTGTTGATGGTTTCTTTTGCAGTGCAGAAGCTTTTTAATAAGATGAGATCCCAGTTGTTGATTCTTTCTGCTAGTTCTAATGCTACTGAGGATTTGTTCGTAAAGTCTTTCCTTATGACAGTCTTCAAGAGTTCTGCCTAACTTATCTCCCAACAGTGTTTCTGTTTTAATATTTAGATCTTTAATCTTCTTGGATTTTACTTTATTGCAGAGTGAAAGATAAGGGTCTAGTTTTAATCTTTTGCAGGTTGAGATCCAGTTTTTCCAGCACCATTTATTAAACAGGCTATCTTTCCTCCAGTGGGGACTGGCAGATCCTTTGTCAAAGATGAGGTAGCTGAGTACATCTGGAGTTATTTTTGTGTCTTCCAATCTGTTCCACTGATCCTCAGATCTGCTTCTTTGCCAGTACCGTGCTGTTTTTAATCACAGTGGCTTTGTAGTATAGTTGCAAATTGGGAATTGTTATACCCTCTGCCATGTGTCTGTTGCCTAGGATGGCTTTTGGTATTCTAGGTCTCTTATGGTTCCAAATGAATTTTTGGATTCTGTTTTCTAGTTCTGTGAAATATAGTGTTGGAATTTCAATTGAAATTGCATTGAATATGTATAGCAGTTTTGGTATTATGGCCATTTTCACTATGTTGATTCTTCCTACCCAGGAGCAGGGGTATCTTTCCATTTTTTTTATATCCTCCTCTATCTCTTTTTTCAGAATGCTGTAATTTTCAGTGTAGAGGTCTTTTGCTTCTTTTGTTAGATTGATTCCTAGATACTTCATTTTTTGGGTTCCATTGTGAAAAGAATTGTTACCCTAATTTCTCTCTCAGTGAGTCTGTCATTTGTGTACAAGAAGCCTATTGATGTTTGGGTGTTGACCTTGTATCCAGCTACTTTGCTGAAAGTGTTAATTAAGTCTAGAAGTCTTTTGGTAGAGATTTTTGGGTTTTCAATGTAGAGTATCATATCATCAGCAAATAATGACAGTTTAACTTTTTCTTTTCCTATCTTCATCGCTTTAATTTCTTTCTCTTGTCTAATTGCTGTGGCTAATGTTTCCAGAACTATATTGAAGAGTAGAGGTGATAGTGGGCATCCTTGTCTTGTTCCTTATTTTAACATGAAGGTTTTCAGTTTTTGGCCATTTAATATGATGTTGGCTGTTGGTTTTTCACAAATAGCCTTTATTAAGTTGAGATATAGATCATCTATTCCATTTTTTGCAGGGTTTTATCATGAATGTGTGTTGAATTTTGTCAAATGCTTTCTCTGTATCTATAGAGAGGATTATATGTTTTTTGTCCTTGACTCTGTTAATATAGTGTATTGCATTTATTGACTTACATAGGTTGAACCATCCTTGCATCCCTGGAGTAAATCCAACTTGGTCAGGATGTATGATCTTGATGATCCTCTGTATTCTGTTTGCTAGTATCTTATTGAAGATTTTTGCATCTATATTCATTAAGGAGATTGGCCTGTACTCTTTTTTTAGTTGCATCCATCCCTGGCTTGGGAATCAAAGTGATGCTTGCTTCCAGGAATGAATTTGGAAGTATAGCTTCCCTTTCAATTTCATTGAAAAGTTTGAAGAGTAATGGTAGTAGTTCTTCTCTAAATGTCATGTAAAATTCAGTAGTGAATCCATCAGGACCTGGGCTTTTTTTGTTGGTAAGTTTTTATTTACATTTTCAATTTTACTGATTGTAACTGAGGTGTTTAAAATGTTTTTATCTTCTTTGTTCAACTTTGGTAATTCATAAGTATCTAGGAATCTGTCCATTTCTTCTGTGTTTTCCAGTTTTTCAGAGTACAGTTTCTCAAAGTAGATATTAACTATCCTTTGGATTTCTGTAGGATCTGTTGTGACTTCACCTTTTTCATTCCTAATTGCATGGATCTGAGCCTTTTCTTTCCTTTTTTTGATAATGTTAGCTAAGGGTTTATCAATTTTATTCTTTCAAAAAACCAACTCTTCAATTCATTTATTTTTTGTATCATTTTCTTAGTTTCCATTGCATTGATTTCTGCTCTAATCTTTATAATTTCCTCTCTTGTTTGAGCTTTAGGTTTTTCTTGCTCTTGTTTTTCTAGGAGTCTAAGATTCATTGTTAGGTTGTTTATTTGAGCTCACTCTGTTTTCCTAGTGTGGGCATTCAGTGCTGTGAATTTTCCACGTAGAACTGCTTTCATTGTGTCCCATAGATTCCTGTATGTTGTATTGCCATTTTTGTTTATTTGTAAAAACTGTCTGAGTTCTTTAATTTCTTCTGTGATCCATCGATTCTTCAGGAGAGTGTTGTTTAATTTCAACGTGTTTGTGAAGTTCCTATGGTTTATTGTCTATTGATCTCCAGCTTGATTGCACTATGATCTGATAATATCCAGGGAATAACTTCGATTCTTTTGCATTTATTCAAACCTGTTCTGGGAGCTAGTATGTGATCTATTTTGGAGATTGACCCATGTGCATCCAAAAAGAATGTATATTCTGATTTTGTGGGGTGGAACACTCTGTAGCCATCTATTAAGTCCATGCATTCAAAAGCTTGGTTCAGTTCTAGTATTTCCTTGTTGAATTTTTGCCCAGATGATCTATTTGTAAAAGTGTGGTATTTAGATCCCCCATTACAATTGTATTAGTGCTTATTTGGTTTTTCATGTTTCTTAATATTTCTTTTATATAGTTGGGGGCATTAATATTTGGTACATATGTATTTATGATTGTCATTGCTTCCTCTTGAATTTTTCCCTTTACAAGGATGTAGTGGCCTTCTTTGTCTTAATGAGTTTTGCTTTGAAATTTGCTTTGGCTGAGAATAAGTTTGCTACCCCTGCTTTTTTCTGGGCTTCTGTCACATGGAGAATTGTTTTCCATCATTTCACTTTCAGTCTATGGGTTTCTTTTTGCACTAGGTGTGTTTCTTGTATACAACATATTGTTGGATTTTCCTTCTTAATCCATTTTGCCAGTTTATTTCTCTTGATTGGTGAATTGAGGCCAGTGACATTGATAGTTATAACTGATATGTACTGACTTATCATTGTCAGGTTATTGTCCTTTTGTTGACTCTTTTTAATTTTCCCCCCTCTCATTTTAGTTTCTTGCCTTGCCTTTTTGATTTGGTTTGTTGGGCCTCATGGTTATATGACCTTCATTGTCTTTTTCTAGGCTATTGTTTAGAATTCCTTGTAGTGGTGGTTTGGTGTTCATGAAATTTCTCAGGTGTTTGTTATGGAAGTATCTTATTTCCCCATCCATTTTGAAAGAGAGTTTTGCAGGATACATCAGTCTAGCTTGGAGGTTTTTCTTTTAGGACTTGAAATACCTCACTCCAGGCTCTCCTTGAACTGAGGGCTTGTGTTGAAAAGTCTGCTGAAAACCACATCTTCTTAATCCATTCTCTGACTGATGGGCAGTTGGTCTGTTTCCAAGTTTTAGCTATTACAAATTGTCTTCTATAAACAGACGTGCACATATATCACTGTGATATGATTCTTTTAATTCTTTTGGAAAGATACTCAGCAGAGGGATGCTTGGGTCAAGTGGAACCTCTAAACCTAGTTCTTTGAGGTATCTCTCTATTGATTTCCATAGTGATTGAACCAGTCTGCACTCCCAACAATGGAGAAGGATTCCTTTCTCCCCACAACCCCACCAACATTTGTTATTGGTTGATTTCTTGACAGGGGTAAGGTGTAATCTCAGTGTTGTTTTCATCTGCATCTCTCAAATGACAAGTGATGTGGAACATTTTTTCAATATATTTACTTGATGCTTTTACTTCTTTGTCAGAATTGTCTGTTCATTTCAGATGCCCATTTTTGAATCCAGTCTTTATATTTGGGGGGGCTGATTGTTTTGAGTTCTTTATATGTTCTAGATAAGAGTCCTTTGTCTGAGGAGCAGCTGGTAAAATTTTTTTCCCCGCATTGTAGTTTGGCTTTTAGTTCTGTTGATGGTTTCTTTTGCAATGCAGAAGATTCTTAATAAGATGAGATCCCAGTTGTTGATTTTTTCTGCTAGTTCCCCTGCTACTGAGGATTTGTTCATAAAGACTTTCCCTATGCCAATGTCTTCAAGAGTTCTGCCTAACTTATTTTCCAGAAAATTTAGGGACTCTATTTTAATATTTAGATTTTTAATCCACTTGGATTTTTGTTTAGTAGCATCAAATTTTAGAATGAAGGCTCAGGCTCAGAGTGTAAGTAACATTAGTATCAATTAATTTTTAATTTTTTATTAAGTCACAATTCTGTACGGTAAGCATTTATCTCTTTTTTGAATGATTAGAACTGATCATATATCATAGTTTTATAAGTTGAAAAGTACATTTTTAATTTTTTCACTGTATTGAGAATCTAATAAACCCATTCTATTAGGGAGGGCCTATGTGTCTATTTTGTGGTGTCCAAACTTTAAAAAAACACATTTTAGAAGATATAACTCAGGAAAGATTGGCTTTAGAGGTGGATAATTATTCTTCTAAATAGAAATGTAAAATACTCTCAATATGGATGGATTCATTGTTGGACTAATATTGATGCCATCTTTGAGTTTATTAGTTTAGCTATATCTTAATAGATTTAGTTAAAAATATTAAGAAAATGGTATGGAGCAGTTTTGAAAGTATTTATAGGACAGTAGCTTTATACAAGTTATTTTATTTGGCTAAATTTCTAAAAGAATATGTACCCATACTGTTTGCAATCTGGTGTATCATGTTTCTGTTATACTGTTTGTATGATTTATGTTTTATGAAACCAACCTGATAGTTTAGGAAAACATTTAAAAAATTTTAGGGTCTTTTTCAGGATAGTCATATCTCTTACTTCTGTTTTTCACCTAGTAATAATTATTTATCATGCAATAAATTTAGAGTATACAGGAAAATTCACATCATTTTTTTACAAAGTAATGTAAGCAATAGTTCTGTTTGTATATGAAGGAGAATATAAATGCTAAATAAACTGGCATGTTTCTACTCGGCTTTACTGCCCTGAAACAGAGCCTTGAAATCATAGATAATAAAATAATCATATAATTTGCTTTGGATGTTTGATTATGAGAATATTGTTCCTACACAGAGAGCGTGACACTTTCAATCATATCTTGGATTTATAAGTACGGAAACAGTGTTCTTAACATGGTGTGCTTGTCATTTAGAAGCAGAACAAATTACATAGGTTTTGTTCTTAGTCTGGGGACAGCATGCTAATCAGGGCTAGATAAACAAACTTGTCTTAAAGGGGAGATATCTGATGACAATGAACAGGGCCCCATGGCCCAGGAACAAGGTCTCTTCCTGTGTTGTTTTAGTTATTATTATTTGTTTTTGTACTGGGAATTAAATCCAGGACCTTGTGCTTGCCAGGCAGTACAGTGCCACCGAACTAAATTCCGGGCCCTCTTCCTGTGTTTTCATTGGCATCCCCAGGAATCAGGGAAGAATCATTGGAAGGGAAAGAAGGCTAGGGGAGGTGAACATGGGAAAACTGAATTAAACATTATGCATTATTGAATTCTAAAATCCCTGAGCATTCTCCTAAGAACCATTGCCCTGAGACAATTTGCTCAATTTTAGAATTTAAAGTGTTTATTTAAAATGCTGTAAACCAGTGGTTCTCAACTCATGGCAATTTTGGTTAAGTCTGATGATATTTTTGGTTGTCACATTGAATGGGGGTACTACTGGCAATGTGGTACTTAGAAGTCAGGGGTGCTGCCAACCATGCACTGATTCACAGGACAATTCCCACTACAAAGAATTATCTAACTTAAAATATCAATAGTGCTAATGTTAAGAAATCCTTCCTTAAACTAGCAAAATAGTCAGAAGTCATATTTTTAGGAAGCACTTTCAGTGCAACTATTATTCCATTCAAACCTCTGTGACATAGGAAATAGCCATGGTAGGTTATGTTTTTCTGGCCATGTTTCCCCTCCTCTTTCTTCTTTCATGTAATAAAAGACAATGTGGGGGTGAAAAGGCAGTCACTTCTTTGAAGCAGGTGGCTATGAAATGTGATGATTATGAGAACCCATGTCATGAATGGGTGCTAGGATTCAGTGCTATCATAGATGCTCAGGGTATAGAGCAAACAAAAGTGTTAGCTATCATTTTACTAGCAGAAGGACCTTGGAAAAGTTAATTTCCATTTTTAATGTAATAAAATGGAGACAGTGAGGTCTCATATAGTTACAGTGAGGATTAAATGTTAGTACTTAGCTAGTTGTCTGACACTTAACACAATAGTTGCTATTGTTATTTATCATGGTAGCGGAGATAAGAAAATGCATAAACTGAAGCCAGAGAAAACTATGTGGGTAGCCCTGGCCAAGTCTATGTAGCTTTGAATAATTTGGACCCCAGTCTCTCAGTTGAACCAGTTTGTAGTTCCTGAAAGTATGAATGAAATAGCAAATGTGGAACACCTGGCATATTCAAGTGTTCTGGATATATTAATTACCCTTTCTGTCTGGTTTCTGAACTAGAATCTTGTCTTGGTCTAGGATTCCCGGAAAGCAGAGCCTGAGTAAAATGCTTGTGTTTGGATATTTTCAAATGGGATCCAGGAAGCACAGGTAAAGAAAAGGGAGAAACAGAAAGCCAATGGAGAAAGTGCTACTTTGTAAGCAGTTGTCAACTTGATGATGGTTTGGGACTTTAGAAGAGCCTTAGGAAAATAGTCTCACAAATGTCCTCCTAGGAAAGGAGTGAATATTTCTCCATTAGCTTTTGTCCTTCACTAGCGAAGTTTGACCTTTGTAGTGCTGGGTGCACATGCATGAATGCCATGGTCCTCTCTTGGTTAGGTCACACTGTAGCATAAATTCCAGACAGGAAGGAAGAGTCCTGTGTTGCATGCCTGAGGCAACTGCTGTCAATGGTTTCTGAGTGAAACTGATCAATTCAAAGACTGGACAGAGAGATGCTGCCAGGTAGATTTGAATTATTGCTGAAAGGTGTCTAATACAAGGATTTTTCATGTTATCTCTATTATAAGTGATAAAATTCATATGCAAAAGGTTTTATGACTATCCTCTGAATAAAAGCACTGGACAAACAATTATTATTTGAATTAATCCAAACACTCAGCAAAACTAGCTTATACAGCAGAGAGAGTATGACAGAGTGATATTAGTCTCATGATTCATCTCATGTTAATAGTTGAAAAGTTACCTAATTGATGTTCAAGCTGTATGCAGTTTTTTTGCTTTGAGTTTTTTACATTTAAGCTATGTGTTTTTGTGTACAATTAAGTCTTATTTCTTCCTTTGAACTGGAAGCTTTAATCTATTTACACTGAATATACTTACTCATACAATAAAGTTTATGTCTACCACCTTGGTATTTGTTTTCTTTTTTTGTTTGTTTTTGTTTTGGTTTTTTGAGCCAGAGTCTCACTATGTAGTTGAGATTGACATGAAACTAACTATGTAGCCCCGGCTGGTCTCGAACTCACAGTGATCCTCCTGCCTCAGCCTCCCAAGTGCTGGGATTACAGGCATGTGCCACTATGCCTGGCGCTATTTGTTTTCTATTGTTCTTTTGTTATACTTCTTTTTCCTGTTACTTATTTTTTAGATTTCAATTTTATTTTTATATTTCTAATGACATTAACTAATTTATCTATTTACTATTAAAAATTTCCCAAACTTTATTAAGCTGCAGTTGACAAAATCGTGTATTTGTGGCATATAATATGGTATTTTGGCATATGTATGTGTTGTAAAATGATTAAATCAATCTAATTACTGTGTCCACCATCTCATATTATATAACTTTTTCTGTAGTAAGAATATATGAGATCTAATCTTTTAGCACTTTTCAAGTACATAATACATAGTCACTAACTATAGGAACCATCTACAGAATTTATTCATCTTCTGTAGCTGAAAATTTATTCCCTTTAGTCAACATCACCCTATTCTGTGACACCACTCCCATCCCCAACTCCTGGGAACTGCCATTTTGTTCTGTTTCTATATGTTTACTTTAAAAGCTCTTCCTATAAATAAGATCACACAAATTTGTCTTTCTGTGCCTGACTTATTTCACTTAGCATAATGTCTTCCAGGATCACCTGTGTAATTGCAAATGACGGAAGTTCTGTCTTTTTAAAGGGTTATTGTATTCCATTGTGTGTATTTGTATATACTACATTTTCTTTGTCCTTTTATTCTGTCAATGGACTTGGATTCTATATCCTAACTATTGTAATAATACTACAATGAATATGGGAGTTCAGATATTTATTCAGCACATTGATTTCATCCCTTTTGTAAATAGCAGAAATAGGTTTGCTGGATCATGTGGTGGTTTTATTTTTAGTTTTTTTTTAAGATCTTCTATAACGTTTCCTGAATGGCTGTACTATTTTTAATGAATTTTTTATCATTAATGGGGGACCTGGAAATTATAATATACACCTTTTACCTATGATAGTCTACTCTGAATTAGTAGTGAATCTCATCATATAAAAGTTGAGAACCTTTAACATTATTAATCTACTTATACCTTCTCTATCTTTAGTGCTGTTTTTGCTATGTATTTTGTTTTACATTTGTTATAAGCCCCATTATTATTATTATTATTATTATTATTATTATTATTTTGTTTTAAGCATTATGTTGTCCTTTAGGAAAATTTTATAAAGAAAAACTATAATCTTTATATAATCTTTATGTTTAGCTACATATTTACCATATGTGCTTCATCTTATGACTTTATATATTCCCAGGTTTCCATCTAGTATCATTTTACTTGGACCTGAACATTTATTTGTATGTTTATTTGCTTGCTTTTTTAGCTTTCCATGACTCAGGTCTACCATTGAAAATTTTTGACTTGTGTTTATTCTAAAAGTGTTTATTTTATTCTAATTTTTAGTTTTTCACTGGACATAACATAACATTGCTTTCCTGGGAAATTTTAAAGATATTCTTCCATTGCTTCTGCCTTTCTTTGGTTTTGTTGAGAAGTTAGAAATTATTACCATGTTTTCAGCTTTTCTATATGATAGATCATTTTTCTCTTTGGTTTGAAGCAGTTTGATTATGAACGACTAGGTATATTTCTTTTTTTTTTAATGGGTGCATTTTTCTTTGTGTTTATCTTGCTTAGGGTTTAAGAAAACTGCTTGGATCTTTTTGTTCAAACTTTTTGTTCAAATTATACCAAAACTTAATGACTCAAAATAGTGACATTTGTTAGCTCAGAGTTTCTGTAGGTCAAAGGTCTGCGTGTGTCTCAGCTATGATCTGGCTCTAGTTATTACAAGGCTATAGAACCTAAAGCATCCACTGGGAAGGATCTGCTCACTCACTGCTTGTTGGTAGCATTCAGTTCCTTGTGAATTTCTGAACTGAGGTTTAAATTCATCATGAACTGCTTGGTTCCGCTGTATAGGTCTCTCCATAGAGCAAATTAAAACATGTCAGCTTGCTTCACCAGAGTGAGCAAGCAAGAGGACAGTTCAGAGTTAGTAAGAGAGACTGCAAATAAGATAAAAGACTTTTGTAACATAATCACAGATGTGACATCTCATATGTAGTAAAAAGAATAACATTATCCCCTCTTCTCCCCACCCCAGATGTCTGTATCGTAATCCTCAGAATCCATGAATATGTTATGTTACATGGCAAGGGGGAATAAAGTTTGCAGATAGAATTAAATTTGCTAATCAGCTAATGTTAAAATAAAAAGATTATGCTGGAGTATATGGGTCAGACCAATTTAATCATAAGCATTCTTTAAATTTGGGAAGTAGATCAATCTGTGTCAAAGGGATTAGGTTTGAGGAAGACTTGACTGGAAAAATTGTTGGCTTTGGAGATGGAAGGAAATTGGGTCCAAGTAATGCAGGGAGACTCAAGAAGGTGGAAAAACAAGGATACAGACTGTCTTTAGAGCCTCAAAGAGAAACACAATCCTACCAGTGCCTTGACTTTTACCTGGTGAAAGGCTTTGGACATCTGACCTCCAGAATAGATAACTGCCATCAGTTTTGCCATATTTTATTTACTAGAAATGCCTAGCAAATGGTCCATTCTCAAGGATGAGGACTTACACAAGGGAGTGAATTCCAGGAAGTGGGGATCATTTGGAGCCATTTTAGATTATTGGCTACCACAGTTACTAAGTTAGGTGATGCTATTTATTGTAACATTGAACAATGCTTTATTACTGAATTGATTATCTACCTTTTCTTTCTATTAATAAAAGAATAAGTTTCCTTGGGGCCTTCTAGACAAAGATGTTTTAACAAACTAATGACTTCAAAGTAATCTAAAAATCTGCATCAAGATGTATTTACTATTGTTTATATTTTTTTACTTATTCATTTGCACACTCAACTAATGAAGTTCCTTATTATTGGCTGAAAGTTTATGCTCCCCTTTGTTCATATGTTTAATTCCTAACTCCATTGTGACTCTGTTTGGAGGTAGGTCCCATGAGAAAGTGACAAAGTTTAAAAGAGTCTATTAGGGTGAGTCCCTAATCCAGTATGGCTGGTGCCTTTAGACAGGCACCAAAGCACACTCTTTAATGGGGCTCAGAGGAGAGGATGTGCAAGGTTACAGTGGCTGTCTATAAGCCAAGAAGTGATTTCCCATTAGAAAGGGAATTAACTGGCACGTTATATTTTGCTTTCCACTTTCCATAAATCTGAGAGAAAAACTTCTGTTTTGTAAACTTTCTAGGCTATGATATTTTCTCATAACAACATAAACAGATTAATACACTCTTACATTTTACACTTGATCTTAGCCAAAAGGCCGAGAAGCGATCACTCTTACATTTTAACAGGACTATGACTAGGTACTAAAGAGTATAATAACAAAAGGATATATATAGCCTCTGTTCTTGGACAACTTATAGTTTGGGTATGGGTATCAATTAAAGGAAATGACAACATAGTATGAGATATACTATGATGAAAAAAAATGCAGGGAGGGATATCTAAACCAGTCATGGAGTGCTGTGACTTTGTGTAAAGTAGTGCAGGAAATGGCTTTCAGGAAAGTGAAAAGATGGGAATAAAGATATTATTAGATTAAAATTACTGGTACTAATTTATTTTTCAAATGAGTATATAATTTAATAATGAGTCTTATTTTTATTTTTATTTTATTCTTTAATACTGAGTTTCATTCAAGGATCAGGAAATATATATATAACATATAATATAATATTATAACAGTGATTAGGTGGCAACAGCAAGGGAGCAAGGCCCAAATATGTGCACCAGAGGAAAGCAGATAAATTGAGGTGGTAATGGTACAGAAAATCAAATATAAGAAGGAAAAAGAAAGGAGAAACTCACTGAATCAAAAGCCAGTACCAGGTGGGTTTAGCAAAGGAGGCTGGACTGTTCTTAGACCACAGCACCCCTCGTACCCCACCGACATACAAACCATCTTGGGAGAGACCTGAGTGTCCGGAGGGAGGGTACCAACACTTCAGTGGCAGCCAGGACACTGGAATAGATTCCAAACCCTTTTACTCTCCCTGTGGGAAAAGGAGCATGGAGAAGATATTCGCCAATCAGTGCATCAGAGAAACTGACAGTTGGCAAGTGTTGTGTGAGAGAACCCTGTTGCACCCCTAGGGAAGCTGAAAAGCAGTGAATCCTGTTAGGGACCCGGATCTCACCCCTGAGAAAATTGCAGTCCCGATGTTATGCAAGCAAGCAATACCTGTGAGACTCTGGGGAGAGGAGACCACACTGACCCAGAAATGAACATTGACCCACTCCCATTCCCCAAACACAGGGCGTGTCATGCCTATGGGACTTCCTACCCGTGGCCCACTGCTCAGTATTGTGTACCTGCCTGGGAGCCCCCACCATCTCCTTCAAGGGGCTGCTTAATGCTAGACTTCTGAGGCTCTATCGAGTCTGTGGGGCAGAGAGTGATGCTCTGGGGAGAATGAATGAAGGACCACAGGTAGAGAAACAGAGTGGTGCCTTGGGCCAGAAGTCATTGGCGCTAGAATAAGCGAAAGGCTTCTGGAGGGAAAATCACAGAAGTGGCCGTGAGATGTGCCATACAGCGAAAGGAGTAAAGATCGAGAGGGCCCTGGGGAAGTTGGTAGAGAACTGGGCACTGGACCAAATTTACTGCACCCTCCACTCCCCATGTTAATTGAGGTGGTAAGATCTTTGGCCAGAGGCAAAGACCTACAGTTAGCCTCATAGGGAGTGTTGCTGGCAGCCAGAAAGCAGGCTTAAAGGACTGTCTGGATCAACATGCTTCCTTGCTCACAGATAGGCACCTGAGCAAATCATAGGTGTGGGAGTCAAGTTGGAGACCTGCAACTGAAAATTAAACTCAGACTGCAGTATAAAAGGGACTATGAGGATGCTTTAATACTGGGTTTTCTTGCGGGGGTCGTTGTGTCACTGTTTTTCTTTTTATCTTCTTTTCTTGTCTCTTCCTTTTTTTCTTATCCCTTCATTTTCCCTCTCTTTCTTCCCTCACTTCATCTGATATGTATTTAAAGTTCTCTGTATATGTGTAAAGAAGGATAAGAATTAACTAGTGCTTTAAATTAAATAGTGCTTATCACTTTTCGGCCTTTTGGCTAAGATCAAGTGTAAGTTAAATAGTGCTGTTCTTGGGCAAGTCAGTGTAACCTTTACCACAAATATACATAGAGGATGCAAACATAAGTTAACTACTAACATCTTAACAGATTCTGACATTTTCACAGCTTACTTCAATGTCCAATTATACTTTCTTCCCTCTGCCACTCCCATGAATATTCTCTCAAACTTCTTCAATGCCAGCCCTTTCGTTCAGCTATAAAAATGATTCCAACAGAGTTGCATCTCCTGTTTTTCATATGGTAAAACCTTGGATTACAAGTAACTTGGTCTGTGAGTGTTCCACAAGTTGAGCAAACATTTCTAAGAAACTTTAATTGATAAATGAATGATATCTTGCCTTACAAGTAGCATGTCACACCAAATATCACATGATCACAATTGGTGCTCTCTCTGGTTTTATACACAAGTGTTTTGAATTATGAGTAGAAGAAATTATTCTTGCAAACCAGGTTTTACTATATTGATATTTTTCTCCTCTCCTTTTCTTCTTATTGACCTACCCCCTTTTTCTTTCTTGTCCCCTCTCTCCACATCCCATGGAGTTTTTAACTGCAGTATAGTACAGTATGTAAGGGTACTGATAAAAGGATAACATTGTTAGAACAAGCTTCAATGTACATGTTGATGTATAGTTCTCTGTTTGATGTTGACATAACCAGGGGGGATTCTCTCCTTGCAACACAGTGATTGGTCTGGTTGTATTAAATAGAGTAGGTAAAAGAGACAGATAGATACTAAAATGCAAACCAAGCCAAGATCACCTCCCTGGAAAAAGCAGATATTAACTAGAGAGATCTCTATACTCTACTAACAACAAAGTCTTCGCATGCTGATTGATTCTTAACATCCTCTCTCTCTTTCACACACACACACACACACACACACACACACACACACACAAGAACAATGAGAAAACAAGGCCACACAGTTCTTCAAAAACTCCCAACTCATTTAAAGCTGATCCAAAGGGCAACAATGGGGATGAAATGACAATCATATTTCAGAAATATGTGGAGTGCTAAGATTTATAGAAATCTTAGCAGGAAACTTTCCAAGTATGAGGAAAAAATTAAAAATGCAAGTGTGTAAAACATTTGGAACCTGAAATAGCCACAACCAGAAAAGGATTTCTCAAAGATACATAATGGTCAAAATTCTAGAAGTCCAAGACAAGAATCTTAAAAGCTGTAGGAGTAAAGTAACTAATTACATATAAAGAGAAACCTATTACAGAAGACTTCTCAACACAAACATTAAAGGCCAGGAGACCTCAACATGAAGTGTTTGAAGTCCAAAATGAAAACAATTTTCAATGCAGACTAATAGATTGCTCAAAAATGATCTTTCAAAATTTATGTAGATATAAGGACTTTCCATGACAAAGAACACCTTAAATTTACAAACACTACTAAACCAGTGCTCCAAAAAAATTTTTCAGAGTTAATGAATCCAATGGTGCCAAAAGTTTAATGGAATGAATACATCAATCAAGTCAAGCAGTTAAGACAGAGAGAGAGAGAGAGAGAGAGAGAGAAAAACCACATCAGAAAGAGAAAAGTAACAGAATGATATGAATAAATCAAGCAAGACCTTTCAGTGATAATTGTCAATTTAAATAGTCTCAACTACCCAATGAAAAAACAGAGACTGGCAAATTAGATGAAAAAACAAAACAAAACAAAACCTCATAATATTTGGCCTACAAGATATACATTTAACTCAAGAAGAAGTTCAAAGACCAAAAATCAAAGGATGGAAACTAATGTTCCATACATACAACGAGACCCCAAAGTCAGCAGGAATAGCTATCATAGTTACAAAGCAGATTTCAAGATTAAAAATGATCAGAAGAGGCAAAGAAGGTTTTTACATATTTGCTCACAATTTAATAGGAAGAGATAACAATTGTGAATATATATGAACTGAACACTGGAGCACTCACCTCCATGAAAAATAGCTACTGGACATGAAAGATCATATAAACATCAACAAAATCACAGTGGGGGAATCTCAATACCCCACTATCACAAGGAGACACCAAGATCATTTTCTGCTTATCCCCGAGTAGCAGGTTTTATTCTTTACCATCTCATGGAATTATTTGAACCACATCCTTCTGCAGGCACTAGAGAGGTACTCATCCTCTGGATACTGCTAAGTCTATTTCCCATAGTTTTTGCATATTTTCTGTATTTCTGAATAAACCACCTGGAGCCCCTGCCTGGTGTGTGGTGTCCTCTTACTGTACTGTGAACTGTGATTTTTGTTAGTCAGTTTTCCATCACTGTAACAAATATCTGAGATAAACATCTTGAAAAGAGCAAAGGTTTCTTTTGGCTTATGGATTTCAGACCTTTCTGTCCATGGTGGGTTGGGCCTGTTGGTTTTGACAGTGTGGTAAGGCAAAACATAATGGTAGAAGCATGTGGGGGAGAGGCCTGCTTAATTCATGGTGGCTGTGAAGCAGAGAGAGGGGAAGGATAGGGATACCAGTATCTCCTTTAAACCAGGGCATTGCCCCATTGACTTAACTTCCTTCACTAGGCCTCACCTCTTAAAAGGTCTACCACCTACCAAAAGTGCCATAGGTTGGGAATTTAGCCTTTAATCCATGGCACTTAGTGGACTTTTAAGCTCCAAACTATGATGGTGGTTAATAAACTGCTGTTGATCTCATCTGTCAAGTGTTGGGTGTTGTGTGTTTAGCCATCCCCATAACTCTAGGACATGAATTGCACCCTCACCAATGGGATAGATAGAGGGTGATAGGATTGCTATTTAAAATTTTAGCTCTTTTAGTAGGTATTAGTGGTATCTCATTATGATCTTAATTTGTACTTCCCTAATGGTTAGCAAAGGTTGAATGTCTTTTTATGTGCTTATTTACCCTTTATGTATGTATCTTCTTTGGGGAAATGTCTCTTTATGTCTTTTGTACCTGTTTGAATTGCATTACTTGCTTCTTTTTTTACTATTGGGCTTGAAAGTTCTTTTTGAAATGTAAGTAAATATAGCCCCTTTTTAAAAAACAGATATTTGATTTGGATATATTTTCTTCCAGTTTATCTTTTATTCTCTTAACAAGAACTTTCTCTTAAAGAAAGTTTTTAATTTTGATGAAATCCAATGAATAAAAGCTTTCTCTTTTGTGATTATTAGGCTTTGGGCTTCATTCAAGAACTACTCATCAAACCCGTGGTCCCAAAGATCGTCTTCCATTTCCTTTCTGAAGAAATTAATTAATTTAATCAAAACTTAAAAAACTTAAAACAAAAAATTTAAAAAATGCAAGTTTATTGTGCATATCACTTTTTTTAAATTAATTAACTTTATTGGTACCTTTAAGGTATACAATGTAATAACATTCATCATTGGAAATTTACAGTTCTACAGAATCCATCTTGGCTTTTACTTTTTTCCCCATTCTGCTGTCCTGCCTTCAATCTCTCCACTCCTCCCTATCTACAAAGACTTTGTTTCCATTTTTTATTTTTCTCATGTTAATCCCATTCCCTTCTTTCTTTTCCCCAACCCCTCCCACTTCCCCTTCCCCTTTGCACCTTTTCTTCTTATTTCACATTATCTATTATACTTTTAGTCCTTATTTACCCTTTCAGTTTTTCATTTGTGTCCTATTTATTTTACTTAAGAGTATTACCTCAATGTGCATCCATTTAGCTAGAAATATCTGTAGTTCATCATTCTTTATGGCTGAGTAGTACTCCATTTTATTAAAAAAACCCAAAATTTCTTTATCTAGTCTCCTGTTGATGGGCAATTGGGCTGCTTCCAAGTTTTAGCTATCACAAATTGTGGTGTTATGAACATGGGTGCACATAAATTGCTATGGTATGATTCTTTGAATTCTTTGGGGAAGATACCCAGCAGGGGGATAACTGGGTTAAATGGAACCTCCAGTCCTAGTTGTTTGAGGTATCTCCATATTGATTTCCACAGTGGTTGCACCAGTCTAAACTCGAGTCTACCAGCAGTGGAGCAGGGTTCCTCTTTCCCTGCAGTTCCACCATCATTTGATATTGGTTGATTTCATGATGGTAGCCATTCTTTCTGAATTGAGGGGGAATCTGGTTTTCATTTGCCTCTCTTGAATGACCAGTGATGTTAAACATTTTTTCATATGATATTGTGTAATGGCTAAAACAAGCTAAATAACATATACATTATCTCACATGATTTTTTTTTTTTTGGAGTGAATACACTTAAAAATCTCTGTTAGGAATTTGCAAGAATTCAATAATGTGTCAAAGACATGGAGAGCAGAGAAATCACCCAGGCTTTCCTTGGGTGAATAAATGAAGCTGTTTTATTCAGCAAAGGCAAGCAGGAGGATTGGCTCTGAGCAGAACCAGCGCAGGATGGGGGAGACCATAGACTGAAGCAGAGAAGTGGTTGCTCAGCGGTTGCCAGGCATTGACCAGGGGATTCCTCGCATGGAGAAGTCCGGGGCAAACATAGGGTGGTCTGTGCCCCTCTGACTGGGTGGCTTTACAGATGTTTTTTGGAATGTAGAGCTAGGACACAATGGTCTTTCCTGCTGGTGCCAAATTTGTCTGCAAGGGCTTTTCCTGTGGGCAGCAAAGTTTCCCACTGGGTGTGACCCTGCCCAAGCTTGTGTGTGTGTGTGTGTGTGTGTGTGTGTGTGTGTGGTGGCCAGGCTATGTCATGTCCTTTGGCATGACAAATACATTGTCATTAGTAATAGTCACTAGTCATTAGCTGTATGTTTTAAGTCTATGTTTTCCTGAAAATTTGTTTATAGTATTATATCTTACATGATCCATTTTGTGTTAGTTTGTATATAATGTGTTTAAGATAAGCTTTTGGTTTGTTTGTTTGTTTGCCTATGATATTCTGTTGCACCCAGACCTTTTGTTGAAAATTCCCCATTGAATTTTTTCCATTTTGCAAAAATATCAACTGATGGAATTTCCTGATTCTCTGTTCTGTTCCTTTGATCTATGTGTCTATCTTTCTGCCACTGCCACACAGTCTTGATCACTGAAGTTATATGTCTTGATAAAGTGGTTCTTTCTACTTGATTCTTTAGCAAAATTACCTTAACTATGTTAGATCCTTTGTCTTTCCTTATATATTGCAGAATAATCTTGTTTTTAGTTACAAATATCTTGGTGGAATTGTATCAATCCTGTAAATAAATTTATTGAGAATTGCTATCTTTACTATGTTGAGTTTTTGAATCATAATCATAGCATGATTCTCCATTTATTTATATTATGTTTTGTTAGATTTATATCTCAGAAATTCAGTTTTCTGAGCAATTGTAAATTCTATTATATTTCAATTTTTGTTTTTATGCATTCATTGCTAGTATGAGAAATATTGTTGACTTTTTTGCTTAGTGGCCTTGTATCCTATGAACCTGCCAAACTTAATTATTAATTCTAAATTTTTTTGTAGATTCCTTGTGGTTTTTGATTAGACATTTACATCAAGTGCAAATGCAGCTTTATTTCTTCCTTTTTAAGCTGTGGGACTCTCCTTTCCTTTTCTTGCCTCATTGTACTGTCTAAAATTCTAGCACATTGTTGAATATGGAATGAAAGAAGACATCTCTGCTTCTTCCCAACCTTAGGAGTAATGTATTCCACATTTTACCATTAACTATATTGTTGATCATCACACACGCTCTTTATCAACTTGAGGAAATTCTGTTTCTATAGCTTTCTAGAAATTATTAATCATAAATGAGGATGAACTTTTGGCAAATGCTTGTACTTCATGAACTGATATAATCATGGGAATTTTATTTTTTAGCTCAGTATATAGTGGATTTTATTTATTGCTCCTTAAATATTGAAATAGGTTGCCTTGTTGGATGAATCTCGATCATAGTATATAATATTTTAAATATATTACCGAATTTTACTTGCTAATATTTGTTAAGGCATTTGCACATATACAAGCATATTTGTCTCCAGATATGTATTTTTTCACCATTGTTATTTGGTTTGGATCTCTGGGTAATGTGAGCTTCATAAAATGAATTAGAAGCTGGGATGTGTGATTTGATTTTATATGTCACCTTGACTAGGCCATGGAATCCATTTTTGTCAAACACCAGTGTAAATGTTGTTCTTAAGGTATTTTTAAACATGTGAGTAACTTTTAAATCTGCAGACTGTGAGTAAAGCAGATCATTCTGCCTAATGTGGGTGAGCCTCATTTAATCACAGGCCCTAAGAGTGAAAAACTAAAGAAGGAAGAAGAGAGTGTAGTGATTCCAGCTTGCCTGAAAACTCAGGACTGCAACATTAACTCTTTCTTGGATTAAGTGCCTTGCAGATTTCAGATTTTCCATCAACCCCCCACGCCGCCCCATGAGTCCTTGTTAGTTCTATTACTCTGGAGAATCCTAATTAAAAAAAAACAAAAGCTCATACTTCTTCTACTGTTTGGAGAGATTTTTTAGAATTAGTATTATTTATTTAAATGTTTGTTATATCTTGCCAATAAAACCATCTGAGTAAAGAGTCTGTTTGGGAGCAGTTCTCAATTTCAGAATTCAATTTTCTTAATAGTTGTACAGTTGTCAAAGCTTCTTATTGAATGAGTTGGAGTAGCTTTTGTTTTTCAAGGAATTTGCTTTCTGATTTCTTTGATATCTGCTGTTATCTTTATTTTCTTCCTTCTGCTTGGTTTGGGTTCTTTTACTAAGTTCATGAGGTGGGAATTTAGATTATTGATTTATCTTCTAGTGTCTATACTTAGTGATATATGCTAGTAGGGGTAAAGCTCCTCACTGCCCATAGAGAGGGATATTTCAGTTTCCCTCCATTTCTGATACTGACTCAGAGGTGAGATTAGAGTTCCTCCTTATGGTCTGGAAATTGTAGAGCCATCTCGGCTCTCTACTTGAGCACGGCAAGTGGGGAAGGGTTACAACAACAGTTTTGGTATGTTTTGTTGTTGTTGTTGTTTGTATGTTTTCTTTTTTCTGTGATGTTTGTCCAGAGGAGAGTAACTTTGTCTAAAAGATCCCCATCTTGCTTTGCTATCCCTTTCTTCCCTTTAGGCTAGAAGCAGTCTTTGTATTCTTTTTTTTCCACATCTCTGTTACCGTTTCTGAATTTTTGGTTTCTATAGCACTCAGTTGAGCTATAAGAAGCAAAAAAGAAAGCTTAAAGATCTTGCTAACATCTCTAGCTACTCTATGTTTGTCTTTCCACCACCCCTCAGAGTTTTATGTTTATATTCTGTATGTCTATGGGTTTTAGTTGTACTTAACCAAAGCAATAGGAAAATTTGGTACCAGGGATCAAACTTGGGTCCTTGCACTTGCAAGACAAGCAGTGGAACCAGTAAGCTAAATGCACTGCCCTATTTAAACTTCTGTGCACTACTGGACTTACATGGTAGATCTGTGGGTTAACATAGCAAATATTTGTCTCTTCACAAGAGTTTACTGAGTTATCTCATTGCTTTATTTCCTCTTTTTATTTTCTTTTACATATTTTATAGTAATAGGAATTGACCTTTTTATAGTAATAGAAATTGACCTTTTTATAGTAATAGAAATTGACCTTTACACTGAGCTACATTCCTAGTCCTTTTTAATTTTTATTATCATTATTTTTAATCTTGAAACAAGGTCTTATAAGTCACTAAATTGCCTACGCTGGCAACAAACTTGCCATCATCTTGCCTCAGTCTCCCATAGTCCTGGGATTACCGTTATGTGCAACTACACCTGGCTCATTTATATCATTTGTAAAAAACGTGAAGAATCCCTACAGAAAAAATGAAAAGTTATTTCTCTTATTTAATTCCAACTTCAATGTAATAAGCAGATTTAATGATAGGGAAAATATTGGATAAAAGACTCTAAGTATCCTTTTAGCTAACCCAAAATAGAATTTATTCTATGATTTGCATTTTTCTTGAATAATGGTCAGTCTCAGGATTTAAAAAAAGGATGAATATAGTTTAACTATTTAAAATCTTAGTTTATCACTAAACACTTTAATATAAGGATATTGAACTTTTTCATTGGAAGACTTAGTCAAGTTCTCAGGTAAAAG
The DNA here is from genome assembly GCF_012274545.1 of Fukomys damarensis. Lineage (NCBI taxonomy): Eukaryota > Metazoa > Chordata > Mammalia > Rodentia > Bathyergidae > Fukomys > Fukomys damarensis. Next base: position 45,308,082 of record NW_022900917.1, read on the forward strand.
ATATTCCTTCAGCAAGCTAATATGTTGGATAAGGTGTAGGGAAAAGAGAGATGAAGTCAGGATGGTCAGTGGGTGCAGAAGTGCAGTTGGATAGAAGAAATAACACCCAATGTCCTGTAAACTATTAGATACTTATGAATTATGGCAATTAATTTTATATTTCAAAATAGCTAGTAAAGAAAATACTGGATGCTTGCAATACAAGTGATAAACATCCAAGGTGATGGATATGTCTATTATTTTGATGTGGTCATTATACATACATTAAAATGTCAGTACTCCTGAAATATGTACAAGTACTATAACAATTAGAAGTAAAAACTTTAAAGAAAGAAGTCCCAGTGTCACTAAAAATTCATATTTTGGATAAGATTAAGTCTTTTCTTATACTGGCTATGTAGACATTCTGTCAAAAGAGTGAAATCTTATGACAGATGTTGATTTTGTTAAGGACTGTACAAATATTTATTTTATTAAACTCATAACCTTTTGTTTATGATGCATTTGTAGAAAGAGGATAGAAACAAACTCTATAATTACTATTTTTATATCTAGGACAAGCTTGTTATAGCCATCTTGGAACACATTTTGATGGGTACTATTTCAGCATTGACTATTTTGAACACTTGAAGAAAAATCCTTCAAAGCCAATGCTGTCCAATTTAAAAATACCAAGTTGGATCATATACCATAACATAGTTAAACATTTCAAATCTATGAATTTTAGACGTGGCTCAATTAAGCTGGTATTCTTCCATTCTTTATAAATCATGTCTAACAGAATTACAATACTATTTCTCCCTCTCTCAAGAGGCTTACTGGAGACAGTGACTAGCTTAAATGTCTACATTCCCTGTGTTGCTATAATATTGACTGTATAGGGGACATTACTAAGTGTTATGGATTTAACTGTCCTTAATACCATAGTGCCTAATGTTCTCTTTCTCTCTTAGTTTTCACTGCTCTCCTTTTCTGTAAAATATAGAGTGTAGGTAAAGATAATATACAGGAAAAATTATTGGCTATGTGACCTTCTATAGCATTTAACTGTCCCTCTCTGTGGCTTGGAGAAAACTAGGGAAACTTGTTGAATGAGATGGTGTAGACTTAGAGGAGTTAGGAGCAAAGAGATCATAAACACATGACATGCTGTTTAAATATTTGCTAAGTGAATGAAGGGATATTTTGAAGAATAAAATAAATGCACAATCAATGAAAGTGAGAAAACTGCAAGGGAAAACCACAGATGACTTTAGTTTTTGGCTGGATCCTGTTGGATTAGAAGCATTTCCTATGTGTGGAGCCCCTGACTAATACACCCCCTGAAGGAAGACAGTATTGTACTTTATCCTCAGATTTTGTGCAGAGATTTATGGTTGTGCTAAGGATACCCTTGGAAGCAAATGACTGACAAAAGAGATGAAGAGCTGGGATCAGTTGATGATACAGCCAGGATAGATTTGTCATCACTTGTCTTCATAGCCCTCTGGAAAATGTACAACCTACATTACTGTGGCAGTGATTGTTTAATCATGTCTATCTTCATTGAAAATCCATTTGATTTTGTGAAAAAGAGATTGTGTTGGTTTTCTTTATCATTATATACTGAGTATATTGCCTGACGGTTGGTGGTCAGTAAACATTTGTGGAATGAAAGATTTGCCTTCGCCTCTGTGCCATAGAGGTTGTAGAATGAGTGAAAATAAAGTAAGTTATTATGTTTATCTAAAGTGCAAAGCTTATGGATGATTAAATCAGGAAGATAGTTTAGGTCATTGAGAGCTTTGAGTATCTAGTTACAACTTAGAACTCATGCTACTATGGTGGGTATAAATTATTTTAAAGTTTCTGATAGCTGAGCAACAAGTCAGCTTTGATTTATGAAAAGCTCTCTTAAAATTACCTGCAGTATTGGAAAACATGAAAAGAAAAGCTGTAAAGGTGTTCTAGGCATTCATAATTGCCTCAACCCTTTGTTTATGAAACAGTTTTTCAAGTAATTTTTCCTGTGCCTTCTCTGAACCCACCACATGGTTCCATGTAGGAAAGGTGAAAGGTGGTGGTGGTAACATGGAGTGTGGGAAGGAAGAGGAGGAGACACGTAGTGAAGGCTTATATTGTTGATTGGGTATAAATATATGTCCGTTCTTACTAAAAGTTAAAGATTAAATTAACATTTTAAAAGCCATGCCAATAATTTATAAACAAATTTTAATATTCTGGCTTGGCTGGCAGGATGAGGCTATAGCACTCATGACTGGTTTCTTAGTTAAGCGGAACTCAGGCTGCTTAGGAAGTGGCCTGGGCTGGGGATTTAGCTCAGTAGTTCTGCCACCTACCTCGCAATCTCAAGGACCCAAGTTCAATCCCCAGTAAAAAAAACAAGTGGCCTAATTTTTCTCCAGTCATTGCTTTAAATATCTCTCTTGACTCTTCCTTTTCCTGCCTTCGTCAACATCTTCACACTTCAAGCAGATTCCCTCTACCTTCTGGTTACTTTCAGATATTAAGCACAGTCCACTCCAAATTAGAACTCAGTGTAGTATCTAGCTCAAAGATTCTCTCCTGCCCACAGTATGACCAGAGCTCAGGGAAAGGGAAGGTGCTATGACTTTTCATGTCATAGGAATGTGTATCTCTCTTTTTCCTCCCAGTTCTTCAGGGATGGAGAGGAGCGGGAGGTCGCACAAAAGGAAAGGGTTAAAATGCTTTTTGCTAACAATTTATCTAATTATCAACAAATTTCTCATTAAAACATAGGAATGAATTCATAATAAATTGCTGTTTAAAACACGAGAGTGATGGGACTGTCCCTAAAGATAATCTGGGAGAACTACTTTAGTTTACATTAACATCTACTCATTTAAAATAGAAACAAGAAATGTAAAACAAAACAATTCTCACTTGATTTGTGATATCTGTAGTTCTAAGTGGCAGATTCCTGGAGACATATTTGCTGTCTCTTTGAACGGACCTAGGAGAGCTTCCTGATACGCACCCTATTGGGATAATTCTTACAGTACTTAATAGTAGAGTCTTCCTGTCATGATTGGTTTTTTACTGTCTGTTAGCATTTCAGGAAAATGTTACAGGCATAACTACCTTAGCACACACTTGGTCTTCGGAAACCTCATGCATCCTTGTCCCATCATTACCTCTCTCTGTTGTCTTAGACGGCGCCCTACACATACCTGTCTTCACACTTCGCCTTTTATAGATGTGACAGTTAATCGATTGTGTCAGTTTGAGGAAGAAACACCCAATTGAACTGGATCAGCCCTGCCCTGGGTGTGGCTGAGGGGATTTACTGAAGACAGAGGACCCACTCTAGGCTGGCTCGTGACCTAAATGATTTAAAGGGGGGAAATGAGGGAGGCTCATTCCTGTTTCTTCTGAGGCACCTCAGTCTTTACCTTCACCTTGGACATCTCCTAGCTTCCAGTACAGATTCTTCAGCCTCCAGTACAGGCCTTTCAGGCTTCTGATGCAGGCTCTTCAGCCTTTTGATATAGGCTCACACGGGACACCACACTGAGCTCCAGGCTTTTGGCTGGATCCTTTGGATCCCCAGCACGGACAGACCTTTTGTGCTCTGCTACACCTGACTCTGTGAGCTGCCATTGTAAGCCAATCTTGTAAATTCTTACATATTTGTATATCTTGCATTAAATCTGTGTCTCTAGTGAGCACCAACTGTACAATAGAGATCTCTAGAAGGAAACAAACACCAGTCTCATTGTTCGCATATGCCCGTTAGTTCCAGGAGTTATTGATTTTACTTACATGCTTCTCTTAGTTGGGCTCACATGGATCTCTTTGTGGCATTAGGGTCCCTGATTCCACATCTTATTAATTACTGAGCTGGGAAATGAGATGTGTTTGTCCCCTTTTGAATAGAAAGTATGACTGTTCATATCATTATCTGTATGAATGGTACTCAGGGAATATCAGTGGGCTTCAGCAAAAGGGAAGAGGGAAGGAATGTCATCACATTTTCAGTAAGCTCAAAGCACAATGATACTGTGCATTTCTGCTGAAAAACCCTAGGTTTTTACTTTGTAGCTTGCTGACTTTTTGCAATTGCTATGTGGACATATTTGGCATTTTTAATACTTGGCACACAGATCTTCTATTGTTCTCAGCTTTGGTACTTTTAGAGAAATTCAACATAACGGAAAAAGACCCACTAATTTTCCTAGAATATACATAGCCCCTGTCAAGGAATAAGTTAGAGTTTAGGAACTGACATTAAAAGAGATGATAGCAAGCAATCTCAGTTATTAAGGACAGAATGACTTTGTTTTCATATTTCTTTATATGTTCATTCAATTTCAGTAGGTTAGATCAGTCAGGTTTTGTTTCACAAGTTGAGTGTGCTGTGTGAGCAAATCTAAAATCTCTGCACTAATTGAAATGACAATTTAATGGGAGAGGTGGTCATTATACCAACACAACTATTATTATAAATTTGAGTATGACCAAAGAAGAGAGGGCTATGAACAAAGCATGGTACATGATAGGCCCGCTACATTTGGCTCATTTCTGTGGACAAGGACCTAGAGTCTATGTGACATTATACTCTGCTAGACCCATCAGAGGTAAATCCTTTCTTAGCAGTAAAGCTGTAAGTCCTGTCAATGACAGTTAGAGCCATGTGTCTACAAAGTGTCCATTTGGGCTCTCAGTCATTTATTATTTATTTAGTGTCAGTCCTTCACTAGGAGCTGTTTAAGTTATAACAATATCGAAGCATATGGGGTACAGGCTTTTCTATAGATCTTTATATTCTAGGAATTTATAGCCTAAGCTAAATAAAAAATTACATACCGAGGTGAGGTGGTGTATGCTTACAATCCCAGAACTTTGGGAGGCTGAGGCAGGAGGATTGTAAGTTAATGCCCAGCCTGGGTAACTTAGTGACTCAGTGAGACTGTGTCTCAAAGAAAGTTATGGTACTGAGTTAGTTGAGATGAGGATAAACTTAGAAATTGCGTGGTAGAATCCGTTTCTTCAGCTTTGGGAGATCAGTGGTGAGACCTGCCAGGCAATGTGCCACCTTCATGCTTTTCTGAAGCATGAGGAGGAGCTAATTTGACCAAGAAATGAGATACAGAGTTGGGGATTTAGCTCAGTGGTTCTGCCACCTGCCTTGCAAGCGCAAGGTCCTGAGCCAACTCTCCGATACCAAAAAGAAAAGAAAAGAGATACAGGGGAAAGAAAGAATATCTAGATAGAAGAAGCAGCATTCAAAAAACAAAGCATCAAGGACCCCAACTAGTGAGCCTTGACACACTGAAGGCCTCCAAGGCAAAAATACTGATGCGCTTGACCTTGTAACAACTTCTGCTCCTCATCCTAGCGTGTCATGATGTGGAAAATACTGAAAAGCACTGATCTAGAAGTTAGAACAAACTATATCCCTTTAGGGAATTATACAACTATATGAAATGTAGAGAGAGAGACAGAGATGCTGGCCAATTTTGGACCTTACGTATCTCATTTAAATACGAACATAGCAATATTATCATCAGTATAGTCTTCAAACTAGCAAGATTGAAAGGAGAAATGGAGATAAGATTTAATAATGAGTGAATGTTATAAGCTCCCACTAATTCAATACTATTTATAAAAAATGATTTTGCATCTTTTGTCTGTTTAAAGCCCCAGGTTTCAGAGAGAATTTGGTTGCGTGTGTTATGGTTCTTATTTTCTTATGGTATAGAATTAGGGAACTACTGAGAAAGGAAGAGAACCAGAGAGATCAAAGAATGTGGAGAGGGAATGCGTGGCAAAAGCTCCCTTTTGAGTGTACAAGAGAAACAGGGCCTGATGTGATTGCGTGCTATGGAGTAAGTTTTCCTCAAGATTTATAAATACAGATTTTGGAATTCTCTGAAAAACTACTTTAATTTTTTTTTCTTCAGATATGACATTAAAAGGAGAGAGCAGGCTCCGTGACACCCTAAGACTGTTACAGTTGAAGTACCTATGCATACTGAGGAATCTCAGGGAAGAGATTTAGTGCAGTGTGGAAAATAACCTCTGAATTTCAAATTCTAATATGTGATTTCTGATTCTAACACTTAATAGTAGAATGATTTTGGATTAGTTTCTAGCATATCTCTGGATAGGATTCACTTCTGTATCCTCAGAAATGAAGAGGGGTACTGTACCTGTCATATGTAATTCATTGGGTCAATGTGAACAATAAGATATGAATAATATGTGCTATTCAAATCAAAGAGTTTGCGAGCATTTCATGGTAGCAATAATAGTGATGTTGGAACTAACAAGAATGTCTTTTAATTTTTGAACATGATAGGATTATATACTTGGTAGCTTTTGAGAAATGATGGTTGATGACAATGTGAAGGTCGTAAAATGATCACTTGTCCCTATTTTGAATGGCAGTGTCTCCGATTTAGAGGAAACTAACTTCTCATCAGGCTGGCTGTGAACTTGGCAGTACTATAGTTTGAAATCATCACCATTTTCTTCATGACATTATCCTTACATGTCTGAATTCTTATTGTTATATCTGCAAATGCCACTATTCAGTCCCCGTATTTTCTGGTGCTATAATGCTGCAAAATCCTGTGATGGAGGGATAACTAATAAATTATTTGACAGGATATATTGAAAAAAAGCCTTTGTAATTCACAGTTCTGACATAATGAAAAGCTTATAATTCAGCAGTGTGACCTCACAGCTGTGAATTACAAGTTACACTTGACTTGTTCACAATTTGTCTTTGAATTTATACTATGCAAAGTGAGAACCATATTGTCAAACTGTCACTCCATATTGATATATTACTGCTGAAGATTAAGAAACATTTTGTCAAAGAGCAAGAAAATAAAAATATTCTAAAGAAGATGGGTTTGGTACACAGTTGAAGGGTAGTATGAAGCAAACAAAAGTGTCTAGAAAAGATAGTATGTATTTTGTGTCTATCTGAGGATATATAAAAATATTCTAAAGAAGATGGGTTTGGTACACAGTTGAAGGGTAGTATGAAGCAAACAAAAAGTGTCTAGAAAAGATAGTATGTATTTTGTGTCTATCTGGGGATGTGCTTTTAATTCTCTCACTCAATAACAACAAACTTCTTAAAAATACTCAGTAGAGGGCTGGAGATTTAGCTCAGTGGTGCTGCCACCTGTTTTGAAAGCACAAGGTCCTGAGTTCAATCTCTTGTACAAACAACAACAACAACACAAAACTCAGTAGACTCCAGATATTCTCCTAAGCAGTTTAGATATAAACACTTTAAAAACACCAGAAATTTCTACAGGTAGATGTAATTTTTACTTATATTTTGTAGACAGAAGACAAGAGGCCTAGAGAGGTTGATTAACTGCCTAAGGTCACAGAGGCTGTAAGTAGGAAAGGTAGTATTCAAATTTACAGATCCAAAGGCCATCCCTCTGATCTTTGCTACCTGGCCCTTGTGAGGATGTTTTCAGAGTGGAGGTGGGTAAATCTATACTATAATAATAATCTATTTATATATTTTCTTGGATTAGATAGTGACACTACTGTTTCAAAAGACTTGGGGTACAGCTCAGTGGTAGATTACTTGCCTAGTGTGTGTGAGGACCTAGGTTCAATCCCTAGCACTGAATAATGCAAGGCAGAAAAAGAAATTATTTTACTTGTTTAGATCCAGAATAAATGAAGTTATCTATGCTGTCCCTATGTTTAATATTATTTTCAATCTTTCATGTATCTTTAAGTAAAGAAAGTTTATAAGTTATGGAAATGTTTTAAGAGTAGTTCTAAACACTGTTGTTATATACCTTATCCAGAATTATGAAGTGTTTATGTTTTACCTCATTGGTACTTTATTTTTCCTCCCCTCAGAATGATTTGAAATGAAGAGATAAGTACCTCATTATCCCTAAATGTGTATTTCCTGAAAGCAGAAATATTCTCTGACAAAATGACAAAAATCAGGTGATATCACATTGGTACAAATCTAATATCTAACCCGTGGATTGTGTTCAAGTACAGTATTCTTTAAAAATGTTTTTCTATATTGGAGACTTTGTTTTATTTTCCCCTTTTGTATACAAATGTTTATAACACCTTTGTTTATAATTGGCAAAATATTCTACAATTCCATAAGCTACAATAAGAAGAAAAAAAGGAAAGAATTAGTGATATGTGGGACAATTGGAATGGATCTCTAGGGCACCACGCTCAGTGAAAAAAAAAAAGCCCATCATGTGTTGTGTGATTTACATAATATTCCTAAAAATAGCAAAATAAATAGAGGAATGGAGGAGAAGTCATCCGTGGTTAGTGACAGTCTTGGGTGTTGAAATATGCCTATAAAGGGTAGCATGAAAGATCTCTTTGTGGTGTTGGAATAGATTTGCATCTTGATTATGATGGTAGTTGCAGAAATTCTGTTACATCATATCAGAATAGTTATTAATAGCTGGGCATAAGAGTAACAGCTGAAGTCAGAACGAATAAATGAATAAAATGCCAATGCTATAATCCTTTTTCAGATGTAGTGAAATCAAGTTTCTCTCAATTCAATGGGTTCTCATGATGTCTAAGAGGATTCACAGATTAATCATCGTCTCTGATGGGATGTCCCACTTCTTCCTGGCCTATTCTGGATGACTCTGGTATTCTTTCTCTGCTCTTGCAATCTTGTCTAGCTGCTTCACAGGTGTTGCTGAATGGAGGCTGTGCAACTGGGAAAAGAGAACCGCATCTATAGCGCTAATGAGAAGAGAGCCCTTGCATCTTTTAACCAAGAAGAGGGATGAAAGAGAGAGAACAAGATTCTGGCCAGTTTTCCAGAGATGGTATACAGAAAGACAAAAGTGAAGGATTTTCTAACTGATCAGCAGACATTTTTCACAACAAAAAAGAAAGTCTGGCTTCTACACATACCCAAAAAGATTACTATGCTCTGAAAAAGCTTTACAGTGCTATTTACTGTGCCTTCTATTGGATTCCTTCAGTCATTTAATAAAAAAACGTGCTTATTGATAAAAAACTCTTCTTTAAACCAAATATATGCTAGTCAATATATTGTTCCAGCTGTGGAATCTGCTCCAATGGTGACTGTATCTGAGAGGTGCCCTTCATCTCCATTTGTAATATACATCATTATAGAATTTAAAAAGTAATCTGCTTTAAGCTCTGGCTTATAGAAGTTTCAGTGAAAATCTGTGCAGTTAGTACTGGTTCTTCATAGCGGATCTCTTTCATGATTCAGATTTGTGAAAATAGACCATTTAGGGTTATGAATAAAATATAACACCCTGTATTTCAATTTGTCCCTTGTATTAGTCAGCTTTCCTATTGCTGGGACAAAATATCTAACACCTGCAACTTAAAAGAGGAGAGTTTTATTTTACTTCATATTTTCAGTCCATACTCAGCTGGCTCCAAGGCAGAATGGTGTGGCAGAACACAGGGGGGAGGAAAGCTTGTTCACTGCATGGTGAGGATGCAGAGAGAGAAGAGAGAAGCAGGTTATGAGACACAACCGTCCAATTCGTGCTACTAGTGACCTAACTTTTTAAATTAGGCCCCACCTCTGAATGTAGGACTTTTGCTGGATATTTTAGATCAAACCATAATACCCTTTCTCAACTTCTTTTCTCTTTCCTGTCTACTTCTCAAAATTGTTGCCAATTATTAATTCAATAGGAACTTATGGGTTTTTTCCATTGTTTATTGGTACATTTTAGGTATAAATATAGTTACATTCATCACTGGGATCTTGTAGCTTTACATGATGTATCTTGGTTCATATATTTCCTCATTCCCCTGCCCTCCATTTACCCCCCATCCATCCATATTTACAAAGACTTTGTTTCCATTTTTTCCTTTTCTTGTATTTTTCCCTTCTTTGCTTTCCCCTACCCCTCCCAATTCCCCTACTCCTTAAAGCTTTTCTTCCTATTTCACAATAACAGTTGTACATTTTGATCCTTATTTACACTTTTATTTTTTACCAGAGAAACTATTCAGTATTTGCACATGTGTCCTATTTCTTTCATACTTAAGAGTAGGGCCTCAATGTATATCCACTTAGCTATGAATGTCTCTCGTTTCTCATTCTTTATGGCTGAGTAGTACTCCATTTTATATTTTTAAGAAAAACTCATCTTCCATATCCAGTCTCCAGTTGATGGGCAATTGGGCTGTTTCCAAGTTTTAGCTAACAAACTTTGCCATTATAAGCATGATGAACATATATCACTGTGGTATGATTCTTTTAAATCTTTTGGAAAGATACCCAGCAGAGGAATAGCTGGGTCAAAAGGGAATCTCAGTGTTATTTTGATTTGCATCTCTCAAAGGACCAATGATGTTGAACATTTTTTCATGTTTATTTGCTGCTTTTACTTGTTTGTCTGAGAAATATCTGTTCGTTTCAGATGCCCATTTTTAAATTGGGTCTTTATATTTTTAGGGGTTTAATTTTTTTAAGATCTTTATATATTCTAGATAGTAGTCTTTTGTCTGAGGAACAGCTGATAAAACTCTTCCCACTTTATAGGTTGTCTCTGTTCTATTTCTGGTTTATGTTGCAGTTCAGAAGCTTTTTAATAAGATGAGATCCCTGTTGTTGATTTTTTGTGCTAGTTCCCATGCTATTGAGGATTTGTTCATAAGGTCTTTTTCTATGCCAATGTCTTTCAGAGTTTTACCTAACTTATCTTCCAGCAAGTTTAGTGTTTCTGTTTCAATATGTAGATCTTTAATACACTTCAATTTTAGTTTAATGCATGGTGAAAAATAGGGTTCTAGTTTTAATTTTAGGCAGGTTGAAATCCAGCTCTTCCAGCACCATTTATTAAAGAGGCTGTCTTTCCTCCAGTGAGGATGGTTGGCTCCTTTGTCAAAGATGAGGTAGGTGAGTACATCTGGAGTTGTTTCTGTATCTTCTAATCTATTACACTAATCCTTGGGTCTGTTTCTTTGCCAGTACTATGCTGTTTTTATCACAGTGGCTTTGAAGTATAGTTTCAAGTCAAGGTTATGATGCCCTCTTTCATGACTCTGTTGTCTAGAATTTCTTTTGCTATTCTAGGTCGCTTCTGATTACAAATGAATTATTGTTGGGATTTCAATCGGGATTGCATTGAATCTATATAGCAGTTTTGGAAGTATGGCCATTTTCACTATGTTGATTCTTCCTACCCAGGAGAAGAGGATCTTTCCATTTTCTTATATCCTTTCCAAACTTTTTTCAGAGTGCTATCATTCTCAATATAGAGATCTTTTGCTTTTTTCTTTAGATTAATTCCTAGATAGTTCCTTTTTTGTATGCTATTTTGAAAATAATTGTTTCCCTGTCTCTCTCAGTGAGTTTAGTTATTTGTGTGCAAGAAGGCTATTGATTTTTGAGTGTTGACCTCGTATCCAGCTACTCTACTGAATCTGTCAGTTAAGTCTAGAGCTTTGGTGGTGTTTTGGGGTCTTCTATGCAGAGTATCATATCATTAGCAATAAGGACAGTTTAACTTCTTTCTTTCCTATCTTTATTCCTTTTATTTCTTTCTCTGGTCTAATTGCTGTGGATCATGTTTCCAGAACTATATTGAACAGGAGTGGTGATAGTGGACATCCTTGTCTTGTTCCTGATTTTATTGTGAAGGTTTTCAATTTTTGACCATTTAGTGTGATGTTGGCTATTGGTTTTTCATAGGTAGTCTTTATCAAGTTGAGATAAAGACCATATATTCTAATTTTCTGTAGGGTTTTTATCATGAGTGGGTGTTGGATTTTGTCAAATGCTTTTTTGGCATTTGTCAAGATGATCGTATGGTTTTCATCCTTGCTTCTGTTAATATACTGGATTACATTTATTGATTTTTGTATGTTGAACCACCCTTGCATTCTTGGGATAAGTCTGACTTGGTCAGGGTCCATGATCATCTTGATGACCCTCTGTATTCTGTTTGCCAGTATCTTATTGAGGATTTTTAAATCTATGTTCATCAGGAAGATTGGCTTGTAATTCTCTTTTTTGGTTGGTTCTTTTTCTGCTTTTGAAATCAAAGGAACACTTGCTTCCAGAAAAAATTTGGAAGTATTGCTTCCCTTTGAATTTAATTGAAAAGTTTAAACAGTGGTAGCAATAGTTCTTCTCTGAATAATTTATTGAATGTAGGTGAATTCGTCATGACCTGGGCTTTTGTTTGTTGGTGAATTTTTAATTAAATTTTCAATTTCACTGATTATAATTGTTGTGTTTAGAATTTTTATATCTTCTTCAACTTTGGTAATTAATATTTAGGAATCTTTCCATTTCTTCTGTGTTTTCCATTTTATTAGAGTACAGGTTTTCAAAGTAGGTATTGTTGTTCCTCTGAATTTCTGTTGGATCTATTGTTACTTCACATTTTTCCTTCCTAATTGCATGAATTTGAGCCTTTTCTTTCTTTTTTTATTTTTGATAATTTGGCTAAGGGTTTATCAATTTTATTTATTCTTTCAAAACACTAACTTTTTGATTCTATGATTTGTTGTATCATTCTCTTAATTTCCATTGATTTCTGCCCTGATCTTTATAATTTCCTCCCTGTACAAACTTTGGGTTTGTCTTGCTCTTCTTTTTCTATAGTGTGGGCATTCACTGCTATGAATTCCCCTCATAGAAATATTTTCAATGAGTCCCATAGATTCCTGTATATTGTATTGGCATTAGAATTTAGTTGTAGAAACTAACTAATTTCTTTTTTAACTTTTTCTGTTGCCCATTTGTTGTTCATGAGAGTGTTATTCAATTTCCATGTGTTTGTGGAGTTCTTGCAGTTTCTTATACCATTGATCTCCAGTTTGATTGCACTGATAATATACAGGGATAAACTGAGTTCCTTTGCATTTATTTAAACATGTTGCATGAGTTAGCATGTGGTCATTTTGGAGAATTACCTGTGTGCAGCTGAAAAGAATGTATATTCTGATTTTGTGTGATGGAACATTCTGTTAAAATCTTTTAAGTCCAGTTATTCAAAAGATTGGTTCAGTTCTAGTATTTTCTTGTTCATTTTTTATCTAAATTATCCATGTATCTTTGACAGTGGGCTATTGAAGTACTCCAGTACAACTGTGTTAGTGCTTATTTATATTTTCATGTCCATTAATATTATTTTTGTATAGCTGGGAGCATTAGTATTTGGTTTATATATATTTATGATTGTCATCTCTTCCTCTTGGATTGTTCCTTCTACAAGGATGTAGTAACCTTCTTTGTCTGTCTTAATTAATTTTGGTTTGAAATCTGCTTTTCTGCAAATAAGGTAGCTACCCCTGTCTTTTTCTGGGTTGTTGTCTCATGGGGAACTTTTTACTATGCATTTCTTTTTGAAGTAGGTGTGTTTCTTCTATACAGCATATTCTTGGATTTTGTTTCTTAATCCATCCTTCTAACTCTTTTGGTGACTTGAGACTATTAACATTGGTAGTTGTAACTGATATGTATTGACTTATCCTTGTCATATTATCTTCCTGTTGTTGGTTCTTTTATTTTTTTGTTTTTCCCCCCTCTCCATTTAATTTATTGCCTAGCCTAATGGGTTCACTCTGTTAGGCCTCATGGAGTTGTAACCTTCATTGTCTTTTTCTAGGATATTGTTTAGAATTGTTTGGAGTGTTGGTTTGGTATTCATAAAGTTTCTTGGGTATTCTTTGTGTAGAAGTATCATCTTATTTCCCCATCCATTTTGAAAGAGAGTTTTGCAGGATACATCAATCTAGATTGGAGGTTGTTTTCTTATAGGGCTTGTAATACCTTACTCCATGCTTTCCTTGACTTACGGGTTTGTGTTAAAATGTCTGCTGTGTTTATGATGGGCTTTCCTTTATATGTGATTTGTTTCTTTTCTCTAACTGCTTGTAGTATTTTGTTTCTCTGTTGTTCCAGGATCTTGATTATTATATGTGTAGGTATAGAATTTTTTTGATCATTGCTAGTTGAAGTCCTATGTGCCTCACTTATCTGTATGTCAAATTTTTTCCCTCTGTTTGGGAAGTTTTCTGTCTTTAGTTCTGTGAACATTTTACAAAAATGTCATTTGTACTTTTTCCAGCTTTTTCATGGACTATCATCCTTATATTATTCTTCTTTGTATTATCTAGGAGCTGTTGTATTGATTCCTCATGCCCCCTTACTATTTTGAAGAGATACTTCTTTTCATGGTCATTGACCCCCATCTTGTCTTCTATACCTGATATCCTGTCTTCATAATGGCTCAGTTTATTATGTAAACTTTCAATAGAGTTTTTAATTTCCTGGATATCTGTTTGAATCTGTTTCATGATTTCCATTTCTTTCCTATGCTGGGCATTCATGGCTTTTGTTGTGGTCCTGAGCGCATGCATTTTTTTAAAATCTATTGCTGTTCTAGAGTCTCTAATCATGATATTCATTCTTCTCACCATCTTTGTAGTTACTTGGGAAATTATTTGTGTTTTGAATTTTTCTAAAACTTCATTCATCCGTTTTGTTACTTTCTGTGCTACCATTTTAAGTTGTCCAGGTGGTTGATTATCAGGATTTTCCATCTCGTTTTCCTCTGAATTTGCCTTTGGTGAGCTGGAAGTCTGGGTTTGCACCTTTCTTAGGAGTCTTTATTTCTCTTATTATTGTTGGCATTGTTTTTGCTTTAATTCCTCAGCTGATACTTCAATCCAGGAGGGTTCTTTCATCCTTCCTTGCTCTAAGATTATGTTACTTTTGAGGAATATGTTTTATTTATTTTGCTAAATGAATTAGCAAACTTCCATTAGAGTTTGTCTGATGTATCCTTATGATGAATTTCAGGCTATGTGTCTTTGGTGGAATACCCTAGAAATGATGCCATGCTATTTCTTATTGCATTCTTCCTGGGACCCATGAGTTTCATTTATCCCATTGTTGATGATGCTCATTTTATTTTTGACATGAACCACACAGTGTAGACTCTGAAGCTGGGGAAAGCAGTGGGAGATAAAGGAAAAATGAAGATTATACTTAAAAGTTGGGACTAGGTGGAACCATATCTGGTTGGGAGCTAATAGCCGCCTGGAGACCCATGTGCTCTTTGTTTACAGTGGAAGACAAATAGGAAGAGAAGGTGGGTCAAATAGTGCTATGTGGCCTATGTAGCCTAGGCAGAATGTAGGGCAATTATTTTCTGATTGGGGCATGCACAGGAAGGGAATAGGGAAGGATGCATAGTGTAACTGTCTCCTGGGGCTATGCCATCAGGGATTACAGTGTCTATTTGACTATCTAAACTATGGAGGAGAAAGGGAGTAGGGAGGAGAAAGGAAGTAGGGAGGGGCTGAAGGGCCATCTTCAGGCTCAGCCTGTGGAAATATTAATTAATGGTGGTAGCTTTCAGAAATCTCCATTGTGAAGTCATCCCTTCTCCCATAGTGATACATGCTTTAGAGGAAGTTCCACACAGTAAATATTGTGATCATCACCAAATTCTTGTTTAATTTTTTACTTATACATTTATTTATTTATATATATATTTATGTAGAAATGAACTCATGTATTCCTGTGCTATTGGAAGATTCACAAACTTAGTTACAATTATTATTTCTTTTAATGTTCAAATCATCCCATATTTGGTAATTAGGAATGCCACCAAGCTGGCACTGTACTTCTTTTTTTATTTTTTTAATATGGCCACATCATTTTTTAGCACTTTTTGACACTAAAAGACATTTCATCTCATTCTATATTATTCTTTTCCCAGTAAATCAGCCATTTCTGCAAGGAGTCATTCTTGATAGAAAATTTCATGTTTAGAAACCAACATTGAGGCACTAGGTGTGCTTATGGCTGCTGTATATAACTGCTCTCAAGACTTTTCATCTGACTAGGTCAAGTCATATGTGTAGGTCTATACACACACACACACGCACACACATCTGTAGTGCTTCTATGTCTAAGTATATTTAAAACCAAAAGTTCATACTTTGAATTCTAGTGTACATCCCAGGGTTCCTTCTTTCTCCTTTTCCATATTTGAAATTCTTTTCTTTGATAATAAGAATCCTGGATTCCATTATCTTTAACCCATGCCTTTATTTGATCAATCCTCAATTCTTACCACTGCTGCTACATTCTTTATTTATGTGGATGCCACTTCTCCATATCAATACAAATATTTCTCAGCCCAATCTCATATACTAGCAGGATATCACCCTTCTCTGGATCCCATTACTTCATGCCACTTGGGCTCTAGAATTCCATGCTAAGCTACTGTGGCCTTTGGCCCTATCCCATAAACCCTCCTCACTCTTTCCCCTGCTCTGGCTCTGACAGGCTATATCAGGCCACCTGCTGTAGATCCAATGCTTTGCCTCTACTTGAGCTCAGACACCTTGATTTGATCCAGCCCTCTTACTTTTCACCACCTTTAGCTCTGACATCTTATGGTGATCACCACCACTGTCCCTTTTCTCCTCTTCTACGAATGCCTTCCTCCCTTCCTTAGAATTGTGACAGCTGCATTGGTCTACCCACACTTCTATCTAGATAGTTAACCTTTGATTATCCCTGACACCCTTGCTGGGCTGACTGCCCCCTACATTTGTCACCCTGTTTGCTCAGGTAATGCTCTAATCCCATCTGAGAGAGACCTCTTACCTCATGCCAGTTTTCCCTCACCTTTGCAGGGAGGTCCTCCTCACCCTATTCAGGTTCTTACTCTCCATTTGGTCCTGGGACTTTTGTATCTTACTGTCCTCCTCACCCTGCTTGAGCTTTGATACTTCATGCTGGGTATTTCATCTTCTGTGGGTGTTGTTTTCATTGGGCTGGAGCTCAGACACCTTATGCTCATGCACCTTCCTCTAGGATATCCCTTGGGCTCTGACATCCATGCCAGGCTACAGCTTCTTTCTCCTCATTCCCAGGAGTGGATGCCTTGCTGAACCTCTCAGGCTGCATCTCCTTACAGCAAGCTACTGTCATATGTAGGTGTCCTCCTACTGTTGTGGTGCTGAGTCACCCCTCTATGAGGGCCCTCTCCTTGCCCTGCTTGTACTCTGAGTGCATGCTGTATCACTGACACTTAATGTGGATGCTTTCTTCACCTTTCCAGACTTGGGGGCTGCAGGCTTGGTGCTGACCACTGCCCCTGGCATGCAGAGGGTTGACTCCTGTAATTGAGCTCCACCACCTAAGGGACACGCTCCACACTTCACTGGGCTGGGCATTATGCTTGTATTGCCATAGCTTTCCTTCAGCCTATCTGGGGTCTGGTGCCTGTTCCAGGTGCCACTGTCTCAGTGGACATCCTCTGCACCTTGGTTGACTCCAATATCCAGGTCTGGCCATAGTGGCCTCTTCCTGCTTCCCCCATTGGTGGGCTTGCCTTGCACAGTCTAACTAATACTGTTTGAACTAAATTGCTTTAGAAATGAAGAGAAGGAAAGAAAAGGGAAAAAGAGAAATGGAAAGAGGATTGGAAATGGCTTTTGACAGAGTTCACTTAGACCAAGCCACAAACCCAGGGACATCATTCATAATTTCCTTTTGCTTTTGGAAGTGTTCATTTTTTGAATGATTTGAACATTTAGCCAACATTTCAATATTCTGTGCCTTCCTCAGGGCAATGAAGAGGCATATTCTCTGCAAACAGCTGTTCAGAATGATACCACGAGGGTCCTCCAGTATATTTATAGCTTTGGAATTCACAACTACCTATAATTTATACATGTACAGATCTTCAAAAAGTGTAAAAAAAGTAAATCCTTCTAAATTTTAGGGAGTATGGAGTTCAATTAGTTTTAGCAAGCTTTCCTATATATTAATTATCATTTATTTGAATGCTGTTCTTAAAAGCTATAAATCTGTAAAACTTACATTTTGTAACCTTGATCAGACATTATTCTTAAACTCCTATTGCAATTTGAGAATTCCACAAGTACTGAAACAAAGAACAAAATGTCATAGTGAAACTCATTTTTATGATGAAATGATGATTATGTTATAATTATTATAATTAATGCTAAAATCTAGCTATAATTCAACATGTTTGACCACAGTGCTTCTACAATGACTCAGGGTGTGACAGATTTACTCCTACGGGATGTGATGAGCTGTGGCTGGATGTTCTTGTGAGTGTGTGTGGTATAATTTGTTACAAGATCAAGGCTATGGTGGTGAAGCATTCACATTCCATTGTGTTTCTTCCTTGGAAAGGGTCTCAATAAAGTACGCAGCTTTGAGTACCAACGTTTTGTGTTTACCATAGCCAAGATTCCCTGAAAAGTGAAGACTGGCTGCAATAAAGCCCTACCCTTTTATACAGTGAGCTGCCAAAAGCTAGGAAGTGAGGTGACATTCTGCTTATCACAGTGGAATGAAGAATGACTGTGCACGTTCACCAGGCAAGGAGCACAGCTGGGGTTCCGTTATCAACAAAAGACAATGCAGGCAGGATTCCATAGTTTCATTGCCTCGGTCTGGGACATTACGGTTCAACCTCTGCACAAGACGCATAAATATCCTTTGGATTTTCTTCAGTAAGTGCACACTAGAGGTTAATAATGTGGAGATGTTTGATTCCCTGCTGTTTTAAATAATTTCATGGAAAATCTAATGCAGTAGGACACTAGTTTAGAAAGGTTATTACCCTCATCAAACAATAGCACTTCTTTCCTATTATTTTCTACCAATTTCTTGGCCTTATAGCTCCTCTCCCTTCATTTACCACAAATGATTCTTCAAAACGACACTCTGGTTGGGTGGAGATGGGATTGCAGGAGCTTAATCCCTAATCAGGGCCCTGTCAGTGCTGGTAGTGGTGTGCATCTTTCTTCTTTCTTCTGCTTGCTAGAGCTTAGATACAGACAGAGAGGCACACTCACAGATGGGGCTGGCATTGGAAGACAGTGCCTGACACCCTCCTGGGTCACATTAAGGGGGACCTTGTGTTGAAGCCTACAGAGGCCTTCCTGTAGTGATAGCCTGAGTAGCCATCTGAGCTCTTCCAAACTGAGAGTGCTCTGATTTGCTGAATTCTGGAGTCATTATACTCTCCATGGGTACTGGATACTTAAAACTGAACTCAAGAATGCTCAAGCAGAAGTTCAAAGTAGAGATTTTAAGATTAAGGAACAATGTAGGTTTCCAGGGACTGTGTGGTTTCAGATTTCCTGAGTGCAAAGGAGTCTGCCTGTTTAACATCTCTCCTTTCTTTCTACCAGGACACAAAGTCTGTTTACGTGATCAGGTATATTCTCAGACACCTTTCCAAATCACATGACTAAGTTTTTGTCAGTGAGATATGCACCATTGTTTGGATAGGACTGCTGTGTAAAATCTTTAAAACAGTGAGACAGAGCTAGTTTGTGATTTCTTTTATAACTTTTGCTTTCCTTTTGGGAGGTGATCAAATATCCTGGTTTGTCCTCAATTTTGGGGGCTTCTAGAAATATGGAACTTTCAGTTTTAAAATCCAGACAATCTCAGGAAAACTAAATAACCTGGTTATCCTGCTTTCTTTTTTCTGCCAGCAGAATATAGGTATAATGACTGAGATTCTGGAAGCTATCTTGTGACCATTAGATCTCACACTTATGTTAAGAGTAGATGGGAAAAATGGCAAGAACAACTTGGGTTCATTGTACCTACTTTAGATTTCTTAATATATGAGAGAAAAGTAATTCCCAAATTAGTGAAACTATATATAGTATATATATATATGTATATATATATATTACATTTTATATGTTAAATACATTGTATATATTCAATATATAGAGTACATTATGTTGTTGTGTATGTAATATATATTATATATATTTATATATTTGGAGCAGAATTCTCCTCTTTGTCAACAACTAAACTCAATTTCTGATGCATCAAATTACCGCATATTCCTATAGTGTGGACTTGGTCAGAGAGCCAGCCCTATTATGCCTATTGAGGAGTGAAAACATTTCTCCTACTTGATGTTTAATATTTTTGGAAACAAGAAATGATTTTAATCTTGTGGAAATGATTCAAATTCAGGTTTGTCAGGTTTGAATTCTATCTGCAAGATTTAATTGAATTTATTATCCCTAGTCCTCACCCTTTGGAAATGTACTCTGAAGGAGTCCCGAGACAGATCTGAGTGGTGTTCAGGGAAGCTCCACATTTGGAGAGAGGCCCTCAGAGGTGATGCGGTCCCTGTGGCCCTCTCTCATGAGCAAGCAGCAGGGTCATGATCTCCTAGTGTGCTCAGCCTCTGTGATGCCTGGTGCTGCCTCTCCTTGCCTACAGTCTGTAGAGTCATCTCCACAGCAGGTACCTGGCCCAGTGTGACTCCACTTAGCTTCTGATTGTGAATTTCAGAGTGCAGCTCCTCTTTTTCTGGATCTGTGTGTTGGCCATTTTTGTCTCACTACTCCAGGAATCACACAGCTAAAACAACAATGATTTTAAGATCTCCAGGGTTTTAGTTTGTTTTGAGTTTTCTTTTTCTAAGGAGTATGTGAAACTGACCTTAAGAATGATTGTAAAGCAGTGAAGATTGTTTATTTTGCCTTTATATAAAAATCCTTTACCTTTTACTTTCCTGAGTATAAGAAGTATCCCTTTCCATCAAGGGAAACATAGTACTGAATTTATACTAAATACTCCAAGATAATAGTTTATGTAAATAAAAATGAATTGAAATATTTCAGTATGAGCTTGAGCTAGAGTCCATCCCAGTTGTTTGATATCTATGCATTGCCTTGTAAAATTTTGAGATTCACCTTTGGAGCAAGATACACACACATACAAAAACACATGTATGTGCACAGATATGTATATGATTTAATCCTCACAAAAACCCACATGAGATATGGGAATGAGGTGCTGTACAGTCATACACTTACAGTTACAATACCATCAAGTAGCCAAATAAGATACAAACACCTGTCTTTTCTAACTTCAAAACTGTGCTGTGTTCTATTGAGATACACTACAGGCTGTCAAGGAGGATTTAAAATTGATTTATTTAGGGCCAGGGATTTAATTTAGATCAGTGGAGCCGCCACCTGCCTTGCAACTGCAAGGTCCTGAGTTTGATCCCTGGTACCAAAAAGGAAGAAAAGTATAAAATTGATTTATGTTAAAGGAACAGGCTGGTTATCTTTCCAAAGAATTAGAAGAATCATACCACAGTGATACATGTGCACCCATGTTTTTAGCATCACAGTTTGTAATAGGGAAAACTTGGAAACAGCCCCATTGCCCATCAACTGGAAAATGGATAAAGAAGATGTGGTTTTTCTATAAAATGGAGTACTACTCAGCCACAAAGAATGAGAAACTAGAGTCATTCATAGGAAAATAGATATTGAGGCCATACTCTTAAGTGAAACAAATGACACACGTATGTAAATGCCGAATAGTTTCTCTGGTGTGAAAAACTAAAAGTGTAAATAAGATCCAAATTGTATAATTGACAATGTGAAATAGAAATAAGAGGGCTAAAGGTATAGGGGAAGTGGGAAGGGTAGGGGAAAGGAAATAAAAGAAAAAATATGAGAAAAGAAATAAATGTAAACAAAGTCTTTGTAAATAGGGGAGGGTGGAGAGGGTGAAGGGAGGGCAGGGGTATGGGGAAAAATGAAAACCAAGATCTTTCATGTAAAGGTACAAGATCCCAATGATGAATGTAACTCTACTGTATACTTAAAAAGTACCAATAATCTAAGTTAAAAAAAGCACAGGAACAAGGGAATCAATATTAACTGAATGCCTACTTAGTGACTTTCTATGTTCTTGTAGCATCCTTTCTTAGTTAATAGTTAAATCATATCTTATGAAGTGGAGAGTAGTATTTTCACTTTTTCTTCATACCCATTTTCTAGATGAGGAAACAGCTACGGAGAGATTAAATATCTTACTCATGGTCAACCTGTTACTGGAGTTTTGAGGCAAAAGCCTCAGCTCTGGGGGTCCCAATCAACTAGGCTTGGCCACCATTCTGTGATGCCAATGAAGGAGATGAGCAGTGGTGGCATAAGAAGAGCTTTAATCAGCATGGTCCAGCTGAGAAGCACACATAAAAAGGTTCAAGATCTTTCTTCCAGAGGGTAATGGAAAATTTGGGGCTTTATAGGGCAACAAAGAAAAAGTTGGAGGTATGCACAGGTGAGGGACAGGTTGCATAGTTGGCAACATAGGTAGTCCTAGTCAAGCTATGTTCTAGTTGAACAATATCTCCGGGCTGTTTCTGTGAGGTTCTGGGAGAGCCATCATTACACTAGGGAGCGATTTGGTTCTCATCATGAGAAGATGGTCCCTGCTTTGGGGTCAGCCTCAGCTTCTGTCATGGAGTAATTGCTCCTGCTTGGGGGTGACCTGAACCATCACGGGGGTGATCTGCAAGGCTCTGTTTTGCCTGGAATCTGAGATGGCCGCAGGTTTAGGACAGTGACTCAAGACATGTAGGCATCGCTACAGGGAGTGCAGAACTGGACATTCTGCAAGTTGACAATTATATGGTTCCTGTAAAATCTGACATTAGTTAGTCTTATAGTGGTGTCTTCAGCCATGAAAGCAGATGAGATAGACTAAAGTTAGGGCTATTCTCCCACGCTATCAAAAATAATGCACAACTAATCTTTCTACATATGTCTTTAGATATTAGTGTATTGACTTCAATTCTCAACCCCACTACAATGAATAAAATGGAATCTGTTCATTTCCATTAATATGGCATATTATGTTACTGTTTTCACAAATTTTGACCAAATTGGTAGTTTAAAAATAGGTACTTTGTTGTTGCTTAAATCTGATTTCCTAGACTTTGTGAGATGTTTGTTGGTCATTCATATTCTTTGCCAAGAACTCTTCAATCTGAGAAGACTTAAGCTAAAAGAATAAGTTTGCATTTCAGATTTTGGCACTAGAAGAGGGAGTAGGGGATATGAAGGAATGAGCATGGGATTATTATACAATAGGAGTTTTGAGGCCTCCTTTCTATACCCCTAAAATAAAATATTCTGTGTATAAATTAGCCTGCAAGAGTGGGATTTTTACAAGTGAAAAATTATTTTCCATGTGGTTTGGAGGCTTAGGAAAAGTGAAGAGAAAAAGTGATTTTGAGGTGCACATGAGCTACTGTATACTTTGCAAGGACTAAACTAGTTGGATGCTGTCTTAAAATCCAGAAAGAGTCTAACCTTTGCAATTTAGAATACATTTCTACACACTGTTGCAAAAAGCCTTTCAAAGGCAGATTAGATGGAAGATGACTTTCATTTGTAGATGAAGGAAAGCATAAAGCTCTGGGGAAAATTTGCTATAGAAATAAGACTCTTCTGGGATGAAGTTGAAGTTGCTATCTTTTTTGAGCCTTGCATGCAGACTACTGGAAAAGAATCCCCCTGTAAAGTTAAATGGACCGAATTTTAAATGAAGTTCCAGCTGACAAGCTCAGAGAGAGCTGGGCCAAACTAAACAGTCATTCCCGAGAGACGTTAATGCCTTGGAAGGCAGGGCATGCAATGCCCATCTCCTTCCCTACCCCATACCTTCTGTTGGATTACAGATAAGGTGTTTGTGTAGGGGCCCTTGTGTCACTGGGAGCCCATACATGAAAGTGGAATTCCATAAACCCGCCACTGAAGATTTTTATTTGTGTGTTCTACCCATGAACCACATTTTAAAATGCATTTTGAGATTTGAGCTAATAATGTGAATGACATTCAGTGAGATTGCCAAATGCTGGTAATTTACTCTCATTTTCACATTAATGTGGGCCCACCTGTGATGAATTGGAAACTAAATAAGCACATCAGTTTTAATTAGATATTTCAGAGACTGGATCTAGTTAAACAGCAGTATTCATTCTTATCTATTAAGCAGTGGAAAAGTTTAGCGCATTCTTCAGAAATAGTTTATAGCCTCCCCTTGTCACCATTTGTCCGTCCCCTTTGATTTGTAAATATTCTTTTCAGGTGGTAGCTTTGGATTTAAAAGTGCCCAGGTTTGTACAAAGAGGGAAGGAAAAGATAAGATTTAAGTCTTAAAAAGATAAGCAGACTGTCCAGTTAATCAATGGTATGTTTAATACTAAGAAACATAAATTTGAGAAGCAAACCTATATACATTTAAAAAAAGACAAATATCATCATGGTTGCCTGGAAGATGACAAGTAGAGGGTTGACATCTATCTTCTTTCAGTGCTGATTCTACAAATTGTGATCTAAAAATGCCACCAGGGTAGAACTCATAGAGATTGAAAGACCTTCTCACTGAAAAGAAGCTATTCTTCAAAATTCAACACAAAATGTTTCAGTCCTAAAATAGGCAGAATGCTCTCTGATGAAGAAGGGTCTAGCACCTAATGGAAAAATAAATGGAGGATTATTTTGATTAATATTTGTGAAAGACAAAAAATTTAATAGTGGACCATGAAGTTTAGAAACCAGTTTTCTCTACCTCAAATTATTTATAGTTGCACTTTTGCTTTGGTCCTAGCATCATTTCTGTAAGTTCTTCTACCTGGTCAACTGTAGATTCCGGAAAGCTGGGGCTGAGGCTGGGTATCCCCTGTTATAGCTAAATCCCCAGAGCTTAGCACTGTGGGTGTTCCATGGTACGTGCTTGAGGAACATTTGTGTCAGTCTCTCTCTGGATTGCAAGTACTTACTTAGTTCTAAAACATTCTCCTCCTTCGTGTTTCTGTCATTGCTTATTTCTTGGATGTCCTTTGATGAAAAACAATCATGGCAATATTTGTACTTCATTTGTCCTTTGTCTTTCTTGAGAGGGAATATCAAACAGTTAGCCACAGGTATGTTTTAATAAACTTAAAAAAGATTCTGAGAGGTACAAGATCCCAACAATGAATGTAACTGTGCTGTATCCCTAAAATGTACTAATAAACTCAATTAAAGCTGAAAAAAAAAAGATTCTGAATGCACATTAAAGTAAAAAAGAGAATTTCACAACAATTCCATATGTCTGTAGAAAATCAGTGATGGTTATAATACATGAACTATATTAATTATAGCATCAAAACTAGCAAAGGAAAAATGAAAGAGGCAATATTAGGTGACAAGTAAATTATAGTTTTGTATATGATGGTACTTTTGTGCAAGAGACTTCTAAGTACTCATTAAAATGTTTTTCCTATTTAAGAACAAAATAATTTTCCAAATATATTTAGTCAAATAACTGAAGTAACAGAAATCACTACAATGTAATCACATTTTTCTTTGTAAAAGTATAATTAAATTAAAATATATTTTAACAATCTTAAGAAGTATTCCTTCTTATAGAAAAAAAGATTAAAGAATTTGCATTGGAACTTTTAAAATATTTTTCCAATTTTTTTGGCTAAGAAATGTCTTGCTTTTATATTCAGAAAATATGTTATGAAAATATAGAATTTCTTTAAATAGAAGTCTCTTTGGCTGGATTAAAAATGTGATATAATTTCTCAGGAATCTGTATCTGGAGAAAGTCAAATGGCCTTGTGGGAGAAGGTGGTAAAATAAAGAAAGCACAGACTATGGTGAAAGGAAGTCTTGTGCTCTTGGCTAGTAGGGTAGTTTGACATCTGTCATGCCCATTTCTCAGAATGGTCTCCCTGGACCATTCTCACAACAGCATATTAGTAAGGGGGGTGGGTGGGAGGAAAGTCGTTTCAGACTGTCAGATTGTCTCTATACAATTGCCACAAAGAAATCATAAATGAGGAAAGGGGAAGTCTCATTTTGGCTCCAAATACCAAGTCCTATCGCTTAATTTTATACATAGTTTATAGGTTTCTTTCGCTTCTGAGTGAATAAGTTGGAAATTATTTTCAAGCTTTCTGTTTTAGTTCTTCCTTATCTGCTTCATGAGTAGTTTTTTAAAGATGAAAACCTGATTATGTCCCTGATTGAAATTCTTGAAAGCTTCTCCTTGCCTTTAAGGCAATCATCCAGACTCCTTACATACTTGATATTGGTGACCAGTCTTCTGCCTTCTTTTCCAGCTCATTGCCCAAACCTGTCCTGGACTTGACCACAGCACACCACTTACAGCTTTGTGTGTAGCATCCTGCGTTATTCGGGCTGCACTTACTTCTGGAAGCATCCTCTGAGTCTCTTTCTCCATCTAGCCCCTCCCCTTTCCCTGACTTCACACATTAGTTACCACAGTTAGCTCTTCTGCCTGCTAGTTTACTGTGAGTTTTTGGATGGCAGGGACCAGGATGTGGCCATCTTTCACTTTAGTGCATACCGTATGGTCTTCATAGGTGTTTGATCAACCTTTGTTCATAAACACCTGAATGAATGCCTGAAATGGTTTGGTGTACACACACACACACACACGCGCGCGCGCGCACACACACACACACACACACACACACACACACGGGACTGTTAAATCAACTCCCAGTTCTACCTGTAGCTGGTCTCTTTCTTGCAGGGAGAGCTCAGTGGCCTCTAAGATGCACATATATTCTCTAGTGAAGGAAGGCATGGTCAGCAGAAAAATGGCTCACAGCGGTATGCATGCCCTAATCCCTCAAGTCTGTGGCTGTTAGTTTACATCCTAAAAGGAACTCTGAGATGGAGTTAAAGCTGTGGTCCTTAAAGTAAACATATTATTCTGGATTATCTAGGTCAGATGTAATCAGGAGAGCCCTTAACAGTAGAAGCTGGATGAATGAAACTAGATAAAATGGAATAATAGGCAGGAGAGATTCAAGGTGGGAGAAGGGGTGGGGTTCAAAGATGGAGTAAGGGAATACCAAACCAAGGAATCTAGAGAAACTTAAGTGTCTGGGAACAGGTCTCAGCTGACATCCAGTAAGAACACAGAGATTTTATTCTTCTAGCTGTAGGAAACTGAGTTCACTCTTAACCTGAATGTACAGGAAGTGGATTCTCTTCAGCAAAGGATCACAGTGCTGCTCGATTTAGTCCAGTGAGACCCATGGTGGACTGTTGTCCTGAGCAATGAAATCTGTGGTAACCAAGTACGGCAGCAATGGAAAATGAATAGAGTTTAGAACTATTTTAGCATATGTGATGATCTTACTCCTTGGCTATCCATTGTCTTCACCCATTCTTTGCAGAGAGGAGCCTGAATAAAAGGACACAAAACGAAGAAAAAAGAAAAAAAAAGAGGACTCTACATGGTTGATTAAAAGAAATAAAAGAGGAGAGGGAAAAGGTACCCATTACTAAATATAATCTTTAATATTTTATATAAATTTTGCCATTAATTTAATTTTAAAAGTCTTGAATTGTTTATTCATCTCAGCCCCTCCACATTCTCCACACTACCTGTAGACATTTGTTTCTTTCTCTCTGTGGTCCTTTTCAAGTACTATTGTGCAGTTAACCCAGATAATTCCCCAATAGCACTATAATCCTTGCAAGGCTTTTTGAGAAATCAGACAAGGGGGTGAAATTCACACTTTCCTCACTTCAGTGAGTACTTGGAGTTGTCTGCCATCTTTTCATAAAGTTTGTGCAAATGGGGCTTCTAAGTCCAAATCTCTGCTTTTGTTTTATTTTTGATGCAGTTTTGCCTTTTCATTTTACTTCACCAGTTGGACAAGTGTTACTCAATCTTTCAGAGAGCCTCTGACGAACTGGATGAATTTTATAGTGATGTTACTGTTTCTCTTATAGTTTGTATTCCTTTGAAAATATTGCATTCTTTCTCACAATGATTGATCCATATACCCCAAGACTGCTTTCAGTGCCAAACAGACTATAGGATGTAGAGAAAGAGTGTTGATCTAGATGGGAATTGGAAAATATAGGTTTCAGTTCTGTCTCTGACCAAGACCATGTGACCTTTTTTTTTTTCCTCATTGAGTTTATTGGTACATTTTAGTATACAGTAGAGTTACATTCATCATTGGGATCTTGTATCTTTACATGACAGGAAAGACCATATGATCTTGAAAAACCATCCTGTCATTTACTCATTGTATATTCACTGAACTCTATATGCCAGTACTCTACTGGATGCAGAGGCTATAAAGATGGACTTATAGAGATTCTCTTTCTCCAATGACCTTATAGTGTAGGGGAGAAATAAATACAGAAACATGCACAGCACTGTGTGATGCATGCTTCTTTGGAAGTGGGCACAAGTTACCATGGGGTTTTAGAGGAGGCAGTGATTCACTTTGCTTAAGGGCAGGGATAGAACATGAATAGTATTAATTAGCTTGCTTTTGCTGTATATTAAGTACAGTACATTAAGACAGCTTAAAGGGAGGAAATATTTATTTTGGGTTATAGCTTCTGAGGTTTCAGTCTATGGTCCCTTGGATCTGTTGCTTTCAGTCTGTGATAGCACAGTATTCCATGAAGAAAGCATTGGCAAAGGTGGTTTGATTGCCTCATGGTGGCTGGGAGGTGGGGGCGCTGGAGTCCCCATATCCTCTAATGGCCATTGCCCCATTGACTTAATTGCTTTTTGCTAAGCCCCATCTCCTGAAGGCTTTACTACCTCCCAGTACCACCATAGGCTGGGGGTGAGGCTGGGGACGGGCCTTTGGGGTGCATTGCAGATCCAAATTACAGCATGCAGCATCTTTGTAATTAATTAATCTGATACTAGGTATTGAATCCAGGGCCTTCAAACTGAACTAAATTCTCCCCATCTCCCTGTCTTTGAGACAGGGCTTTATTAGTCACTAAATTTCCAAGGCTGGGGATGAACTTGCAATTTTTCTGTCTCAGCTCCCCAGATGCTGGGATTGTGGGCCTATGCTACCATTCATACAGCATATTAAAGATGAGTTAAAATTTGTTAGTTGGGAAAGGGAAAATATTTAATTCAAGGAGAACATATACAGAGTCATAGGCACGTGGCCTTGCATAGTCAATTTTAGACCTAGAAAAAGAAAGCTGTTTTTATGCCCATTAAAGAAACTTTTCTGAAAGAGTAAAGGTGGTGGTGGTGGGGATAGGGCGTGAGACTGGAAGTGATTCCTGGAAGGATGAGATTAGGTAAAATGACTTCCAAAGTCTTAAGTTTTTTCATTTATGGAGTAGTATTTATGTAAGTCCTTTCAGAGGTAACATTATGTAGTTCAAATTATGATGATTTCTTACAGTGAAGTATACTTTATAATTGAGTGTTGATTAAAAACATCTTCTATATACAATCTTGTGACATAGGTTACTATGAAATTGAAATCTGCATGTGAGACATATGGAAACTGGCACAAAAAGATATTGTATGCTTAGGATCCTGTGCTCCTTGGATGCAGACCCAGACAGAATCATTTAACTTATTCCTTTAGAATGAGAAAATATTAAAACTGAGAAACCAAACAAAACTCTGATCAATTAATAGAGCCTGTTTAAAACACATTTCCCTAAACAGAACATATCAAACTTCATTTACATATGAATTATTATAGGAATCTTATTAACATATAGATTCTATTTCTGTAGGGATGGGGAATGAAAATCCTGCATTTCTAATAGCTCCCAGGGGATGCTGATAGACTGAGGTTTCAGAACTTACTATGAGTAACAAATCTTTAAAGCTGTGTTGACATCGCCAGCCACATGTAGTTATTTAAGTTTAAATATATTACTATTAAATAAAATAAAAAATTCAATGCTTCCATTGCATTAGCCACTTTCAAGTGCCTGGTACATAACCGCACCTAGAGGACATCATATTTCTATCTTTGTAGAAAATCCTAGTGGACACTACTGCTCCAGACTTTATTATGAACAGCCAAGTAATATCAGCCTTCCCAAATAATTCTTTCTTTGTAGTAACTATATTTAGAAATATTCCAGAGAATGGAATGTAGAGAATCACTTGTCAAGATGTAACACCCAAATTCTAATATCAGCTACCCCTTTTGCTAGCTCAATGTTCTTGGAAGGTCACCTAACTCTTCTGGGTTTCAATTTCTTTTATTTCTTTTTATTTTTTTGGTACCAGAGATTGAACTCAGGTCCTTGTGCTTGCGAGGCAGGTGCCAGAACCAGTGAGCTAAATCCCCGGCCCTGGGTTTCAATTTCTTAATCCATAAAACATGATGTTATATTGTATAATTCACGAAGGGCTCTATAACTCTAGAATCCCAATTCTAAATACACAAAATCTTCTTCAATTTCATTATAAGAAGGCTAACCTGCTATAGCCACTCATTATTCACTTCTCTTCCATTCAGTACAGAACTTTTCTTTTCAGAGTGGAAAAGGAAAAAAAAAACCAGTAAGGAATTTCTCAGAACATTGAATCAATTCTGTGTGTGTGTGTGTGTGTGTGTGTGTGTGTGTGTGTGTGTGGTTTTTTGAGACAGAGTCTCATTTTATAGTGCTGAGATTACAGACATGTGCCATGATGCCCAGCTTCTAGTCCCTCTCTTTTTTTTTATTTTTATTTTTTGATAGTCCTTCTTTAGAACACCTTTTTGTCATTTAGCTTGGTATACAGTCTTTTCATTAGGATGTATTAAAGAGTATCATTTAATATTTAGCACCCAACAGGTTCCAGGCACTGAAAAATTTATGTTAGTGCAGTTATTGAGAGCAGTGGGCCTCAGGGTCAATTATGCATTTACAGACATCTGAGAAATGTTTTGAAAACCTGTTTTTAAACCTTACCACTGGCCAATTAAATAAGAATCTTTGAGGGAAGAACCCATGTTTCAATAGTTTAAAAAATTTATACACTTCTTATTTTGGGAGTGATTGCTTTAAAATTTAATGTAATCTGAACTATATCTATATTTGCATGATACTTTGACACCTCCTCCCCACACAAAGAACTAAAGAACCTTAAACAGTTCTTAAACTTCATGTGCATAGTATTGACCTGGGAATTTTGTTAAATGGCCCAAGAGTCTTCATTTCCTACCAGGGGATAGGGGATATTATTGCTGCTAGTCCATACACCACATTGTGACCATGAAGGCTTCATAGCACTTGAAATTTGATCATTTGTTACCAACTAAATACAATTATTATCATTTTATTATATTTTAGCCTTATGCCTGAGATAGCATATTAGATACATATTTGAATTTTTAAAAAACATTCTTCTTGCATCTTAAAAAATTTACTTTTCTTAAAAAATACACTATGTTTTATTTGTGCAAGTTTCTTGGTGGTGAAGTATTGACTTCTCTTTATCCTCAAGTATATTTATTTAAGTAAGTAATTTTTAGGTATGCAATTTAAAGATGATAGCTATTGTTTCAGACTGAATATTTATGTTGTTCCAAAATTTATATGTTGAAGGTATAATCTCCAATATGATGCTATTAAGAAGTGGGGCCTTTGTCATACAATTGGCTATGGAGGAGACCATGTGGACATGACAGTGTGTACTTCTAAGTGGATATTACAGAAAGTAGAACTTGTCTCTGCCATGTGTGGGAGTTCAGCAAGAAGGCAGCCATCTGCAGGCAAGATGACTGTGGCTGGATTCCCTCCTTAGTAGAACCCTATCTTAGACTTCTCAGCCTATGGAACTGTGAGGAAAAAATGTTGGTTGTTTTAAGAATCCAGTTTGTGGTTTTGTGGGTTTTATCAGCCTAGTCAGACTAAAACCGCTGTTTTGCTAAATACCTTCTAAGATATCATTCTACTGTTTTCTGGTATCTATTGTTTTGGCTGGTAAAGTCTTCATCATTTTCATTGTCTCTCCTTTAGAGATGACAGCTAATTTGTCTCCTTTAAGAATTTTCTTTGGCGTTCTACATTTTCATTATTATGTGCTACCTGTAGATCTATTCTTATTTATCTTGCTTGGGATATAGTATGTTTTCTGGACCTGTGATTTCATATTTTATTATTTTTGGAAAACTTTCAGTCATTATCTCTCAGATATTGGACCTCCCCATTTCCCTCTATTACTTCTTTGCTTCTGATCAGTTGTACTGTTATTTTATTTTTCATATCAGTTATTTTAGCATTTTACATTGTATAGGCTTGCTGTGCTTGCTACTTCATGAACAATTTCATCAGATCTCTCTTGCATCATGTGCAGCCATGCTTGATTTGTGTTTTTATCCCATTCATTAAGCTTTTCTTTTAAATTAAAAGAGATGTATATTTTCTCGAAAATGTTATTATTTTTCAAATCTGCTTGTTCATTTGGATAATTTCTTGCTACATGGTTATTGTCTTTATTGTGTGTTTTCTTTCTTTAAACATTAAAATACTCATATGTGTTCTTCTGTATTTTCCATCATAACTGCATATCTTAGTCACTTTCCTTGTCACTGGGACAAAATACCTGACACCCACAACTTACAGAGGAAGAGCTTTATTTTGGCTCATGGTTTAGAAGTTTCAGTCCACATAGACAATAGCTTGGTGGAAGGGCCTCACTGGAGGAAAACTGCTCAGGTCATTTCAACTAGGAAGCTGAGAAAGAAGAGGAACTGGAGTGAGGTCCACAGGCCATGCCTTCAGTGACCCACCTTCTCTGACCAGGGTCCACCTCCCAACAAAAGCTAGTTGTGGCACCTCCATAATTCAGTCCCATTTCATAGGCTCCAGCGCTGAGCACATGAGGATTTGGGGGGACATCTAGATATAAACTGTAACACTTTAGTTTCTTAGGTAGCCAGTTTTGTTTGTTACTTTGGACTTTTACTTCTGCTGGTTTGTATCATAAAATCTTTTTCTTTCTTTCTTTCTTTTTTTTTTTTTTTTGGTATGGGGATCAAACTCGGGTCTTTGCGCTTGCAAGGCATTCGGTGGAACCACTGAGCTAAATCCCTGGATAAAACAGCCCATTTGCCCATTAGTTAGAAAGTGGATAAAGAAGATGTGTTTTTCTATAAAATGGAATACTACTCAGCCATAAAGAATGAGAAATTAGATTCATTCATAGGAAAATGGATACATATTGAGGATATACTCCTAAGTGAAATAAGTCACACATGTAAATACTGAATAGTTTCTCTGGTGTGAATAAACTATAATAGTACATAAGATCCTAACAAGATAATTGACAATGTGAAATAGAAAGAAAAGGGCTAAAGGTGTAGGGAAAGTAGGAAGGGTAGGAGAAGGGGAATAAGGGAAAAGAAAAAAATATGAGAAAATGAAAAAATGGAAACAAAGTGTTTGTAAATGGGGTGAAGGGAGGGCAGGGACAAGGGGAAAAAATGAGAACCAAGACCTGTCATGTAAAGGTACAAGATCCCAATAATGAATGTAACTGTACTGTATCCCTAAAATGTACCAATAAACTCAATTAAAAAATCTTGCCATGAAATTTTTTTAAACATTTTTTATCATGAGCCCAGTCTTACTCCTTGGTCTTGGGTAATATATTACTGGGCTTAGTTTTTCCACCTTAACATTGAATCACAACCAAGTATCCAAATAATAATGGCAGTGTTGATATTTGCTCATGTGGCAATTCTGATTTTTATTATCTGAAAGTTCATTGTTTTGGGAGCAAAAGAGTGATGCTTGGAGACTTCAAGAAAAGCAATGCAGCAGAATTTGACTGATTCAGTGTGTATTCTTTTTTGTTGTAGAAATTTCCTTCAGATCATGTATCATAATGTAAGAAGCAAAAATTATAACCTTTTAAAGGAAAAATATTCTTGAGCAATAAGAACGTTTATTATCTAATTTAAGAAATCCATAGAAGACAGTTCCAGACACAATTTAGTAGTTTTATGGTGCCTTAACAACTTTCTTCATCTTTGGTTTGACCACCCTCTTTATCAGGAGTATCTTTCTAATGGCTGCCAGACGACTTCCGAAGTTCCAAGCATCCTATGTTTACAAAACAGAATCCTTTCTGGCTTTCTTTCTACCTGTAGTTTTGTCTTTCCCTCTCTCTTTGTTTTCCTTTAGCTAAAAGAACTCTTTTAGATGTATTTTTGCATCACCTACCTGTGGGGGAAATAATTGTATATTTTGTCTATTGGTACATTTTAGGTATACAGTACAGTTACATTCTATATTGGGATCTTGTACCTCTACATGACAGGTCTTGGTTCTCATTTTTTCCCTTTGTCCCTGCCCTCCCTTCACTCCCACCTCCTCTCCCCATTTACAAACACTTTATTTCCATCTTTTCATTTTCTCACATTTTTTTTCTTTTCCCTTATTACCTTTCCTCTACCCTTCCCACTTTCCCTACACCTTTAGCCCTTTTCTTCCCATTTCACAATGTCAGTTATCTCATTAGGATCTTATGTACTATTACCAGTTTATTCACATCAGAGAAACTACTCAGTATTTACCTGCATATATTGAAAGATATCTTTATGTTTCAATTACTGAAAGATATAAAATTTTATCTTCACTCTTAAAAGATAAAATTCTAGTTTGATTAAATTTTCTTTCAGCACTTTTATGATGTCATTGCATTGTCATTTGGTTTGCATAATTTTTGACAGAAAGTCAATTAAATAACTTAATGTTGCTTCTATAGCAGAATCCCTTGAAGAATTCTATTAAACTGCTTTTATGATTTTCTTGTCTTTGTCTTTTATTTTCAGCATTTGTCCAGGATGTAACTGTGTGGTTTCTTTTGTGTTTATCCTGCTGTACTTCACTTAGGTTCTCAAGTCCTTAGAATATTCTTGGCAATTATTTCTTCAAATATTGTTTCTGCCCTTTTCTCTCCTTTCTCTTGTTTTGGGACTTCAAAGAAAAGCATGTTAGAATTGTTGAGCATATCGCACATGTTGATTATGCTTTTCCCATTTACTCCTCTGTCCCTGTCTATGCTTTAATTTGAATATTTTCTGTTGTTCAGAACAGAGTAAACACATTTTTAAAAAAATTTAATTTATTGGTACATACTAGGTAGACAGTACAGCTGCATTCATCAGTGGGATCTTTTACCTTTACATGCTAGACCTTGGTTCTCATTTTTTCCCCTTGTCCCCACCCTCCCTTCACCCTTCCCTCCCCTCCCCCTTTCAAACACTTTAATTTCATTTTTACATTTTCTCATATTTTTTTCCTTTTCCCTTATTCCGCCTTCCCTATCCTTCTCACGTCCCTACACCTTTGGTCCTTTTCTTCCTATTTGCTAATTGTCCCATTAGGATCTTGAGTACTATTTTAGTTTTTCACACCAGAAAAACTATTTGGTATTTGCATATGTGTGCATTATTTATTTCACTTAGAAGTATATCCTCAAAATGTACCCATTTAACTATGAATGAATCTACTTTCTCATTCTTTATGGCTGAGTAGTATTCCATTTTATAGAAAAACAACATCTTCTTTATTCAATTTCCAACTGATGGGCAGATGGGCTATTTCCAAGTTTTAGCTATTACAAACTGTGCCGCTATAAAGACGGGTGTTCATATATCACTGTGGTATGATTCTTTCACTTCTTTTGGAAAGATACCCAACAGAGGGATGGCTGGGTCAAATGGAATCTCTAATCCTAGTTGGTTGAAGTATCTCCATATTGACTTCCATAGTGGTTGCACCAGTCGACACACCCACCAACAATGGAGAAGGGTTCCTTTCTCCCCACAACTGTGCCAACATTTGTTATTGTGTGATTTCTTGATAGCAGCCATTCTTTGTGGGGTAAGGTGTAATCTCAGTGTTGTTTTCATCTGCATCTCTCAAATGACCAGTGATGTGGAGCATTTTTTCATATATTTACTTGTTGCTTTTATTTCTTTGTCTGAGAAATGTCTGTTCATTTCAGATGCCCACTTTAGAAATGGGTCTTTATATTTGGGGGCCTGGTTGTTTTGAGTTCTTTATATATTTTAGATAATAGTCCTTTGTCTGAGGAGCAGCTGCTAAAAAGTTTTTCCCACATTGTAGGTTGTCTCTTAGTTCTGTTGATGGTTTCTTTTGCAGTGCAGAAGCTTTTTAATAAGATGAAATCCCAGTTATTGATTCTTTCTGCTAGTTCCCGTGCTACTGAGGATTTGTTCATAGTCTTTTCCTATGCCAACGTCTTCCACAGTTCTGCCTAACTTATCTTCCAGCAAGTCTAGTGTTTTTGTTTTTATGTTTAGATCTTTAATTCACTTGGATTTTAATTTAGTTCATGACAGATAAGGGTCTAGTTTTAATCTTTTGCACATTGAGATCCAGTTTTTCCAACACCATATTTTAAAGAGGCTATCTTTTCCCCAGTGGGGACTGGCAGATCCTTGTCAAAGATGAGGTAGCTGAGTATATCTGGAATTGTTTTTGTGTCTTCCAATCTGTTTCACTGATTCCTCAAGTCTGCTTCTTTGCCAGTACCATGCTGTTTTTATCACAGTGGCTTTGTAGTATAGTTTAAAGTTGGGAATTGTTATACCCGCTGCCATGTGTCTGTTGCCTAGGATGGCTTTTGCTATTCTAGGTCTCTTTTAGTTCCAAATGAATTTTTGGATTCTTCTTTCTAGTTTTGTGAAGTATAGTGTTGGGATTTCAATTGGTATTGCATTGAATCTGTATAGCAGTTTTGCTAGTATGGCAATTTTCACTATGTTGATTCTTCCTACCCAGGAGCAGGGGATATCTTTCCATTTTCTTAAATCCTCCTCTACCTCTTTTTTCAGAGTGCTATAGTTTTCAGTGTAGAGGTCTTTTGCTTCTTTTGTTAGATTGATTCCAAGATACTTCATTTTTTGGGTGCTATTGTGAAAGGAATTGTTTCCTTAATTTCTATCTCAGTGAGTCTGTTATTTGTGTACAAGAAGTCTATTGATTTTTGGGTGTTGACCTTGTATCCAGCTACTCTGCTAAAAGTGTCAATTAAGTCGAGAAGTCTTTTGGTGGAGTTTTTTGGGTCTTCAATGTAGAGTATCATATCATCAGCAAATAATGAAAGTTTAAATTCTTCCTTTCCTATCTTTATTGCTTTAATTTCTTTCTCTTATCTAATTGATATGGCTAATGTTTCCAGAGCTATATCAAAGCGGAGTGGTGATAGTGGGCAACCTTGTCTTGTTCCTGATTTTAATGTGAAGGTTTTCAGTTTTTGGCCATATAATATGATGTTGGCTGTTGGTTTTTCATAAATAGCCTTTATTAAATTGAGACATAGGTCATCTATTCCAATTTTTTGAAGAGTTTTTATCATGAATGGGTGCTGAATTTTGTCAAATGATTTTTCTGCCTCTATCGAGAGGATCATGTGTTTCTTGTCCTTGACTTTTTTAATATAGTGTATTACATTAATTGATTTACATATGTTGAACTATCCTTGCATTCTTGGAATAAATCCAACTTGGTCGGGATGAATGATCTTCTTGATGATCCTCTGTATTCTGTTTGCTAGTGTCTTATTGAGGATATTTTCATCTATATTCATTAAGGAGATTGGCCTGTAGTTCTCTTTATTAGTTACATCTTTCCCAGGTTTGGGAATCAAAGTGATACTTGCTTCCAGCAATGAATTTGGAAGTATTGCTTCTCTTTCAATTTCATTGAAAAGTCTGAAGAGTAATGGCAGTAGATCTTCTCTAAATGTCTTGTAAAATTCAGCAGTGAATCCATCAAGACCTGGGCTTTTCTTTGTTGGTAAGTTTTTAATTACATTTTCAATTTCACTGTGATTGGGGTGTTCCAAATGTTTTTATCTTCTTCGTTCAACTTTGGTAATTCATAAGTATCTAGAAATCTGTCCATTTCTTCTGTGTTTTCCATTTTATTAGAGTACAGGTTCTCATAGTATGTATTAATGATCCTCTGGATTTCTGTGGGATCTGTTGTGACTTCGCCTTTTTTATTCCTGATTGCATGGACCTGAGCCTTTTCTTTCCTTTTTTTGATAAGGTTTGCTAAGGGTTTATCAATTTTATTTATTCTTTCAAAAAACCAACTCTTTGATTCATTTATTTTTTGTATTGTTTTCTTAGTTTCCATTGCATTGATTTCTGCTCTAATCTTTATAATTTCCTCTCTAGTTTGAGCTTTGGGTTTTTCTTGCTCTTGTTTTTCTAGGAGTCTAAGAGTCATTGTTAGGTGTTTATTTGAGCTTACTCTGTTTTCCTTATTTGGGCATTCAGTGCTATGAATTTTCCATGTAGAACTGCTTTCGTTGTGTCCCATAGATTCCTGTATGTTTTAATGGAATTTTTGTTTATTTGTAAAAACTGTTTGATTTCTTCTTTGATTTCCTCTGTGATCCATTGATTCTTCAGGAGAGTGTTGTTCAATTTCCATGTGTTTGTGAAGTTCCTACAGTTTCTTATGCTATTGATCTCCAGCTTTACTGCACTGTGATGTGATAATATACAGGGAATAACTTCAATTATTTTGCATTTATTCAAATCTGTTTTGTGAGGCAGTATGTGATCTATCTTGGAGAATGACCCATGTGCAGCTGAAAAGAATGTATATTCTGAACACTCTATAGACATCTAATAAGTCCATGCATTCAAAAGCTTGGTTGAGTTTTAGTATTTCATTGTTGATTTTTTTGCCTAGATGATCTGTCTATTTGTGATAGTGGGCTATTTAGATCCCCACTACAATTGTGTTGGTGGTTATTTGGTTTTTCATGTTATTTAATATTTGTTTTGTATAGTGGGGGCATTTATATTTGGTGCATACATGTTTATGATTTCATTTCTTCCTCTTGTATTGTTCCCTTTACAAGGATGTAGTGGCCTTCTTTGTCTCTCTTAATCAGTTTTGGTTTGAAATTTGCTTTGTCTGCAAATAAGATTGGTACCCCTGCTTTTCTCTGGGCTCCTGTCTCATGGAGAATTGTTTTCCACCCTTTCACTTTCAGTCTATGGGCTTCTTTTTGCACTAGGTGTGTTTCTTGTATACAACATATTGTTGTATTTTGCATCTTAATCCATTCTGCCAGTCTATTTCCCTTGATTGGTGAATTGAAGCCATTGACCTTGATAGTTATAACTGATATGTACTGACTTATTATTATCATGTTATTGTCCTTTTGTTGACTCTTTTTATTTTTTGTCCTCTCTTTTTAGTTTCTAGCCTTGGCTATTTGATTTACTCTGTTGGGCCTCCTGGTGTTGTCATCTTCATTGTCTTTTTCTAGGATATTGTTTAAAATTCTTAGTAATGGTTGTTTAGTATTCATGAAGTTTCTCAAGTGTTCTTTGTTGTGGAAGTATCTTATTTCTCCATCCATTTTGAAAGAGAGTTTTGCAGGATACATCAGTCTTGGTTGTAGGTTGTTTTTTTTTAGGACTTGAAATACCTCACTCCAGGCTCTCCTTGACCTAAGAGTTTGTGTTGAAAAGTCTGCTGTGATTCTAATGGGCTTTCCTTTGCATGTGATTTGCTTCTTTTCTCTTGCTGCTTGTAGTATTTTGTTCTTCTGTTGGGTTTCTGGGATCTTGATTATTATATGTCTAGGTGTAGATTTTTTTTTTTTTTGATCGTGGCTAGTTGGTGTCCTATATGCCTCGCTTATCTGTATGTCTAATTCTTCACCTCTGTTTGGGAAGTTTTCTGTCATTAATTCTTTGAACAGCTTTTTTAAGTCATTTGCATTTTCTCCTGGTACTTCATGGATACCTATCAGTCTTATGTTATTCTTCTTTGCGTCATCTAGGAGTTGTTGAATTGATTTCTCATGTTCCCTTACTGATTTTAAGAGACCTCGCTTTTCATGGTCACTATCTGCTATCCTATCTTCTATATCTGAGATTCTATCTTCGCAATCTTTTATTCTGTTGCATATGCTTTCAATAGAGTTTTTAATCTCCTAAATATCTCTTTGAATCTGTTTAATGGATTCCATTTCTTTCCTCTGTTGGGTGTTCATTGTTTCCATTTCTTTATTATTCTGGGCCTTCATGGTTTCTATTATGTTCCCAAGCTCATATTTTTTTTGTCAGTTTGTGTTCTGGATTCTCAAATCATGTCTTTCATTTTACTCACCATCTCCATGGTTATCTGGGAAATAATTTCTGTTTTGAATTTTTCTAGAGCTTGATTGATCATTTTTTTACTTCCTGTGCTGTGAGTTCTGAGTGTCCTGGAGGTTCACTATCTGATTTTTCATCCTCCTTTGCCATACTGTTTGCCTTTGGTGGACTGGAAGTCTGTCTTTGTGGCTTGCTTAAGTGTTTTCTCATCTTTATTTTTGCTGTTGGGTTGACCTTGATTCAATCTCTGGTCATTATATCTTACTGATATCATTGTGTCCCAGCCTTTGATTCTCTAATGACTTATAGACATTCTCATTTTCATAATTGAGAAAACAACTCATCAAATCAATCCCTATCCTTTATCCCTATCAATACAATCAGAAACATAATAGGATCAATCACCACCCTTTATAGCCCACCACGCCTCTACAGAGTGCTTCCTAGGACTGGCTCAGTCAGGGGATCTAATAACAGGGAGGGGGCAATGATGCCCTTCTGCCACTGTGTCTGAGCCTATCAGTGGTGCCCGCTGGAAAAGGTGTGGTTTCAGTGGAGGCCGTGCAGGAGAAAGGGCTCTGAGTCCAAGCCAGGGCATTGACGTAAAACTCACCCACCTGGTGCTGTGTTGAAGCCAATCAGTGCCTGCTGGAAATTACGTGGCTCCAGAGGAGGCCAGGCAGGAGAGAGGGCTCTTAAACTCATCTTTGATATGTCTAGTCTGCTGATGAACTCATCCACTGAAATTTTAATTTTCAATATTCTATTTTGATCCCTTAATTTTAAAGAATTCCAAGCTCTTGTTACAGATGATGTTCTTAATTCATGACCAGCCAATGATGAAGTGCATTTCATCAGTCTCATAAGGTCTGATTTACTGTCTATCATTATGAAATTAGAAAAACAACTAAATAAATTTGCAAGTTTAACCTTTGTATAGGACTTTAAATTTTGCAAATTGCTTTCATATTTCTGCACTGTTGAAAATCCACTATGTGAGGTATATAAGAAAAATGCCTTTTTATTTCTATTTTATGTTAAAAAATTGAATTTATAAATGGCAGAGCAAAAATGTCTCTGTATTTTCTAACTGCTGATTCCTTGCTTTTATCTATCACATCGTACTGTTTACAAAGGTTAATTGAAGTTATTTGAAACCCAGAGTTGAAAGAAATCAATGTATAATTGCATAGTTGTTTTGCTACGTGAATGCTGAACAGTTAACTCTAGATTTATTTTATTTTATCTAGTTTTTGCAATTTAATTGAACATCTCAAAGCATTACTTTCCTGAAAATATTTATTTTACCTTCATTTTCTGAAAGATATAAAATTTTATCAAAGACATAAAATTTTAATAAAGCATTACTTATGCTTTGTTTTCTAGGTTTTGCACTATTTGCTATAAACCAATAAAATTGGAAATTTTTGATATCCATAAACCTTAGAGACAAAGTCACTTGTTTTTGTATAAATTCAATATGATTATCACACAAACATAAATTCATTATAATTGTAATCAACAATTTTATATACATCATGATATAATTTAAATAATGTACTTGTTTTACAGAGTAGCACTTTTGCATACAGCATATTAAAATCAATATCTACAAGGCATGCAAATTTTCATAGTAGTAAAAATATTAGCATTAATAGTATTAATAATCTATAAGCATTGATTTATTTTGCTATGATTATACTAATTCTGCACAACTATCTAACAAAGGAGGATTTTGTTCACCAATGACAAAGAAAGAAAGCATGTAATAGCTGTATGTGAACTCATTACCATTGTTGGAGAGATGATTCAAAGAGAAAAATCCTATCACACAATATAACAATAGCATAATCTTTGGATATAAGATATATATATTCTGACAAAATAGCGTCCACCTGGCACATTTGAAATTGGTAAGGGGTTATTTTTATAATTCCTTTGGTTCTGAGAAAATTAAGACTTTATTTTGACTGGATTATTTGCAAGAAGATGTTTAACTCATTATGGTTAATAGGTTTGGGAATACCACACACACACACACACACACACACACATATACACACACACATCATATATATATATATGATGGT
This sequence comes from Fukomys damarensis, assembly GCF_012274545.1. NCBI lineage: Eukaryota > Metazoa > Chordata > Mammalia > Rodentia > Bathyergidae > Fukomys > Fukomys damarensis. The sequence goes on from NW_022900917.1 coordinate 45,349,927, forward strand.
AGTATAGTTACACAGTTATTTTGCTAAATGAATGCTCAACAGTTTACTCTAATTTTATTTTGTTTTATCTAGTTTTTACAATTGAATACCACAAAGTATTTCCTATTTTATATATATATATTCTATATCTTCATCCATATTTTTATATCTACATCATCTATATTGACTGCCATTTGGTCAGTCTGGGAACTATCAGTCTTTATGATGATCTTGAAGACTTTTCCATTACAGCTTTAGAAACTCAGTGATTAAGATTTCAGAGGAAGAGGGAGGCCAGGGATTTAGCTCATTGGTTCTGCTGCCTGCCTTGCAAGGACAAGGAATGGAGTTCAATTGCTGGTACCAAAAAAAAAAAAAAAGAAAAAAAAAAAAAAAAAAAAAAAAAAAAAAAGAGTTCAGAAGAAGAATTCATTAGGGACACCGAAAAGCTGGTGCTATGGACAAGAAGGAGATGTCAGGCTTGTACTTTTTTCCATAGAGACTGGCTGTCCCATGCTCATTTTCCTACTTTGCTAAGTCATAGTAATTTCAATTCAGCACACAAAAGGAGTTGAATATGGAGCATTTTAGCACTGAGTATTCAATGCCAAGTCCTAGTTTTGTCAACTTCTAATTGAAAGAGAAAATATTCATTCATTTCTCCCTGCCTTTCATATACCTTGCATGAAACTCTGCCAGCTCCAAGGTTAGCTCTCCAGCCCAGAAAACACATTTCACACTCAGAGAGATACTATTCCTAAGAATATTATCCTCTTCTGTGGCTCTAGCCTAAATCCACAGCTGAATAGTAGGATGTTGCTTGCTAATGTTGATCATTCTGGCAAAACAGTCTGACAATTTTGCAACCCACTATGACTAGTTAGTTTTGCTTTGCAGCTGAATGCTTAAATTATATGAGAGTTTGTGATACACAGTGGCCTTTACTGTTGTCCTTTTCTGCTTCTCTCTGTTGTCCCTCTTTCTTTGCACACCAAAGTTCATGTCTTAGTACTTCTGGAACTAAGGACTATCATCCAGAACATAGATATAAACATGGTGAATATATGCTCTGCAAACCAGCTGTGGTGGTTCAACTTAGTCACATCTTAGATGTGTCTAGATGATTGGTTTGTTATTTATTTTTAAAATTTGAGTAAAGGAAAGACAACTGACTATCCATTGTTTAACATTAGCTAAATCTAAATGAACGCGTGAGAATTTCTACAGCAGATTTACCTACCTAATTATGCTTGGCAAATGTTTCCACTGATTGATGGGAAGAGATGATATCTGGGAGAATGCCAAATGGCAGAAGGAAGTATGACCTAAGATTAAAAATGTCGAAGGGTAAATTCCTGAGTGGACGGTCTGAAACAAGATGGAAAAAAAAGACCTGACGATCTGAATATCATTATTTCTTCTATTCTGTCCTCTTCCCCCTTGATTTGAAAAAACAAATTCTTAACTGAAAGACAAACTTTGCACTTTAACCATTATAATATTGGAAAGGAATAAAGATATTTTTTGTGCCTCTAGAGTTTCAGGACAAGATTTTAACAAGGCGAAATGTTTTCAAATTCTTCTGGTATCAAAACATTTTGGGGCAATTTCCTGGTTCCCACATTCTATAGTTTTCACTAAATCACTTGACTCCTAGCTTAAGGCTCCATGAGCTCAGGGGCCTGGGTTCAATCAGATAATAGGAAGAACTATAGCAACTGTCATTTGCTGGGCCTCAGCATGATGGAATTTATAACAACTTGGCTTGAGTTTGGTAGTCTGGAATTAGACTTATGAGAATGGGTAGTGCAATGGAAGACAGACTCAACTATAGGTAATTAGGCATTTAAATTTATTAGGAGGAAATCAAGATCAGCTATACTTTATGAACATGTTCTAGAAAAAGTATTTACAGTGAATTAATGACAGTGACTAAAATTATGCCAGAGAAATCAGTGTAAACTAAGTGATTAAAAATAAGTTATCAGATCATGACATGTAGAAATATAGTTAAATGTTGGCCCCCTTCTGTATGTTCATCAATGGAAATAGACCTCTGCTGGAACCTGGCTGTGTTTCTGGGTGAAGTCTTATCTGAAAGGCAGACATGTGACCCAAATACATGACTGTGGACAGCACCTAGTTATTGGTTGGGGTAGGTGGAAACAGCATTGTCACTAGAATGTCTCGATATCTTGATTTTATCATGTCCAAACTGGGAATGCAGCCTTCTCTCTCCTATTTGAACCTGCTTTGTAGTCATCATGTATGTCACTGCTAGTTATATACAGATATCCAGGTAATTTTATCCAAACCTAGGCAACCCAATTCTAGGAATGCTCTCTCTATTAGCACAGGCTCATTTCCTGCCCCCTGGACTGTAAGAACAGCTTCATTCCTGGTTTCTGTCTCCATTCCAGTAGTGTTTCACAATCCTGTGTTGTGATATTCCTTAAAATGTTGATCTCTCCTATGGATCTTTAGCATGTCTTTTTTGGCTACACAACTCTTTAATTTCCTCCTTGACTACAATAGACTTTACAATTTGGCTTCTATTTACCACTGAAGCCTCGTTTCTTGCCACAGTTCTGCTTTCATCTGTACATCTATACTGAGCTGTCCTTTTCCAAATTAAACATGCCCTGTTTTCACTCCACCAATCCTTCAGTCCCAGGTTGCTTCAATATTGACTTATCCCTTCAGATAAACCTATTAGAAGAATAAATAGGCTGCAGAAGGAAAAAGAGCTTATTACATTAGTCTTGGGAGCTCTCTATGTGGTATTTTTAGTTTGTCATATTCTAAAAGGCTTAACAACTCAATGTCCAAAGTGCCAAATATAAATTATGTAGAAAACAAATTCTCAGTGAATATGTTAAAAGAAGTTTCACACTACCTAACTAGTATAATTGAGTAGCTTCTTGTACTCAGAACCTTTATTTAAAAAAAGAAAACTTAGATTTGAAGGTGAACAAGAATAAAATTTAGATGAGTAAAATGATATGAAGAATTATAGCTATAAAAATAACAAATTTCCACATTTGTTCAAATTTACTTTTTTCACATTTTGTTCATATTTCTGATAATCCTGAATACTCAATTAAAACCCATGTCCTACCAGTTTATTTTAAGGAATGCACAAAAGAAAGGGGACTAGAATGATTCAGGATGCAATCTTTAAGGCAAAGATAATGCCTCTAATCTCAGTGGAGTTGTGATATGCTCTCAGTGGAAACTATTGCTTCTGGTTTTTCAATTATAATTTTGAATCATATTCCTTGATTAGTAACAAGCAATCAATCATAATTAATTAGTTAAAATGTTCAACCGTTAAAATCATTACCATTAATTAAAATAATTATCTCTATTTTGGCTGCACTTCATTACCATTTCGGGGAAGTGCATTGCGTTACTGTGCCACCATTCTCAGTTCAGAGTCTCAGTGAACCCAAGGCATACAATAGTGATCTATGAGCTATTTTTAAAATGACTACTTGAATTAAAGTTTTGACTGTCTTGTAATTGCTGAATTTTGGGAAAACATTTTACTACAGTGTTATGGACTTTATGGAGGAAGCTCTTTGAAATGAATGTTAGCTTATCACAGGATGCTACAAATGGAGGCTTCTTGGAAGAACACGTGTTTTTGAAAGAAATATTTGTTTTATTCTGTTAAATTTGGTTTTAGGAGATGGGTGGCAGAAGTAGGGACAGCTATAGAGTATAACTTCTTGTTTTGGAATTTTTTGTATGTAGTGTTTTATTCAAAGTCTTAGTCCTTCAAGAAAATAGCTATTAAGATTTTCTTCTTAGAGGGCTGGGGATTTAATTCAGTGGTTCTGGTGCCTGCCTCCCAAGTGCAAGGACCCCAGTTTGATCTCCAGTACCAAAAAAAAAAAAAAAGATTTTTTCTTAGAAATTCTCAAGGCACAGCTTTGTCAGTAGACCTCACATTAGGGTTTACACATATGTAATCTGTATTATTACTCTCTAATTGCTGTCTTGCACTTCAATAGCTATGCTTTTGCAGATCTTTGTCTTATGTAGTCTCCAAGATGTATATACTGCTAAGTGCTTCAGAAAAACTCAATAGCTATTTGCTGAGAGAGCAAACTGTTCCTTAGAGTGTGTTCTGAATGTGCTATGGTGTTATTTCTTTTAAAAAGTCAAAACAAGATAAACTGCAACACAATTCAAGAGTTTATAGTTACGAAATAGGAAATTTTTATCCTAATTTTGAAACAAAATATAATTTTAAGTCTTTTCTTATTCTAATATCACTAATTGATATTCTTACTTAGATTTTATATTGTAGTTAAAGATTACCTTTAATAACTTGCTGAATTTCCATTGGTTGAAAGCTGTTTTTATTTTTATTTCAGTAAATTTATAGCTTTGTGCCTGAACTAATGTTTTAGCCATTTTTTCTTTACTGTTGGAAAATATGATCGTAGAGTTTTACTTGTAAATCAAAATTTTATGAAGTATATTCTTTGACATTCATTGTTCACAGATGTTATTGAAGGTTTCTACTTTTGTACCCACTTCCCACTTTACATGACTGAAATGGTGCCTCTGTATTTGTATTTTCTCTGAGCATATAATCTGGATTATTTTAGCGACAATATAGTGAACTGAGTTGACATGGGAAATCCTCTTTTCACTCTAGACAATATCATCATCATCATCATCATCAATTACTGAAATCAAGATTTCAGTTGCCGAAATAAGGGAGTCATTAACATTAAAAGGTAGTTAAGGATTTAGCTCAGTGGTGGCAGGCATTCCTTGGAAGCACAAAGTCATGAGTTCCATCCTCAATGAAGGAAGCAAGGAGAAAGAAAGAAAGAAAGAAAGAAAGAAAGAAAGAAAGAAAAAGAAAGAAAGATAGTTGATCTGTGTGGCCCATGAAAAAAGTCAAAGAGGATATTTGCTTGAAATGAAAATGTAGGACTGATAAATCAGGTTATGAACCCTATATACCATAGTAGAACTTGAACACAGATATCTGTATAACCCATAAACTTTCTACTCAACTGAGACTGAAAGGATGGAGTCAACTCTGACACACTGAGACCTTTGTGACACTAGGTTGTGAACCATAATTCACCCATGGCCTGAGCCAGGGATGAACATAAAATATACATCAGAATATATGAGCTCAAGCACAGAAAATAATATAATGTCCCTTACAACACTAACATTTAATGCCTAAAAAAGATAATTCCCGCCAATAAAATGTATTCTTATCACCCGAGTGAAGCTAACACCATGAGAAATAGTATAAAGATGGAACAGATGATCACATTTAAGGATCTAAGGGTGAAAAGATAACACAAAAGGTGATTTAAATATACTTAAATTTTTCTAAAAGAAAAGGGAGATCTAGTGATAAAGCTTGGTGATACAGCACTTGCTCAGCCTCCATTAGGCCCTGGTTCCACAAAGAACAGAAAAAAAAGATGAAAGAAATAACAGAATTTATTAAACAAAGTACTACAACTGAGTGAAATTTTAAAAAGACATGCATAGTTACATAAATGAAAAATATAATCAAAACAATACTAACAATAAAATTCTCCCTGGTTGTGTAGGTTAAATGATAATAGAATAGATATGGAAAAATAGAATGAGTGAATAAGGTAATGATTGAATTGAGGAAATCACCTGAAAATTACATAAATTAAAAGACACAGAATGTATAAACAATGTATTTTTTTTCTATTAGGGGAACTAGAATGATAAAATGAAAAGAATGAAAGACAATATTTGAAGAGGTAATTATTGAGATGTTTCTAGAGTGATAGAAAGATAAGTGCCCCAAATTTCATTTATATTCAGTATTATTAACTACAGTTATCATGCTGTACATTAGATCTCTAACTACAAATAATTGCAATTTCATAATTTGTGACCAGCACTTCTCACTCTATACAACTTTGTGGTTTTTACCTTATAACCAAAATCTTCCAGTTTTCTCACATCCCCATTGTAGTACCACAGAGTTTATATATTTGATATTTAAGATTTCATATCTCAATGAGATCATGTGTTATTTTCCTTTTTGTGTTTGGTGTATTTTGGTTAGCATGTCTTACAGGTGCATCCATTATTGTAAATGGCAGGATTTCCTTCTTTTGTAAGGTTAAATAATTTTATGTGTGTGTATGTGTGCATATACAATTGTGTATATATCATGTATGTATGTATATATATATATATATATATACATACATACATACATGATATATAAAACCACATTCCCTTCATCTAGTCATTTAATATGACAATTATGTTGTTTCCATTGTCTTAGATATTATGAATAGTGTTCAGGTTAAGTTAGAATGAGATCATTGGGGTTGGCCCTAATTCAATACGGCTGGGGTTCTTATAAGAAATCAGTACACAGATATGCACAGAGAGAAGGTGATGTGTAGATGAAGTGAGAAGATGACCATCTCCATGTCAAGAAAAAAGGTCTGAGAAGAAATCAAACCTGCCAGTCCTTATTTCAGTTCTGTAAGTCAGTCTATGATACTTTGTTATTGCAGCCTTAGCAAACCAAAGTAGCCTCTTAGATCTATATGACTTGGCACATGGTTAAAATTCTACACCTCAGATTTCTCTGCAAAACAAATAACAACAGCCCTGCCTCATAGGTTTTTGTAAGTTATGATTAAATTAATATTTTAAGAACTTGGAGTACTGCCTATGCATGGTTAATCTTCAATAAATGTTAGGTTTTTTGTTTGTTTGTTTGTTTGTTTTTACTAAAAAATAATGTGACCAACCAATGAGTGGTTGGAATATGGGTATTTGTTATATTTTGCTTTGTACTTTTAGGCAACTTTCAAGAGTATTCTGATCAAAAGTAAATCTTTAATCTGTCTCATGTGGAAACTTGATAGCAGATTGAGTGGCTGATATAATAGTAGAAGATTTATTAACAGCATTATTTATCTGAGAAATATGTATTAACCATTGTCTTTCACTTCTGAGGATTTGTTTACCACTAATAAATTCATTTTCAGAACTTGTGATTCATTTGTCTTAGGAAGGTAAAACAAGATGGCTTAGGAAGATAAAACAAGATCATCTTACCTCACAGATATCGGTCATAGATAGATAGGTAGATAGACAGACAGACTTTCTGCTTGAGAGAGAGGGGCGAGAATAAAGTCCAGGCCTTAAACTTGAAATCCACCATGAAACTGATTATGATAAAATTCAGTGCTGGCCAAAGCCCCACAACCCCTGATCATCAGGCCAGTACCTGCTGGAACTGTGTTAAGATAGATGGAAGGGTGTAACTAACACCTCTTCTCCAACCTCAGACTTTCTTGGAATAGGGCACTAAAGCTAGAATAGGGCTTTTTCTCAAATCTAGTGTCAGCCCTGCCATGGTGAGAACCAGTGCCTGTATAAGCTGAATGCCCTGTATGAAGGTCAGAGCTCACTACAGAACTTCTATTCCAGACCCAGCATCAAGTGGAACCCTGTGCGTTGGTGTGACAGTCTTGAGGTTTTACCATTATTATCTCCTGTCTTGGAGTGGGCCTGGGACACTCTTTCTGAGACTATATTCCACATGGCAGTAAGAGTCAAGTGACATAGCTTAATAGTTTTGCTGGTCAATGGTCTGACTCCTATACTTATTCCCCAACCTTAGGCAGGATAGATGTCACCAGGACAGTGCTTGAAAATGGGGCTCTCAATCTGCCACAGCACCAGGCAAGGACTGGTGACCCACTGAGATGGACTCGTGTTTTGGTTTGCATCACTGTCAGCTGTAGCATAGGCCCTAGTGCACGCCTGAGACTACAGACTCTTGAAATTGTGAGACTCAAACATGATCCACTTTAGTGTCATCCAAGGTGACCAAGAAACTGCCTTTCCTCACACTATCCCACTCTTAGACATAACATGTATAAAAGTCCATTTTCTAGGGGTAGGACAAAGTAGTTAGCACAAGACTTTACCCAGGAACCTAGTGGTTGGCTGCTGAAATCTAATAACAGGCAGATCCTAACAGCTTCAATTCTCAGGTCTGCCTAAAGTTGGAGCTTCTAGAACAGCACCAGGGCCAGAGGAAGATATGTAATGTGAGTCTATTGGACTTCTACCTCAGCTAGTAGTGTCTGTGGCTGTTTCAGTGGTCTTTGGCCATAAGTCCACCTCAGCAATAGGCAACCCTTAGTTGTGTGGGTCTTGGCAAACTGTGGGTTCAGGATAAATATAGTTTAATGGTTTTATGCTTAACATAGGAGCCAGGGGCTTGTTCATCCATGATGAAACTGACCAGAGCAAGTCAGAGTCGTGTAGTAACTGACCATAGGCCAATAACTCTGATGAGCCATTGAGGCTTACCCTGGCCCCAAGCAAAGGCTTGTAGGGATGGATTACTCTTTGTAGGAACTCTCCTGTTTCTCCCTGGACAATGTACCAACAAACCTGGGCTTGGATTACTCTCTAGTACTAGAACAGTGTTAACACCAACACCAGACTCTAGACAGTTTGGATCTTGGCACCATCAAGTGCTACAACAGTAGAAGTAACTATATGGTCAGAGAAAATGGAAGACTTAGAATTTCTGGAAAGAGAGACACAAGCAAAGCCAGATTAGGAAGACTGAAACAAATATTTAACCCTTCAATGTCTAGGCAATGCTCATTGCACATCAACAAGCATCAAGAGCATTCAGAAAATCATGTCCTCAAAATATAGTGACAGAAACTGAGAAGGCAGTTATAAGTATGGGAAAAGGCTCAGACAGTTTAAAATAGTGATTTTATGGAGATTTGATGAGCTTGAAGAAAACACAGAGGAATGTTTTAATACTCTAACAGAGAAACTTAACAATGATAGAAATAAAAAATTCTTGAGCCAAAAAATATACTCAGAAAATATATAAAAAGACATGACAGGTGTCAATAGCAGGATAGGTCAAACATTAGGAAAAATTAGCTCAAATACTTCTTGAAAACACACAATTGGAGAGTAAAAATAAAAGAGAATAAAGCTAAAGTTTATGGAAACTTTGGAACAATATTAAAGAGCAAATATTTGAGTTACTTGGGCTCAAGGAAGACTTGAGAATGCCAAAGGGGTAGAAAATTTATTCAAAGAAACAGCAGAAAACTTCCAGAGGAAGATACAAATATATTTCTAGAAAATTGTATTTCTAGATATTCCAGAAATTTCTTTCCAGAGAAAGATACAAAGAAAAAAACAATACTTTCACCTGAGAATTCTGTAGCCAGAACATATTCTTTAGAAGTGAAAGAGAGATTAAAAAAAATTCCCAGACAAACAGAAGCTGAGAGGATGTATTTTTACCAGCTATTAGTAAAGATCTTAGTAAAGATATAGTAAGGTCTTTGCCAGACTTACTCTATATAAGAAATGTGAAAGGGGGTTCTTCAAACTGAATGAAAGAGATGTCAATAAGAAGAAAACAGCAGGGTATAAAAGTCATTGGTAAGAGTAACTATACAAATTCAGAATGTTCTAATATTTTAAGTATGGTGAATAAAGGATTTATATTTTTGATATAAAGACTGAAAACAAAAACAAAAAACAGTAACTGCATTAATATGTTAAGAGATAAGCGATATAAAAGGATATACAATGGAACATAAAAATTCAAATTGTGGGAAGGAAAGGGATATAAGTGGTGATTTTCTTTATTAGTGTATTTTGTCTTTTTTGTTTGCTTTTGATCTTGTCTTTATTATTATGCTCAGTTGTCATTATTTTAAAACAGCTTATGTAGTAAAAATACTTTTGTAGGCATTATAATGACCACAAAACAAAAATTTATAGTAAAAACACCAAAAATTAAAATTAGGTAATCAAAATACACTACTAGAGTAGTTAACCACAAAATAATACTGTAAGGAAGGGAGAAAGAAAGGAACTAAAACACATATTAAAAAGTTTCAGAATGCCTGGGTTAGTCCTTATCTATCAATAATTTTCTTGAATTGATTGACAATTCTCCAATTAAAAGACATCAACTGACTGAATGGATTTACCAAAAAAAAAGCAAAGAAAAACATAACCCAGCTATATGTTACTTACAAGAAACTCATTTCACTAATAAAAACACGCATAGACTGAATGTAAAGGGATTGAATAAAATATTCTGTGAATATGAAATACAAAAGAAGACAAGAGTAGCCTTACTTATATCAGATAAAACTGACTTTAAATCAAAAGCATTAATAAGAGACAGGGAATGTCATTATATAATGATAAATGAATCAATTCTATAAAAGACAATGATTCTACATATCTATGCACCCAATATTGGAACATAAAATATATAAAATAAATATTAGCAGACCTAAAGAGAGAGATAGACTCCAATACAATAAAATTTGGGGATTTTAACATTCCACTTTCAGCAATGGAATGATCAGACAGAAGATCAACAAAGGAATAGAACAATAGCACCCTAGATCAAATGAATCTAGCAGATATCTATAGAACATTTCATACAGCTGAGGAATACACACTTTTCAATGCATGAATGTTCTCCAGGATAAGTTATATTCTAGGCCACAAAACAAATCTCAACAAAATTCTAAACGCTGAAATCATACTGAGTATCTTTTCTTACAAAAAAAAAAAAAAAAGCTAGACATCAACAACAAGAAAAATTTTGGGAAATACACAAATACTTAGAAATTAAACAACATTTGAGCAACCTGTGGAACAAGGAAGACATCAAGAATGGAATTACAGAATTTCTTGAATCACAAGAAAGCAGAAAGATTTCAAATAATCAACTTATTACTGGTGCTTGAGGAATTAGAACAAGAACAAAGCAAACACAAAAATAATAGAAGGAAAGAACAAGAAAGATTAGAGCAGAAATAATGAAATGGAGACTAAAATATTTAGGAAAGGTCAGTGAAATAATGAGTTGAATCTTTGAAAAGATAAATGGGTAAACCATTAGCTAAAATATCACAGAGATAGAAGACTCTAATAAATAAAATCACACGTGAAAAAGGAAACACTACAATTGACACAATAGGAATGCAAAAGGTCATTAGAGATTATTATAAACAACTACATGCCACCAAATTTGATAATCTGGAAGAAATGGATACATCCGTGACGTGTACACTTTTACTAAGATTGAGCAGTGAAAACATAGAAAACCCAAAGAGATCAACAAAAAACATGGAAGATTGTATCAATAATAAAAACTATAACTTCCTTCAAAAAAAGGCCCAGGATCAGATGGTTTCATTGCTGAATTCTACCAAAAATTTAAAGGTAATACAAAACTGATGTCCTTAAATTATTCCAAAAACTGGAAGAAGAATTCTTCAAAACATATTCTATTAGGCTAGTAGTCATTACTTTGATTCCAAAATGATATAAGGACACAACAAAAAGAAAAGAAAGAAAACTATGGCCAATGTCCTTGATGAACATAGATGCAAACATGTGATATATAATATTAACTAACCAAATCCAATAGAACATTAAAAAGAGTATTCATCATGTATTTATTCTGGGAATAGAACACTGGTTAAACTTATAAATCAATCAATAAATGTGATACCATCTGTAGAGGGAAAGGGGATGTTACCAGAACCCCTGTAGTGCATCCTGGTCTCCTGTGAGCCACAACAGCAAAAGGTAAACTAAGAATAAAGATGGGAAAAGAGACTTAGAGAAGAAGTTGGGTTCTGGGCGACAGAGATGAAGATACTCCCACTGTTTATTGGGCTCATATGGAGTACCAGAAGACTCAGAGGTTTGCAACAATCCTAAATTGACAAGATTTTATAATCATAGGAAGCATTAGATGTCTTGGAGAATGGTGGTAATCCTATGACCATCAGGATCTTATGCTTATGTTATTGAGTAAGATGAGCAAAAGACATTCTTTTTTTCAGAATTATATTTTATTTCACATTGATAGAAACCATGAAAAACATTTACATTGTCCCACATTACAGCACAACATTTCAATGTAGTATTTCTTACTACAGATAAGATCTTAATGATTTGTATAACTGAATAAGTCTACAGTTTTCAAGGTAAAGAAAAATGACATAGTAAATGATTGTTTAAAATTGCTAAATTCAGATAAACATATGGCTTCATTATAAACATCCTATATTGTCCATTAACAGATTATTTCCATGATCAATTAACACCATAATTTAGCAAGGTAAAGATGCAAAGACATTCTTAAAACAGTAGGTGGGATGAGTTTAAACTGATAAGGAATCTGTCCCTCCCCAGATGAAACTTTTCTCTTGCTACTTGGTTCTCAAGGAACCAAGATGTCTTCAGCTAACGTAATCCTGCCCTTGAGTGTCACAGCATCATGGGCCCATTGAGGTCTCAGCTGTGAGCAAAGGCAAAATGGAGTTATGTTTTTGGCATGTTATAGCTAACCTGTAGTTAAGAAGACTAAGCCTAATAATAATTTAATTTTTAAATGATTTTCCCCCAAATTATGTAGAATGTCGCTCAACAGTCTCAACAAAACAAAGGAAAAAAAAGTAATCTCAGTAGATTATATTTGATAAAATTCAATATTTTTTATGAAAAAATGCAGATAAAATTAGGTATTGGAAGGATGTATCCCAATAAAATGAAGGCCATTTATAATAAGCCAACAGCTAATATTATATTGAATGAAGGAAAGCTCAATTCTAAGATTTGGAATATGACAAAGATAGCAACTTTTACCAATTTTGTTCAATATAGTTCTAAAAGTCTTAAGTAGAGCAATCAGGCAAGATAAAGAAATAGATGACATCAAAATTGGAAAAGAAATTAAATTACCATTGTTTGTAGATGAGATGATCTTATGTATAGAAACCCCCAAATGCCATCAGCAAACTATTGGAACAAATAAATGAATTCAGCAAGGATGCAGGATACAAAATTAACAAACAAAAATCTGTGGTATTGCTTATGCCAAAAATGAAATATGTCAAATAGAAATTAAAAACAATCCCATTTACAATAGCTATAAGAAATGCTTAGGAGTAAATTTAACTGAAATGTTGAAAGATCTCTATAACAAAAATTACAAAACATTGATGAAATAAATTGAAGAAGGTACAACACGATAGAAAGACAACACATGTTCATGGAGGGTAAGCATCAGTTTTGTTAAAATACCCATACTACTCAAAGTGATGTACAGTCAGTGTACCCTCTTTCAAAATACCAGTGGCATTTTTCACAGAACTTGAGATGCAAATATATCTGGAAATATAAAATGCTAAATAGTCATAGCCATCTTGAAAAAAAAAGATTAAGCATGAGGCATTATATTAGCTACCTTTGAAACATACTACAATGCTTTAGTAATCAGAGAAGTGTGGTACTGGCATAAAAACAGACATATAGACCAATGAAATAGAAGGCCTAGAATTAAATAAGTGCATCTACAGCTGACTGTTATTTATTTATTTATTTTTGGTTTTGGTTTTTTTGAGACAGGCTCACACTGTTATAAGTGCATCTACAGCTGACTGTTATTTATTTATTTATTTTTGGTTTTGGTTTTTTTGAGACAGGGCCTCACTATGTAGTTGAGACTGACCTGGAACTCACTATGTAGCCCAGGCTGGTCTTGAACTCACAGCGATCCTCCTGCCTCAGCCTCCTGAGGGCTGGGATTACAGGCATGCGCCACCATGACCGGCTATAAATTTTTTTAAACTTACTATTATTTTTTTGTACAGGGGATCGAACTCGTGACCTTGCGCTTTTGAGTCAGGCGGTGGCACCACTGAGCTAAACCCCCAGCCCTTACTGTTCTTTTTAAACAAACATGCTAAAAGCTTACAATGGAGAAGGAAAAGTCTTTTCAATAAATGATCCTTGGGAAACATTCAGGAAAATGAACTTAGATCCCTATCTTTTGGAATAACAAAATTCAACTCAAATTAGATTAAAGACTTAACTACAAAACCTGAAACTACTATGAGAAAAACATAGGAGAAATGTTTCAGGAATTTGAATAGGCAAGGATTTTTGGAAGAGGCATCCAGTGCACAAGAAACAAAACAAAATAAAAAATAGACCAACAAGATAATGAACTAAAAAGCTTTTGCACAGCAAAGAAACAATCAACAGAGTAAAGAGACACCTACAGAATGAGAGAAAATATTTTCATATATACATATGACAAGAAGTTGATATTTCAGATATATAAGAAACTCCAAAATATTTAGAAGAAAGAAACAGACTAAAATTGAGCAATAGAATTAAACAGACACATCTTAAAAGAAGATGTATAAATGGCCAATAGTTAAATGAAAATAATCAATATTCATAATTATCAGGAAAATGCAAATCAAAAAACAATGAGATATTTATTGCCTCCTCTTAGGAAGAATGTCTATTACCAAAAAGACTGAAGATAACAAGTATTGATGAGGATGTGGAGGAAAGGAGAACCCTAAACACTATTGGTAGGAATATAAATGAGTAGCTTTTATGGAAAACTGTATAGAGATTCCTCAAAATTAAAAATGGAATTAACATATGATGCTGCAACTCCACTGCTGGGTATAAATTCAAAGGAAATGAAATTAGTATGTTGCATAGACATCTCTACTTCCATGTTCACTCACTCCAACATTATTCATAATAGCTAAAAATGGAATCAACCAAAGTATGCATCAAATATTGAATGAACCACCAATCAAAAGAAATAGACTGGCAGAATAGATCAAGAAGCAAGGTCAAACATTGTGCTGCCTACAAGGAATACACTTAATTTAAAAAGAAACTCATAGACTAAAAGTTAAAGGGTGGAAAACAATACTCTGTGAGACAGGAAACCCCAAAAAAGCAGGAGTAGCTAGCCTCTTTGCAGATAAAGTAGATCTCAAACCATAACTAATTAAAAGAGACAAAAGTCACTACATACTTTTAAAGGGAACAATCCAAGAGGAAGAGATGACAATCAATCAATATATATATATATATACATATATATATATATATATATACATACACACACACACTCACACACACACACACCAAATACTAGTGCATCCAACTATATAAAACAAATACTAATGGGTATGAACAATCAAGTAATCACCAATACAATAGTAAAAGAGGACGTCAATACCCCGTCACAAATAGATAGATCAACTAGACAAAATAGAAACAATGGTAGTAGAACTCAACCAATCTCTTGAACAAATGGACTTAACAGATGTTTACAGAGTGTTCCACCCCACAAAATTAAAATACACATTATTTTCAGCTGCACACAGGTCATTCTCCAAAATAGAACATATACTTGCTCATAGAACATGTTTAAGTAAATGCAAAGGATTTGAAGTTATCCCCTGTATATTATCAGACCATAGTGCAATGAAATTGGAGATCAATAGCAAAAGAAATCACAAGAATTTATAAGCACATAGGAATTGAACAACATGCTACTGACCAACCAATGGGTTACAGAGGAAATTAAAGAAGAAATTATACAGTTTCTACAACTAAATGACAATGTCAATACAACATATCAGAATTTATGGGAAATAATGAAAGCAGTCTTATGAGGAAAATTCATAGCAGTGAATACTCATATTAGGAAAACAAAGAGCTCAAATAAACAACCTAATAATGAACCTCAAACTTCTAGAAAAAAAAGAACAAGACAAACACAAAGCTCATACAGGAGAGGAAATCATAAAGCTTAGAGCAGAAATCAATGCAATGGAGACTAACAAAATGATACAAAAAAAAAACAAAAAACAATGAAGCCAAGAGTTGGTCCTTTGAAAGAATAAACAAAATGGACAAACTCTTAGCCAACATTATCAAAAAAAGGAAAGAAAAGGCCCAAATCCATGCAATTAGGAATGAAAAGGTGAAATTACAACAAACCCTTTAGAAATCCAGAGGATTATCAGTATCTACTTTGAGAACCTATATATTACTTTGAAAATCTACATACCTACGTCGAGGAGCCCAATAAAATGGAAAAACAGAAAAAATGGACAGATTTCTAGATACATATGAATTACCAAAGTTGAACAAAGAAGACCTAAAAATTCTAAAAAACCCAATATCAATCAATTAAATTGAAAATGTAACTAAAATTTTGGATCCTGATGGCTTCACTGCTGAATTCTATAAGACATTTTGAGAAGAACTACTGCCACTACTATTTAAACTCTTCATTGAAATTGAAAGGGAAGAATACTCCCAAATTCATTCCTGGAAGCAAGAAGCATATTGATCCCAAAAGCAGAGTAAGACCCAACTGAAAAGGAGAACTATAGGACAATATCCCTAAGGAACATAGATGCAAAAATCCTCAGTAAGATACTGGCAGACAAAATACAGAAGATCATCAAGATCATACACTCTGACCAAGTGGGATTCATCCCAGGGATGCAGGGATGTTTCAATATATACAAATCAATAAACGTAATACACTGCATTAACAGAACCAAGGACGAAAACCATATGATCATCTCAATAGATGCAGAAAAGGCATTTGACCAAATCCAACATTCATTCATGATAAAAACCTTACAGAAAATTAGAATAGACAGTCTTTATTTCAATCTGCTAAAAGCCATCGATGAGAAGCCAACAGACAATAATATACTAAATTATCAAAACCAGAAATCCTTCATACTAACATCAGGAACAAGACAAGGGTGTTCACTATCAAACTTCTGTTAAATATAATTTTGAAAGCATTAGCTATAGCAATTAGACAAGAAAAAGCAATAAAAGGAATAAAAATAGGAAATGAAAAAGTCAAATTGTCATTATTTGCAAATTAGAGGTTTCTAGAGGAGACCTGAAGAACTTCACCAAAAGTTTTCTAGACTTAATAACCAAATTTAGTTAAATAGCTGGATACTAGGTCAACACAAAAAAATCAATAGTCTTCCTGTACATGAACAACAGACTCATTGAGAGTGGTAGTGGAGAAACAACTCTTTTCACAATAGCATTAAATAAAAGAAAGAAATACCTATGAATTAACCTAACAAAATAAATTGAAGACATCTAGTTTAAAAACTACAGAACACTGAACAAAGAGATTGAAGAGGATATCAGAAAATGGAAAGACATTTCTTGCTCCTGAGTAGGAAGAACAAACATACTGAAAATGACCATGCTTCTAAAAAATAAGAACCAAAATATATCATGTAAAGGTACAAATTCCCAATAATGAATGCCATGCAATCCTAATTAAATTCCAACAGCATATTTACATAACCTGAGGAAACAGTAAAAAATTTTATTTGGAACAAGAAGAAAATTAGAATAGCAAAAGCAATTCTAGGCAATAAAGGCAAGGTAGGGAGTCTCATAATCACCAACTTGAAACTATACTACAAAGTAACTGTGATAAAACAGCATGGTATTGGCAAAGAAACAGACTCAAAGATCAGTGGAACAGTTTAGAAGATGCAGAAACAACTCCAGACACACTCAGCCAACTCATCTTTGACAGAGGAGCCAAATATCCTCACTGGAGGAAAGATAGCCTCTTTAATAAATGGTTCTAGAAAAACTGAATTTCAAATTACCAAAGATTAAAACCAGAGCTATATCTCTCACCATGCACTAAACTAAAAACAAAATGGATCAAAGATCTAAATATTAAAACAGAAACACTAAACCAGCTGGAAAAGAGATTAGGTAGAACTCCTGAAAACATTGATGTAGGAAAAGATTTCATGAAAAAAAATCTCAGTTGCATATGAACTAGAACAAAGAATCAATAACTAGGATCTCATCTTATTAAAAAGCTTCTGCACAGCAAGAGAAACCACCAATAGAGTGAATAGACAGTCCACAATATGGGAAACATTTTTACCAGCTGTTTATGAGACAAAGGTCTACTATCTAGACTGTATTAAGAATTAAAAAAAAAAAATCAGACCTCCCAAATTTAAAGACCCAATCCAGAAGTGGGCATCTGAAATGAACTGACACTTCTCAGACAAAGAAGTAAAAACGGCAAATGAACATATGAAAAAATGTTCAACATCACTGATCAAGAGATGCAAATAAAAACAATTCAGGGATTCTACCTCACCCCAGAAATTTTGAATGGCTGTTATCATAAAATCAACAAATAAGAAATACTGGTGGGGCTGTGGGAAAAGGACATCTTCTCCACTGTTGGTGGAGTGTAGAATTGTGCAACCACTGAGGAAATTTTGATACCTCAAAAATTATAATTGGAAGTCCCATTTGACCCAGCTATCCCTCTGCTGGGTATCCTTCCCAAAGAATTAAAAGAATCATATCACAGTGATATATGCTCACCCATGTTTATAGCAGCACAGTGTGTAATAGCTAGAACTTGGAAAAAGCCCAATTCCACATTAACTTGAGACTGATTAAAGAAAATGTGTTTTTTAGTGAAATGGAGTACTTACTACTCAACTATAAAGAATGAGGAACTAGAGACATTTACATCTAAATGGATGCACACTGAGGCCATACTCAAGTGAAACAAATAGGGCATACATGTGTAAACACTGAAGAGTTTCTCTGGTGTGAAAGAGTATGAGGATCAAAATGTATAATAAACAATGTAAACAGGAAGAAAAGGTCCAAAGGGGAAGGGGAAAGAGAAGAGGAATTAGAAGGGGTAGCAGAGAAGAAAGAAGGGGAAGAAAAAATTAGAGAAGTTGAAAAAACAGAAACAAAGTCTTTGTAAATAGGGGTGGGTAGAGAGGTTGAAGGGAGGGCAGGGGAATGGGGAAAAAATAAGAACCAAGGTACATCATGTAAAGGTACAAATTTCCAATGATGAATGTCATCATATTATATACCTAAAATGTACCAATAAATTTAATGAATTAAAAATAGTGAATGGATAATGAAAATACGTTGCACATACACAATTGAAATACTAATTGGTCCTGAAGAAAGAATTAAATCTTACCTTTTGTGGTAACATAAATAGAACTAGTTAAGTGAAATAAATCCAACACTGCAAGACAAGAACTATGTGATCTCACACACATAAGAAACTAAAGATGATCTCACAAAAGTTGAGAGTAGAATGATGGTTACTAAAAGGTGGAGAGAGTAGAGGAATAGGAGAGACAGGGAAAATGTTGATACATGGATATTGAACTGAATCTAGATTAAAAACAAGAAGTTCTGGTTGCTGCTGCACAGCAGGGTGGCTGCAAATAGCAATAATGCACTATTTCAAGAAAGTAGAAGAAAGGATTTTGAAAATTTTCATTATATTTTTATGATATATGTTTAAGGATACAAATATCCTTAACATACCAGAAATATTATATAATGCATACCTGTATCAAAATATAACCTGTACCCCATTAATATGTGCAAATTTTATGTTTTATCTTTCAGCACAAAAAAAGGACTTGTGACCTATTTTCCTCCCATGGTGTGTCACATGAAATTTGCCTAGGAAATATTACTGACAAATAACCAAAATGTGTTATGGCTCTACTTAGACTATTTGGTGTGCCTGCAGTAAGAAAAAAAAGGTCCTTGAGAAGAATTAATGATTTTGCTAAACAGCCTATTAATTGGAGTTGCCAAATCTCCAAAATACAATAGGAAAAAAATGTAGGTATCTGTAAGATCAAAAATGTCTCTGAAAGTTAGTTAAGTTTGCCTTGTGCTTCAGTGTCATCCAGATGCATCCAGCTATAAAAGAATAATATAAGAACTCATTAATTGGTAATTCTGTGTAACTTCAAAAACAGATCTTCTCCACAAGTGTGAGTTTTCTGACAACCTCCTAATGCCTCGAAGTCGTAGGGAAAGGCTTTGTCAAACTGGTAACCCACGGAGATAGCTCAAAGAAACACCCAGTAGTGCCTGGGAAAGCTCATCTCATGTAAAAATGAGAACGATCATTAAAAACATTTCACTTAGTTTGCTAAAGTCACCCTCCTGTCATTCCTTATAGCTGCTGCCTCGCAGTTGCCTCCAGCATTTATTTTTCTTTTGAACATAGTCATATGGAGACCCAACAATAATGTATAGTTCCAGCAGCTGCTTGTGACAAGTTAGCTTATGTTGACACCATGCCTTCTAATCTCTTCTTTATCCCTTCTGCCACCTACTAGGACAGGAAATTTAAGTGGCTAATATGAATTGGTAATATTAAGCTATAACAAATGAAGAGATGTTATTGAAAACATTTGAGCCATGGTTTACATGGTGTGATATATCTATATTTATATTTACTGTATAGTAATCTCTGCAAGAGTAGAGTGCAGTGTAGAAAACTCTTTAGAAACTCTGGCACTGTGAAGAGCTCTACAGTTGGAATTGGAACAGATAAATTTTAATCCTGGCCCTTAACTTTCTTTTTTGTGATATTGTGTGAGTCTTTATATCTTTCTTGAGCCTCAGGTTACTCGTTTGTACAATGACAATGACAACATACTCTGTAGGGTTGGGGAAGAGGATGAAATGAGATTTTTGCATATGAAAATGCATAGTTTAGTAACTGGAATAAAGTAAACCTTAACAGAAGCACTTGCTAGACTTTCTAAAAGAAGAGTTCTGTTTCTGCTGCATGGATTTCTGTAAATTCACTTAATAACCTGCTAATAAGCATCAATTATTAGCTGTACACTGTGCTCAAGGCCAGGAATGCAGAGATGAATAAGATGAAGTGTGCAGTTTGCTGAGGAGTAAGGATGAAAATAAAAACCTCATGAGTTCTACCACAGAGATGTGAAAGAAAGAGAGAAAATACAGAGATGTGAGAAGTGAATGCTTCAAAGCTGGAGGGACTGGGGAGCCTTCACAGATGGAGGGTCGGGTTGGGTCACAGTCATGTAAGGCTGCTATACCAAATTACCATAGGCTGGGTGGCTTAAACAAAAAACATTTTCTCATAGTTATGGAAGCTAGGAAATCAAAGACCAAGGTGCCAGCACCAGCAGATTCATTGTCTGGAGGGAACACTTTTTGTTTTATATCTTTATATGGGGAGAGGAGAGGAGAGAGAGATATTCTTTTCTTCTTATAAAGACACAAATTCCATTATGGGGGGGGCTTTACCTCCTAATACCACTATATTAGAGCTTCAACATAAGAATTTTCTCCTTTTCCTGTACTGGGAATTGGTCTCACGACCTTGTGCTTGCCGTGTAAGTGCGGCACCACTGAGCTACACAATGCCTGGTAAACATAGGAATTTTGAAGGGACATAAACCTTCATTTTATAGAAGGTTAGACCTTGTAGGATTTAGTTGATCATGAAGACAACAAAATTAAAGGCTCCACAAGGCACACGTGTAGTGAAGAGGCACAAGGACACAAACCACCCTTGCAGCATGGAGCATACAGTACTAAAAGCCTCTGGTGGTAGGCTGGGGATTTAGCTCAGTGGTGGCACTGCCTGCCTCACAAGTGCAAGGTCCTGAGTTTGATCCTTGATACATTAAAAAAAAAAAAAAAAAAAGCCTCTGGTGGTCATTAGGTTGAGGACCAGGCAATAAAGTTAGACATAATCAGATCAGAAGGGCTGTGTGCACCTCAGTGAGTACATGTGGATATGCACACGTGTGCATGTTGGTGTACCCACTTCTGTGCCAGCCTTGGTCCCAGCACCTGAACCCACAGTCTGTTCATATGGTTGGTTGGGGTCCAGGGTTCCCTCTGCCCACACAGGACCCCTGGCCCACGCACTCTTCTCCTGAGATTTTCCTGTGATTCCTCATCAGTCCGCAGCCTACTTCCTATCGTTCCTGCTCTAAACTTCAGCACACAGCACCGTCTGCTAACTTCTGTTTCTGCAAAGGGCACTGGAACTGAGGGCAGCCATGGAAGTCAGGCCAGGCCTTTCCTGAACTCCTGCCTACCAAGTAATCTCTCAAAATCCTAAACAGAAATGAGGGAAAACCCTGATTTTGATTTTTGACTTTACTACCTAAGGTAGTGTGCTTGTGTAAGTCAGTGTACCCTTAAATTACCCCTCCCCTAAACTCCTTTCTAACTCTCTTCTTCTTGTACCCTCCTGGGCTGAGAAGAGTGAGATTGCCTCTGACTTATTTTTCTATGTAGACATCAATGGAGCAATATTTTAAACAATATCAAAAAATATGTCATTATAAATATGATAGAAAATCCATGTAATTCTACATTGATCGAAAAGCGTCACAGACACAGCTACATGAAGGCCAGCCAGAGAGGCGTCTTCAGAGTCAATGTGGGTTAAGAGGGTGACTAAGCTGCCCTGTCCCCCAGAGGAAGCTTCTTACAGTCAACGAGCTATTTGGACAACTAGTTCATGAGGGTAGTTGGTCTCGCACACTGTGGCATATGAATGACTGTGGGTTAAGTGGACGATGCAGATAAAACTGCACAGGGGCCTTTAAAAAGAAAATCTGTTCTGCTCTGTCTTGCAATTTGAAAATGATAAGTGTTAGGTGTATTGGAGATGGGGATTGAGGATTGTGAAATTTTTGTGATAGTAGATCATAATTTAAGTAATAGGCAACTGATCCATACTGCCTGAGTGAAGACTACTGAAGCTTGGGAAGTGTTGCTTTATCGACAGCAACTTTTTATAGACAAGCTTCCCAAATGTCTACAACTGAGGGCCTGGGAACTGTGTTTCTTATGACTTTGTTGCTTAATTTTTCCTTCAGTTCTGTGAAACATCTCAGTATCTTTCTGGTACATTTCATTTCTTTTTTTCTCCCTTTTTTGGTAAGTGCTTAATTTAGCCCCAGTTACTGTCTTTGGATTAGTAATTCAAAGAAGTGTAATTAGTGTCGGGCTGTCGGGTAGGGTAGAGGCTGCGAGAGAACAGACGAGTCTTGTCTGGAAGCTCTGATCACAACTGCATTTATACCTGTCCTGTGTCCTGCGACCATGTGGATGGTCAGGATCAGGTGTATCTATAAGGTTTGTGGATTTTGTCTAAGTGTTCAGTTTTAACATAGGATTTGGGAAAAATTTTAAGTACTCAACCTAACGATGGGCCACTGAATTTAGCAAGTTCTCTTTGAAGTGGATAGGTTCAAGTCTGGCTTTAGGGTCATTTGATTTCTTGAGTTTGTAGCAAATCATAGAAAAAATATAAATGTTTGTTTTGCCTTGGTATTACTTTCATCCCAAGTGGTTTAAGCAGAGGGAATTATTAGGGGGAATAAAGCTGGACACATACAAGCATGAAAACAAGTGTTTTCCTTTACTTCTCTCTTTCAATAGCTTGCTTTCTTTTTCCGAAATTGTTCATCTTGTAAAGCATAAGGATAAGATGACTTTTCCCTTTTTACTCTTTTGCTTTTGCTGCGTAAATGTTTCAGAAAACTATGTATTTCTTCTTTTATGTTTTAATCAAGCATTTTTGGGGAGCAGGCCTTTAGCAGGGGCTTAAAAAATGAAAATCAAGCTAAAATGTTTTCAAAGTAACCACTACATAACCTTCTGGTGAAACTCTTTTTCTTGAAACTTTTAAATGTTATCCACTTGTTGTCTGATACAGAAGGTCCTAAAAATGCCTTCCAGACTTTCATGAGCAGGTGAACTCTTTGGGTTTAGATTTACATTGTGAAAAAGTTGAATACTTGGCTGGTTCATTTGTGGGGTGTTAGTTTTCTGTTGCTGTGACACAATATCTAAGAAAAACTATTTAAAGAAGAAAGATTTATTTTGGCTCACAGTTTCAGAGGTTTTAGGCCGTGGTTGGCTGGTTCCAGAAGTAGAAACATCACGATGGAAGGTGTGGTAAAACAAAGCTTCTCAGCTCATGGGCACCAGGAAAAACAGTGATAGAGCATGTGCTAGCAGGCTTCCTCCTTCTGCTTTTGTTCTTTATGAGTTCCCCTCCTACTGGATGTGGCCATCCCCATTCAGGATGGGTCTCCCTCCCTATCAGCTTACTCTCTTATATGCCAGTTATCCCTGGAAACGCCTTCTAACACACTTATAACTGTGCTCTCTTAATTCCCTAGGTTTTCCTCAATCCAATCAAGCTGATGATCCAGAACTGGCCATCATATTTGAGGACCATATTACTTCCTCAAGATCTCTCTCTCTCTTTCTCCCCCCC
>NW_022900917.1:45374002-45431680 GCF_012274545.1 Fukomys damarensis
TACACATATATATATATATCAGGGCATATAAATATATCAGGGCATATAAAATAGAACAGTCACTCTGTACTTGAACCTAATTGTCTTTTCCCATCCCAGTGGCCCCTGTCTCTTTATTCTGTTAAGAACTTATGCTTTTATTTTATAATTGTAGGTCTTTTATACTGTCATTGTTTTTGACTCCAAAATGGCTGCTGGTAGCTTTATTTTTCTCTTACTCAAATTGGAGGAATTTTCTCCCTCAGTGATTTGGTTGTTTTAGAAGGATTTTGGAAGTCAGAGTTCTTTTAGGATTTTTATAAAAATCTGTCTCTCAAGGATTCAAAAACACAGTTTTTTACAGGATAAAGTAAGGATGTTTGAGTGAGTCTAGCAGTACATTCTCTAGATATTCTTGAAGCTGCATCTTACAATAAATAGGTTTTTTAACTCTCTGACCTATTGGTAAGTTAGTTTTGACCTTTAAGAAAAATCTTCTATGGAAAAATTTGCTCCTCATTTATGATTCAAAATTCTTAATGCTGTGACATGATGCTGAGTCTAAAAAATCCTGCCATCTTTTCTGAGGGGCATCACACCTCATATAGTTGGAATTCCTGGCCCTCTGACAATTTTCTGGGTGTGCTAATTTGAGTTCCCCTGGCCACGATAAACTATATGACTTTAGTCATCTGAATTAGGCTTGGCTTGGAAATATTTATTTTTAAATAAAATAGGACCTTCTTTTCAGCTGGCATACACCAGAGTTTGGAGTGTTCATTCCTAGTCTCTAGGTGCAGATTAAATAACAGGTAAACAAGTTTTGTGAGGATAAGGAAAATGTCTGTCTTGAGATACCATATACTGAAAGCATAATATACACATAGTATATATACATAATAATACATACTTAATAAGCACACAGAAAACATCAATTAAATATTTGTTCAATGTATAAGTGGCATTAAGCAGCCATATTACGTTCAAGAGAAATATGTTAACATTTTCAATAAGTAGTAAAATTATGTAAATTCCTGTGCTAATGGTCATACTTTGGAAATTGACAATAAAATATGCATTCTTAGTTTTGATGATCTTCTTTAAGTCAAAGACAGTTTTGAATAAAGAGCTGGGTGTTGAAACAGGCTTCTACAAGCAGTTATTTGAAGGGAGCAAAGAAAAGTTCCTGAGAGACTGTCATCATTTACAAAGCCATGATGCTGAATGGCATGAGGTCCAGAGAGGCAGCATTTCTATGGGCTAGTAGAAAAGTGCACTGCATGCTGTTGCTAAGCAACAGTCCATGCCAGCTACTCTTGAATGAAGGCCAAGAAAATCAACAGAAACCAATGGGCTTATAAGGAGAAGGGTTTTCCCCCAGAATACCAACTTTTGTGTTCTTTTTTGTCATTATAGATACCATAAGCCCTGGCCAATATTTGGTGAGGAGGGGCTCAGTGTGCACCAGCAATTTACCAAATTGTCCCCAAAAGCCATTTCATGAAGTTCTGCTTATCGCCAAGTATTAATTATAGGATGTGTGTACAAAATGTAAATTCAAAAGGAAAGAACACATTTCTCTACATGATGTTCCATTTGCACCAATATGTAGCCACCCACCTAGTTTTCCTATTTGAATATTCCATTCCAGTCCTTTCTTACTTTGGCTACATGCTTCATGCAGAGTATATATCTGCTCCAGACAGCATGTTCAAACTACATTTGTAACTTGAAAATTCTGTCTTTCAGCAGGTGTTCAGGGTGCTGTCGTTTGCCATGGGTAACTTAACAGATCCATTACTTTTGTTGTCTGGAAGCATTCCAGTGGAAGAAATTGTGGCTATTACTATATTGTGAAGTGCACCCATAATTTAGAAGCACAGAGTAGCAAGTTTCTTGCCTTTGATCCCACTTTACCTAAATATTATGCATGGTTTTGAATGAATCAGGTACTGATTCACTTAAGTTTCATCATATACCTACTATGTGTTTCACAATGTATTGTCACATATGCAAATAGTGTGCATAATCAAGTCACACTAGCACACACACTTACAAACTCTAGCTAAAATGTATTCAAGGTGTATTTCCCAGCTTGTATTTGCCTTATAGTCAATCCTGCAGAGTTACTTGTTGTTTTTTGTGGAATATATTGCATGTAATTGACACTGGGAGGTTTTGTGCCTCGTCATAAAGTTACAGTACTCTAGAGTTGCTTTCAAACCTGCTATGTGCAGGGAGGTAAAGGACAGCCAACTGTCACAGGGTCCCCTTCCCAGCTTTAGCAAGAACTCTGATTCTTTTACACGTTGGAGTTGTAGTCCAATGTCTTTTGAAAAAGAAAATTTATAGATGTGTAGTAGAAAACTTGGAAGGAATTATCTAGTATTTCTCATAGGATGGTCCATGGATCTACATGGACTGCCTATAATTTCCCCTGGGGGTTTCACTTAAAGAAGCTAGTTCCAAAATACTACTTTTCCTTCAAGAACTACTTAAACAGGTTCTATGAGAGCTGGGCCCATGATTGCACATTTTAAGCAGGAATTCTTATGCACATTAAATTTTTAATATTTTTATATAAATCTATTTCACGCTTATAAGAGTATATGCAACATGTATGGCTAAAGCCTGGTAGCCCATATGCCCACTACCCAAGTTAAGAAATAGAAAATTTCCAGTTCCTACTGCATACCTCTCCAAAATCACTTTACTTCCTTATACTCTAGGTAGCTACTACCATGAATTTTGTGTGAATCATTCTCTTGTTTATATTTTTTTATTTTCTGCTATACAATAGTATGTAGGCTTAGATAACAAATTGTTTAATTTTGCCTGGTTTTGACCTTATTACAAATTAAATCCCACTTTATTCATTATTTGATTATTACCCCCAATAATATTGCAAAATTTACCCAGTTTTCTGTTTGTGGATTTTAATAGTGTCAAGTTTTTGGTCCCTCTAACAATGCTGCAATGAACTTTCTCGTACATTTCTTTCAGTTGTGCAAAACTTATGTGTATAAACTTAGGGTACATCAAGGTATGTAGGTGTAGAATTACTGGGCTGCATGTTTATGCTCAAATTTACTGGAAGGTGCCAGGTGTTTCTCATTGTGGTTATATCAATTATAAAAGATTTCTATTGGTTTTACAGATTCTAATTAGATTATCCAACAAGTTTTTTAGTGTGTATGGGAGACTAAAGAGGCACTATTATATTCATCTCAGTGCCTTCTCAAAGAATCCTGTTCCTACTTTGTCTGTATATGGTTGAAATGGAGAGTTCAAGGTTGTAAAGATTAGATGTAGGAGCCATACCTTGAGATTTTCAACATCTCAATTTCTGTTTATTATTCTGGTATGAATTCTATTTGTTTCTATAGAAAACTTATTCATTGGTAAAATTTTATTTTACAGAAAACAATAAATAGCAAAGGTTGCTCAAGGTTTTGTGGTAGTGTGTTGGGTCTTTCAATTCAAAATCTCTGAAAAAGTAAATCCACAGAGTCCATCTATACACATGTTTTAAATTGAATAGTTCAGCCCCTGATAAGTGTAGCTTCTTAGTATTTTTATTGAAGTCGAACCTGCCACAGAACTTCTTCTTTTCTCTTTTCTTTCTCCTCAATTTCAGACCAAAACACTCAGAAATATCATTGATCTTTACCCTTTACATATGCTATAGTTTCAATGTGTCCTCCAAATTTCATGTGTTGAAAACTTAATGTCCATTGCCACAGTACTAATGGGTGAGACCTTTAATAACTGATTAGATCGTGTTAGCAAAGCCTCATGAACAGATTAATGTCATGGCTGAGGGAGTGCATTTGTTATAAAGCGAGTTTGGCCCCCTCTTGCCTTTCCATTATCTACCATGGCAGGTTGTAGTAAATGTCCCTTGCAAGATGCCAGTCCTTTGATCTTGGAATTCCAACTTCCAAAACTTGAAGAAATAATCTCTGATCTTTATGAGTTACTGTCATTGGTCTTTGTCATAACATGCAAAGCTCACAAAAACAACCTACCATGTAAAGAGAAGGACAATGCATAAAACTTCCCCTTCTTTTTAACAAGTTACTTGACTGGTAGGTGGAGATATCACAGGTCTGGGAACAGAACAAGGACTTTTTCACTTAGAGCTTCTCAGGAAACATGAGCCAGGGAAGAAGGTGTGGCCTGAACATAGTGCTGGGGAACAAGGCCAAAACTGAATAGTCACGATGATACTGGACTTGGGAAGATAAAGCCAATATCAAAGAAATAATTATCTTGGGCAAAGGAAGGGAGAAGGATGTAATTATAGAAGAATATACAAATGCTTTCAACTGTTGATAATGTTTATTTCTTAAGAATAGCCTCCTGTATGATTCTTCTATAATGCATAATACATATTTTTTAAAAGCACGCTACCTGGGATTTGGGCCTATAAACAAATAGGAGGAATTAAATTGCCATTTATATGGCTGTATGTTTCAGGCTGAGTTCCATGGATGTGCTTAGATGAGAGGTTCAGTGTTTAGGGGGCTTAGGGGAATTTCCAGATCTAGGAGACAAGGGCAGGTAGGATCTGCCTCTGTTTCCAGAATGTATATGAGTCTAGTAATATAAAATAAAGATGGCCTGGATAGCAAAACTCTATTTATACCAAGCAAGGAAAAGGCCACAATTGATGAAGCTCTAAACGAGTCATCAAGGTTTCTCTTTATGGTGAAAGATAATATTAACAGCTGTTGTATTGGATTCCATTTGCTCAATTCCATAGGACTATTCCAATGGTTTATTTAATGTTTTACATCATGTAAATATTTTGGTCTGATTTAATATGCATTTGGATTTGACGTTTCAGGTTTATACTTCTGTGATGAGCTGTTTTCGTATCTGTTTCTTAGAGCCAAAGGAATTGTTGAAGCAGAACAAAAACTGTTTGAGAACAAAGAGTTGGGCCAGGGATTTAGCTCAGTGGTTCTGCCACCTGTCTTGCAAGTGCAAGGACCTGAGTTCAATCCCCAGTACCAAGAAAAAAGAAAAAATAAAGGTTGATGGAATGACTATCAGTGACGATCTGAACCCTACTGAATTTTTCTTTTTACATTCACAACAAATCATCTCCTGCTTCTTTGACTTTCTTGATCACATGATACCTTCTTTCTTGCTAGCTTCTCATTTCTCTCATTGCTTCCTCCCAGTTTCTTTAACCCACTCCACTTCTTAGTTAGAAAAGACTAGCTGATGCTCAGGCAACCTAGATTTCAGTGAACCAATAGAGTAGACACCTGTGCCAGGTGGCTTGGTAGGAGGCTCTGCTCCACACTCTCATGGGGCCCCAGGCTCAGAGGGGCACCCCCCTCACCTCGTAGCTGCACTGCTGGAAGACACTGTCCCTTTAGGTACCACAACAGGAAAAGGAACCTGAAAGAATAATTTGGGGTCTTTTCTTCTCCTTAGCCTGGAAGTTATACATGCCACTAATGGATCACTAGATGATCTTCCTGAGGAGGATCTATGAGAGAGGGTAAAGGGGCTTGTAAAAAAAATGAAAAAAGAAGCAGAGTGGAGGCAAGTCAGACAGCCAAGCCAGACACTAGAAAAATTAAAGAAGAAGAATTCTACCTAAAAGTGAAATATGCTGAAGTAGTCTTGCCTTGAGTAAAACCTTCCTTATTCAGGTGCCTAAGGGATACTCCCAAGAGAAGCTTCCCTTTGCCCACCAGCACAGTCTGCAGTCAACTTCTACCCAGAGAAAGTGCCTGTCAGGAAGAATGACCCTCACATTTTCTGAGGGAATCACCATCAGATTCCTTAGTCACTCTGTCTACACTGCCTCAGCATAGGCCAGGATCACTGTGCTTTTAATTAAAGCCGCTCTTGTCAGAGAGGAAAATGGTATTGTTTTCACGGGATAAATTTCTAAAGTGAAATTACAGATTGAAAGGTATGCCCATCTTTAAATATAGCTGTACTTGTATATATAGCTGCCAGACCTCTGTGGAAGCTCCTGCTTCCTCATATTTTCTCCTTTTCTGAGTTTTGTCAATCTTTCAAATCTTTATAAAGATGATGGTAGTGGTGGTGGTGGTGATTATTCAACAAAATCCTGTTGAATAAACAGAAAAGTCATGACTTGGGGAAAAGGGATAATTTAAAGTACAGAGAACAGTTCAAAATTGAGGATTCTGAGAGATCTGTAAAAGATTTAATGAAAAAAGATACTAATATATTATAATAAACAGATATCTAAGGAAAAAACAAGGGTTGATGAAATAATAATTTTAATAAATGAATTTAAATATATATATATATATATATATATATATATATATGTGTGTGTGTGTGTGTGTGTGTAAAAGAAAAAGAAAACCATGAGTTTTAAAAGAAAAACTAAGTTTAATATCTCTCTCACTAATTAGCATTGCTACTAGAGATGGTATACTAATAATAGTAATAAAAATCTTGACAATTTTAGTGAGTTGAAGAAACATGTATCTGTTGATTAGAACTGACATTGATTTTTGAGAAAGATTAAAACAAACAAACAAAAAGTTAAATCACTAAATATAACCATCAAAGTTGAAAACACTAAGGAGTCAGAGAATATCCGAAATGCTTCCAGAAAAGGGACAAAAAAACCAACCAATCAATTAACTAAAAACAAGTTCCCCCAAAATGCACAAAAGCCAACAGAGCACAAAAGATGTAACTATAATTACAGAACCAATATTACAAGTCTTGACACTTGCATCACTAATTCTATAAAAGGGAGAAGAGGAATGTAGTATATGTTTTAAATTCATCCTCTCTTAATCTAATATGAAGAATTTAGAATTGTACATATGTTTAGTGCAAAGTAAAGTGGTTGTGTCTAAAATACGGAACCTGTGGTGTTGGGGTATTTTTAAAATAAGAGTTCTGTGAGATTTTTTTTTCATTGAGTTTATTGGTACTTTTAAGATTTAATTTTAAAAGCTGTTTGCATATATTAGTGATGGGAAAAGAATCACCAGCAATCAGTCTGCCTACACAGAGGCTCGCCCTTTCTGATAACAGGTTGTGTTCTGTGGCCACTTTCCCCAGTCAGAGCCTCCCCAGGCCTGCGTATACTGAGCTGCAGTATAACTCTGCGTGCTATGCTGCAGGGCAGTTGGGAGAGCAGTGAGTCCAGAGGGCCAAAGCGGAGGAAACTAACTCTCTTGATTTTCTTATTAGTGAGACTTAACCAGTCTCTCAGCCTTGCT
Organism: Fukomys damarensis; assembly: GCF_012274545.1. Lineage (NCBI taxonomy): Eukaryota > Metazoa > Chordata > Mammalia > Rodentia > Bathyergidae > Fukomys > Fukomys damarensis. The sequence continues at coordinate 45,381,217 of NW_022900917.1, forward strand.
TGCCCCATTTTTTAAAGTGGAGAGAAGGATTAAATTGATGAATTTCCAGTTAGCAGAATTCTGGGATTGATGGAAAAATACTTAGGGAGGAGGTTCTCAGAATGTGGGGGCTCAGATTCCTGTCTCCCAATTCCAGCAAAGCTGTTGTTTGTTTTACTTGTTTAAGCATTGATTTCCATATGGGAATCTCATTTGAGTGAAGGACACCATGTTAAAAAGGTGCGAATTTCATGGGGCTTTTCCCCCTTTGCGTTCTTTTGAGTCCTGAAATCCTAAGATTCTGGGGAAGACAGCCCCCTCCCACTCGTGCACACTCACACATGTGACTGAACAATTTTTTTGGGGGGCTGTCTTTGAAAATAAATTGAGGATAAAAGATTCCTTTGGAATAAGTACACACTATTAAGAAGAAAATGTAAGATTAAATTTAATGTCAGATTTTCAGTTTAAGTCATTCTGTAAGTACCACATTTCATATCTGTTAAGTTTTTGTTGATCAAGCTTCCTAATATGCATATAGCTCTATCCTCTTGCAAATTTATGGGCTATTTTTTATCTGAGGCAAAGATATGTAATAGTTTAATTAAATCTCCCCCTACTTACTCTATCCTGGTGCTTTCCAGCCCCACATTTTTTTTTTCTACTGTCTGTGAGATGATAGAAATGACAGAAAGGAGACATACTGCTGGGGCTGTGCAAATTCCTGGATATAAATTAATCTTAAATTAATCTGGAAAACATTAAATTAAACTAATATTTAATGAAGTTTAGCTTTTGAGAAGTAAATTGTGACTTGATTCAGTATTTCAGTGCAGGTGGTTGCAGTAGAATAGGGCCTGGTAATCAGACATCTCACTGGAAGCTTAGTTGTATTAGAATGTCTTAGGTCAGGATTGTATTTGGTATTTCTCATTTTTTTAAACTAGAGAAGAAACCTCTTTTTTTTCTGTGACTTTTAAAACTCTTTGCTTTGTTTCTATGCAATCACTTCTCTACCTAAATTTCATTCTTTCAATCATCCACTGATGAGTTGCTAAGTGTCTACCTCAGGTCGGGAGTGGGGATTTTACAGTGAACAAGCAGACACCTGCCCTGCCGAAGACTACTATGTTGTGGAAATTTATATTGGTCAACATCGCCATAACCAGTGAGTTCAAGATGGTGGGGGTCTGGGAGTTTATTTCCATGACCATGTGGGCCTATCTGTCTAACTTGGAGGTGCATCAAAGTATACAGATCACATCGCCCTACCAGTGTGACTTGGTGTTTAAACTGGTCAAGAGCAAATGGAAATGGACATTAGCTAGTTCTTACTCCAGAGAAGATAGCTGTTGTGGTCCCTTTGCCAAAGCAAGAGGGACAACCTACTCAAATTTAGTTTGAATATCAAGATGAATGACACCACACACACAAACCCTAAGAGAGTATGAAAATATCTTTACACAACTGAGGTCTCTGGGGAGAGACCAGGAGGTCACTCAAGCAAGATTAACATGGCTTGAGAAATCCAGGAAAGGAGGCTGGCCTTGGGTCCCCAGTGTTGGGAAATGGGACTGGTGAAGGTTCCTGAGTGCTGGTGAAGTTCCTTTTGGGATTTGAATTTCCTGTATGTTTCAAAGGAGTGCTTTGCTAGGAAAAGGGAGGAGAAGGCTTAAAAGCTATCAGTAAGGAGGGTCAAAAGTGGAGTCAGGCTCTTCAAGAAAATGGCTAGTCTCTTTCCCCAGATGAAGCAAAGCTTTTCTTTTTTTGAATCCTAAACCTCCTAATTTATATGAGGCTAGATTCAGTGCCTATGTAGGAGAGTTGGTTATGATTTTCCATCTCAACTCAATTTTAATAACAGACTCAAGGACAACTGGTTTCCTTTATTGTGTAACTGCAGCCCAGGAGAGCAGGTCTAGAGGGACTTCAATATAGATTCCTTGGACTAAGGATAGAATAAGATGAGGTCTGCTTCATATGTTTCAGGTGATCTTTTGGTTTGCTTGATTGTGAAACTTTTAACAGGAGTTGTGACGGGAATTGTGTTATGGTATATTTAGATCTGTAAGACTCCCCACCAAAGCCTCATGTGCTCAGAGGTAGTGCTTCTAGAAGGTGATTGGATCATAGTGTAGGGGGGCACTATGCTCATCAGTAGATTAACCTATTGCAGAGTTTAAAATTACTGAATGTGCTGTTAAAGGTAGAGTCTGCTTGTAAGAGTGGGTCACTGGGGAAGTGACCTGAGGGTGTATTCTTATCCCTGGATCCTCCTATTCTCTCTGCTTCTTGGCTGACATGGTTTTAGCAGTTTTCCACCATCGTGCCCTTCTTCCCTGCCAGTTCTGCCTGGTGTCAGCCAACTGTAGATGGAACCCACAGAAACTACAAGCCCAAAATAAATCTCTCCATGGCAATGTAAACTAGTATAACCACTATAGAAAGCAGTATAGAAAGTCCTCAAACAACTAAAAATAGAAATTCTATCCAGCCATTGTCTTTCTAGAAATCTTGCTGAAAAAGCCGACAAGACCATATTACAGTGATCCATACATACCCATGTTTATAGGAGCACAACTCATACTAGTTAAATTTAAAAAGTGGCCTATATGTTCATCAACAGGAAGAATGGTAAAGAAAATATGGTATTTATACACAATGAAGTACTACTATTCAGCTATTAAGAAAAATAGTTTGAGTCATCTATATGAAAATAGATACACTTGATACCATGATTTTACATAAAATTAATCAAACATATAATCTTAAATATTGTGTGGTTTTTCTTGCATGAGAAAACCAAAGTATAAATAATTTAAAGAGCAAAATAAATGATAGGTAATGCAAAATAGGAAGATAGGTCCCCTACAAATGGAAAAGAGAATCACAAATGAGGTTCAGTAAAGGGAGGGTAAGGGGAAGTAAAAAGAATTTGTGTTATGTGCATGTACCAAGCTTCCATGATGAATGTAACCAATATGCACATCAAACATGTACTAATGAACATTTTAAAAAGATAAAAAAAGAAACCTCTTCTTAAATTGCAGGTTTTGAGTATTTTGTCCCAGTGATGGGAAAGTGACTAAGACAAGCTGAGTATCAGCTGATTTAAAGGAGACATCTTGACAACCTGTGAAGGTTGTGTTGTTGAGGGTAAATTTTTACATTATTAATCACACAGCAGATAGTGATATCTATGATGTGCTGTGAAGATTAGGGGATCTAAATTAAACCACTTGGTCTTAAATTGTTGGAAATTAACTCATTTTCTTCTTGTTCTTCTTACATAATCTTTCTTCTTTCTTACCTTGCTTCCTTGTTTTTCCATTTCTCTCTCTCTCTCTCTCTCTGTCTCTCTCCCTCCTTCCTTTCTCTTTTTTATAGGGCTGTAAGAAAGGAGATGAAGGTATAGTAACACAAGACATAGTATAGTTAGATTTAGCATTTTGCTTTTTAAATGTACCGCACACTGTATGGTGATAAAATTCTAGATTTGGATTATTTTACTTCAACTATTCCTTAAAAATAAACCTTCTGCTGGTAAACTTTCCTTGGTCTTTTATCAATGCTGTGGATGTGAAGCTACTTTGGAAACAAACCTGCTGCTGTCCAGGTTCAACTGGCATGGAAGGTGCTGTCTGTTCAGGAGAAAATTAGGTGCAAATCATGGAAGAATAAGAAATGAAAATATTTGGAGAAAACATTGTCCATCTTTGAAAAAATGGGCATATTCTCTTCCAAATTGTTCAATTAACCCTGAAAAAATCAAAGAGTATTTACATTGTGAAAAATGACAGGAAAAACCACAAATTAGAAAACAGCTGATTCCATTGCCAGGGCTTCTATTATTTCTAATTTTTGGTCAGTGACATGGCATTTAAAAGGGTTTGTGTAAGAAATCAACCAATTACAAATGCTGGCAGGGTTATGGGGAGAAAGGAACCCTTCTGCTTGTTGGTGGGAGTGTAGACTGGTGCAACCACTGTGGAAATCAATATGGAGATACCTCAAAAAACTAGGATTAGAGGTTCCATTTGACACAGCTATCCCTCTGCTGGGTATCTTTGCAAAAGAATTAAAAGAATCATACCACAGTGATATATGTGCACACATTTTTATAGGAGCACAATTTGTTATAGCTAAAACTTGGAAATAGCCCAAGTGCCCATCAGTTGGAGACATGATAAAAAAGATGTGATTTTTCTACAAAATGGAGTACTACTGAGCCAAAAGGAATGAGAAACTAGAGTGATTCATAGGAAAATGGATGCATACTGAGGCCATACTCTTAGGTGAAATAAATCAAATACACATATGTAAATACCGAATAGTTTCTCTGGTATGAAAAACTATAATAGTACACAAGATCCTAGTGAGATAATTGACAATATGAAATAGGAAGAAAAGGGCTAAAGAAGTAGGGGAAGTGGGAAGGGTAGGAAAAAGGAACTAAGGCAAAAGAAAAAATGTGAAAAAAGGAAAAAAATTGAAATGTCACTGTAAATAGGGAAGGGTGGAGGAGGTGAAAGGAGGCCAGGGGAATGTGGAAAAAATAAGAACCAAGATATGCCATGTAAAGGTACAAGATCCCAATGATGGATGTAACTCTATTGCATACACAAAAAGTATCAATAAACTTAATGAAAAAATAAATGAAAGGGCTTGTGTAAAGGCCTAATTGCTCTACTTGATTAAAAGGTTTGTTTCTTCAGAGACTGTTACAAGGCAAGAGGAAGCAAGAGAGCCTAGGCAGTTTGAGCATTAGAAACTTTTGACAAATATAAAGGAGAAAGTCAGACGAGATCAGGCGCGTTCAGGGTGGTATGGCCGTAGACAAGAAAGTCAGCATAAATAGGAATTTTCCAACTTCATTACAGTAACAACAGTAGGTTTTCTTTTGAGTGGGACTTTGTTTTTGTGGCTGCATTTCAAGATTTCATTTAGGTGAGTTTCTTCATTAAGCCTGGTTTCCTGGAAGAGATGTGCTGCATTATTTTGCTAGATATGCTGCTAGATATTGAGTGCAATTTTGGCCCATTACTGGGAGAATTATGCTATCTCAACCAACACACTCTCCACATTTTTTTTTTTTTTTTTGTACCAGGGATCAAACCGGTCCTTATTCCTACCCTGGTGCATTATAAGTCAAAAATAAAATGCTATAATTCAGAAGAGTCTGGGCCCAGAAAGGGTGAAGATAAGTCTCCCTAGATCGCATTAATACTATTCAAGTTTTTAAACACCTACCACATGAAAGACACTACTAGATGTTATGACATGTACAGGGAAGGACAAGACATGGGCTCTGTTGTCAAGGGTGAAGATAATTTGTGTGTGTGTGTGTGTGTGTGTGTGTGTGTGACAGTGTGTAATAGCACTGGCAAAGATAGCATGGTACACAAGCACAGTAAAAATGCTAAATAAGGGGAATGTTAAGCATAGTTTAAATACAAGGAGAAAAGAGGCTTGGATCAGCAAAGTATTAGTAACAGAAGTGGAAACAGATATGGAAACATCAACAGGGTAAAACCACTTAAACTCATCAGGCTCTCTCAAGGACAGAAATGAAAAATAGGAAGAGTGTTAAGTCGAAGGAGAAAGGAATATGCACTATGGTCATTTAACAATATATAAAATTTGGAGCTCCCTGAAGGCCTTGATCAAGATTTATAGTAATTATAACTGAGAAGTAAAAGTATGCCTTTAATACTCAATACTTGAGTGTGTACTCACTTATGAGGGCTCATTTTTGGGGGTTACTCTGGTGAATAAAATTTCCTCATGTCATTGCAACCATGCCTCTTCCTCTTTTAGGAGGGAATAAAATGGGCCTGGGGTGGTGACATGATTTCAAGCTTTAGTTTACTCCTGTGCACAGGCTCTTCTGTCCTTGATGATCCCACTGGAAAAATCCATTCCTCCACCTCCTTCTGAAGAGCCTCTATAATCACCTCAAACTTTTTCTCACATACCACCCCTTTCTTGAGATCCCATCCAGATTTCACCTCTATACATATCAAGGGTCTTATTGTAATACTGACTGTGCATTATAAAGCCTGAGTTTTGTGTATTCCAGTGGCATCTCCACTCCAGGTTCTAGGTATTATATATAAGGGATGTGGATTTATTTAGAAAATAATCTAAGCCAAGAATGAGAAAATTGGACCGACAACTATTTTTTGTGTCCATAAGAAGATTTTCTAACTTAGATTTTTGGATATTTTCCATACATATGAAGGTGCTTTAATTATTTAAAATATTATTTTCCCTTCCCTCACCTCATCTATCACCTAATTACATTATTGAGTTTACCTGATTCATACTAGTTAGTTTTTTTTTAAACATGAGTAGGTCTACAGAGAACTGAAGATATAATTTCTACATGTGTGTTCATGTAATTTTTATTTTTTAAAAATTTTTGATGCCAGGGATTGAACTCTGGACCTTGTGCTTGCAAGGCAGGCAGCAGTACCACTGAGCCAAATCACCGGCCCTATGTGATTTTTAAAAATTCATGCTTTGAGCGCTAAAATCTTAAATTCTTGTCCTGTCAATGTCCTGTTCACATGTTTAAAAATAAAAATACTTTATGAAAGAAATTTGATAGCAAAAAATGACTGAAGTCAAGACTCAGAAGTAGGTGATAGAGAACATAAAAGCTCCTTCACTTTTTCAGAATATTAGCATAGAAAAAGAAAAGCGCATGACCGGAAAAAGGGTCTACTCTGAAAAGAAACTCTTGGTGTATGATAGGTTGAGCCCTTAATTCTTAAACTGGAATTACCCTCTTGTCACATTTCTGGACAGTGTTCAAGAGTGGTGCTCTAAATACATTGTGGCCCTTAGTAGGTTTAATGAGGGGTGAAACATCTATAAAGATTTAAAAAATAACTATGAAACTGACAAAAAGCTGGCTGCTTTTTATGTGTCAGCAATTTAAAACTATGTCAGTGACAGAATATTCTTTGGAAGAAATCTCAGTGTTTTAAACAATTGTTGGAATCACTGTTGATTTTAAATAACAAATTAGCATATTATTATGCTACTAAATCTAGTATTCTACATGAATGTTAAGGAATACTTAACTATACAGTGAACCCCCGACAACTGTAGGTTCTGCAACATGTTCATTTCAGGAGGAAAGTCCTTTGGTTCATAATTGCTCTGCCTTGCTGTAATGGTTGTTAATCTTAATCAGTTTGATTGGATTGAGAAACAACGAGGAAATGAGTAAATTACATTTCAGGGTATGTTTGTGAGAATGTCTGTGAGTTTCTGTGACCAGATGGGGCATGTGAGACAGCAGTCTGGCGGGGGAGACCCACTTGAATGTGAGTAGCACTGTTTAGTAGATGGGGGCTGCCTGGACAGGACAAAAGTGAAAGACGGAGGAAGTCCACCAGCACAAGCTCTCTGTTTCTCTGCTTCCTGGCTTCCATGATGTGAGCGACTTTTCTCTGCCATGTGCTGTGCTACACCACAGGCCAAGAAACAATGGAGCCAAGTGACTATGGACTGAAACTTTTGAAACTCTGAGCCAAAAGGAATCTTGCTTAAGGTTTAGCTTTCAGATATTTAGTTGATTTTTTCAGGCATTTAGTTGTGCTAATGGAAAGCCAATGTGTGTGCTATGGATTTAGTTTGTCTGCTGATATTTGAGGTATGATATGTTCTTGAATTTAAACAATAGATTTGATTTAAAAAGATAGCAAAGTGATTGTTGAGATGAAGGCAGATAATTTGTTTCTTCAATTCTATCATTTCGTATGATTACTTGGGATTTTTTTGTATTTATAATTTAAGAAAATAAAACAGTACCAATGGTGAGCATAATATTTCATCAGTAAAGGCAAATTTTAGTACTGGATTAAATATTTTACTGAATTTAGATATATATATTGTAAATTAAAATTCAATCTTTTAATATTATTAACTGCTTTAAAAATAAAAAAAGATTAAGAAAATAAAAGGTTACATTTTTAACAGTATTTAATAATTTTTAAATTATATCTCTTGTAGACATTTTGGTTTTGTTAAAATTCACAAATTAGCTATTGGACACATAATGATCTACAAAAACATTATTATATTAGACTATAACTCATATTAAAATTCAAAATATTAGATATATAAAAGTAATTTATGGGCAGGGAGTTATAGCTCGTGGGTAGAGCCATTTGACTAAAGTGTTCAAGGCCCTAGGTTCAATTCCTATCAATACAAAACACTTAAATACATATTTTTCCTTTCTTTTGGCTATATTTGTTTAAAATTTTTAATGTTTTAGCACAATTATGTAATATGCAGTTCTTTAAAAATTTTTTCGCTGTCTGCTATTCTTTTCTGGCAGTTATCATTGTGATTGCATTTTTGATATATGGAGGCATGGGGGACTACAGAATGACCAGCTCTCAGTGTGAAATTGCATTGTGCACCACTGATCCTGTCACTTCATTGAAGCACGAAACTGGTTGTGCGGTTCATCTGCAAGTTTCTGCCACTACTAAGCCGTGGAATCTGATTAATTTTTCTGACTCATCCTTCCTAATAAAAAGTGTGGATTAGATGACTTCTAAGTTGTTTTCCAGCTCTGAAATTTAGTGATACACACTGAGTTTTGTACTCATCCAAGGTAAGTGCACACACACAGTGTAGTGACACCAAGAGGCCGAACCCCACTGCCTGGACCACCCAACATTAGCCCAGGGCAGCCTGCTGGTGCAAGGCAGGAGCTTCAGCAATGTGCCTTCGTGGAAGCAAGGAAGCAAGCATGGTCAGAAAGCAAGGAAGGGGATGGTGATGGATACAAGAGGGCAAGGCAAAGCAGAGCATGTATTCATTCATATGTCTGGACAGCAGCGATCCCCACCCCCAGCCCCATTCCAGGTTCACCTGCTGTGTTAGGTGCAAGCGCACTCACCACATTCCAGAAAAATGGATTAAAAGCGATGGTGAGGACGGCTGCCCCAAAGCTGGAATCCAAAGGATCCACGTAGTGCAGCAGCCAGGTCATGACGCAGAGATCTGCCTGCAAGGAAGAGCGGTGTCAGCCAGAGGTCACCCGGTGCCACTCAGAGACAGCAAGGACCTGGCCCCAAACATGGAGACAAAGTTACCCTCCAGGAACAGGCCAGGAGGCTTGGGAACATCTATATCCAGCCAAGGCTACCACATTGTAGTCATAAAATGGAGATAAAAAGCAAAACCCAGTCATCTGTGTCGTGCCCTGTCAGAAGAGCAGCTGGGCTGGCAGCCGCAGAGGCGGGCATGGCACTCACTGGACGAGGAGCTCAGCAACTCTGAAGATGGCATTCTGCACCCTCAAAAGGAAGTGACACCGGGCCTGGTCTGACTGGGACCCTGCAGGATAAGGGTCTCAGAGGCCCAGTGAAAACTCAGGAGACCAAAATGTATGTGAAGAGACACTTGGCGTCACCAAAAATCGGTAAAAGCAAATCACGATAGTAATGTGCCTCTTCTCACCGAAACGTAACAAGAGACCATCTAGAGTGTCGCTGAGGGTGTGCACAGGATCTAGCAGACTGACAAAGGATGTTGCCAGGTCTCCATAGCCCGGTGGCCCACCCACCACACACAAGCACATGCCAGCATGCTCCTGCCAGCCTGCAGCAAAATGGTCAGAGACACTAAGGTGGACCAAGGTAAGCTCACCGGTAGAGGCTTGCCGAACATATCTTATATGAGAACTACCTAGATGCTGTCAACAGACCGAAGGAGAAACACAACGTGGTCCATGTATAAATATCGAAGGCACAGAAGCTTAAAAAAACTAGATCCACACTGGACATGATGGCGCACTCCTATAATCCCAGCCCTTAGGAGGTTGAGGCAGGAGGTTCACAGTGAGTTCAAAGCCAGCCTGAACTATATAGGAAGATCCTATCTCAAAAATAAATAAACAGGCCGGGGATTTAGCTCAGTGGTTTCACCACCTGCCTTGCAAGCACAAGGGCCTGAGTTCAATCCTGGTATCAAAAAAAAAAAAGTAAATTGGAGCTTCAATGTATGTGGCTTTAGGTCTACTAGAGAAGCTGCTGTAGGAAACAGTAATGAGCTGACCATCATTTAGGGATAAGAAGTCCTGAATCTTGATGTTATCTAAATGATACGTGTATATCGTCCCATTTTACTGGGGAAGAAATGGCCTTCCTGCCACAGATAGCTTGAATAAAGCACTGATCCGGCAAATGTGTTTTCTGCCTCATATGTGAGGGGCACTGCACTGGGATGGGGTAAACAGCAAATAGGAGTCTGTTCCAAAGTGCATACGTGCCTTAGCATAGAAGTTAACAGCTCAACTGTTTTACAAAAAATGAATACTTAGGTGTGATTAGAAAAGTCACCTTTTTTTCTTTTTTCTTTTTCTTTTTTTAATCTGCACAGCTTCTCCCCATTCTCCAGGCCCTTTCCCACAAGAAAAGCCTGTTTTTTGCTCACTTCTCCCTGCAGCATCTTCATCAACTATTGTTCCTATGGTTTTGCTTCAGAAGCCTTTTGGGGTGTCTGTTGACTGAAAATTCATTCCAAGGAAAAATTTTTTGCAAGAATCTCTAAATTACTAATAGAAATAGTGCCAGGATTAAGTTATTTTTCAAACTTTCAATCTCTGCCTTGGCAATTGAGCAAGTTTTAGGTCAGGGAGACAGTCTTTAGGATGAGAAAAGTTAGGCCCAAACTCTTGAGACCAAGAGACCTCTGAAATAAAAGGGCTTATTGAGCTGTTCCCGATGCTAACCAAAAATAGGACTATGCCTTAGAACAGTTTCCCAAGGTCCCAAAACTATCAGCAGAGGGGCTAGGTGACAGTGGCAAAATATGCACTAGATCAGAGCTGAGAGCATTAAAAAAATAATAAAGGAAAGGAAGAAATAAGTTGTTTACATTGATCCTAACACTAGCTACAGAGAAGAGGGGAAAGATTATGTGAATCGGAGAAAGGTTTAGGATGGGAGGGCTGTCCAAATGAAGTAATTGCTGCTTTTGAACTATAAATAGGGCACAGTGTTGCTCATGGGGTTGTGATGAGATCTAAGTGGATTTTAATATTTACTGGGGAGCACATGGTGATCTTTTGTTCTTTTGGCCTATAACATGTTGACTTCCATTCTCTAGTCCTTATGATTAAATTTAGAGATCTTGGAATTTTTTCTTTTATTAGAAGTAAGTTGGGGCTGGGGATTTAGCTTGGTGGTTCCAGTGCCTGCCACGTAAGCACAAGGACCTGAGTTCAATCCTGGTATCAAAAAAAAAAAAGTAAATTGGAGCTTCAATGTATGTGGCTTTAGGTCTACTAGAGAAGCTGCTGTAGGAAACAGTAATGAGCTGACCATCATTTAGGGATAAGAAGTCCTGAATCTTGATGTTATCTAAATGATACATGTATATCGTCCCATTTTACTGGGGAAGAAATGGCCTTCCTGCCACAGATAGCTTGAATAAAGCACTGATCCGGCAAATGTGTTTTCTGCCTCATATGTGAGGGGCACTGCACTGGGATGGGGTAAACAGCAAAGCTAGGAGTCTGAATTCTATCCCAGAAGAACTATTAACCAGTGACTGTGAGATGTTATAGCTTATTATAGGAATCATGATTCTCATAAATTGAAGTGAGTCTAGAGTAGAATTACTAAAATGGTCAAAGGAACAGAGATGGTTTAATCTAAAAGGGGAAAAATGAAGAAAAAAATTAAAGACTATTAGAATGACATGGCAAAGGAGGGGATATAACTGCTTACAAATCTAAGGCACAAGTATGAAAAGGGAAGACAGGTGAGGAGCTGCCATATAAATGGGTGTAGTGGTTACACCTCTTCAGGTCTCAGGCCCTCAGTTTCCTTATCTGCGCAGTGAAGAGGTTGGGACTAGAAGAGCTGACTGAAATTCCTTCCCACTAGGACTCCTGTGGTAAGTTTACTCTGTCTATTTCTTGAGCTCCTTCTGAAATGTGAATGTGAAGGATCAGAGGAAGGCCAGCCTCTGAGGCCTTCACTGCTCTGGCTCCTGATCTTTTGTAGGGCAGTTTCTTTTTGACAGCAGCTTTTCTATTTCTATGTCCCCTTAAGTAGGGGATTACCTGCCTGGAGACATAATTAGCCTAATTCCCCCCTAGCAGGGTGTGACTGCAGGCAGATGATGCTGTGCTGGTGTGACATTATCAAATCCTAAAATAATATTCCTCCAGAAGCTCTATCCTCTCAAACAGGACACTGGAAGTTGATTTCCTAACCCCTCTCCTCCCCTGTCCTCCTTTCTCAGCCTTACTGCAGCCCAGAGATTCCACTCCTGGGAGTAGCATAGCACCTTCTGAGCTGACAGCAGCAGGCTGAGTAGGCTCTGGGAGGTTGAGGAGGCCTCCCTGACATGGCAGTGCAGTCACACACCCTGATTGCTCCCCTAACCCTGCCATTCTGCACAACGAAGTTCCGACCCCCCAGGGCTGGATCCATCCTGAGATTGTCAGTGTTCTTGCTTCGTTGCAGAAAGGAGCAGTCATAAAGTTCCCTCACTGCTTGGTAGGAGGGAGTCTGTGAAAGAAACCAGAAAGAGAATATCCCGACCCCCCAATATTCTTGTTATAAATCTTCGTGTTTTGTTATGCTTTTTGAGTCTTAGCCCTAAAAATTACTGTCTCTAGGAGGAGAGAACGAACAAGAGTCCCCTAAAAAAGGGAGCCCAGTCCAATTATTTCTTCCACAGCTACTCTTATTTATAAAGGGGTCCCCTTGAAGCCTCTTATACCCACTGGAGATCCATAATGTCCTAGCCAATTTGTGCGTTGGACAAACAGGTACTGATGCAAATCTAGTCATATTGCTCAGACTCTCACCTTTTGGGGTGCACTGTGGGCTTTGATCCCACCAGGAAGCATTGCCTGATTCCCTGTCCCCATGGATCTGGGCACAGTGTACCTTCCATCTGCTCCCTTCACACTTCAAACATTTCCTGTCATATCACTAAACCCCAGTCTCCGTTTTGTTTGCTTAGTCACCTGCCTCTTGCAGATTTTGAATCCAGGGAGTTGCTTTGGTCACTTCTGCAACTCCAGAGCTTCTGATAGGAGTCTACCCTACCATCTGACAGTCAGTCTACCCTCAATTAGTATTTCCTGAATGAACAAACAAGTGAATGGATTCCTTGTGTTCAGTTCTGAACCAGAAAGCTGCACCAAGTCTGCAAGAGGATGTGGCTCATTAAGTAACACTGCTTTCTGGTGCCTGAAGAAGTCAAAACAGCTTTGATTCAAAATGTTGGCAAAATAGACTGCCTCCACTATTTTGACTTTTGCAGAAATGAATTGATGAGGTAATACATTTTGAAGCAATGCCATAGAAATACACCATGCTGTGATTTTGAAACTGAAGTGCAACAGGGTCGTTGTACTTCTGGCTTGTGTCCTTGTCAGAGTTTAAAGGAATTTACTTACTGGTTCAACCTAGAAACCACAGAGCCATAAAGCAGCTTTCCTGTTTAGAGATAGGTTTTTCTTCCTTCATGGGTGGAGGAAGAGAAGTGGCACATGAGAATATATAATAAATTATAAGGGAGCGGGCAGCGCAGCCAGGACAGTGTTGGAACATTCTTTTTTTTTTTTGAGAATATTTACTAGAATGGTTTAAATCTTTGATTGTAAAGCTCAAGTGCAGAGTCTCTGTGGTCCTAGAACAACCCTCACACTTGTTGAGATGCCCAATTGAGAACTAAGGTGAATTTCCTGGATGTTTGAACATTTTATTTATGCAGCTCTACAATCCTAGCTCTAGTCAAACACGTGGTGGCATGATATATTCCAGCCTAGGGCTGGCTTTTGTTTATGGAGCCTTCCATTGTTACATGTTTTTATTTTACTCTTGCATATTTAATTTCACTTAGAAATATAACTACACTTTAAAAATCTTCTCCTAGAAGTTAAGGGGGGAGAAAGCAATGTGTCTGGCTTGCATTCGCATTTAATCTTCTTATACCTGTGGATTTTCACTGACTGGTGCTATTACCCTTTAAGTCTCAGTCACTGTGGCCGCTGAGTTCTCCACATGGTGCTGTCAATCACAAGGGATAATAGCCTTTGTCCCTGAGCACAAGTATGGGATAGTTATGTTAACCCTTCCCTAGATAAAAACAGATGGAATGATTTTGTTTGCAACTGATCATTTAAAAAAGGTCACTAAGTTTTTCTATAAAGGGCATAACCTTTGTTTCTATAAAGGGCATAATCTTTGTTTTAAAAAAATCACTTAAACCTATGAAAACCCTACTTGATTTATGGGCCACCTGGAAACAGGTTGTAGACTGTATTTGGACTGCTGACCATAGTTAGTTGAGCCCAATTAAAAATAGTTTTCATTTTTTTTTGGTACCAGGAATTGAACTGGGGATCTTGCACTTGCAAGGCAGGCAGTGGCACCACTGAGCTAAATCCCCAGCCCCCAAAATACTGCCCTTTTGAAGTGTAGTCAACTTTCTGCACCTGTAGACTAAACTGAATATGGATTGAAAGTATGTAGGAGAAAAATATATCTGTACCAAAGACATGCAGACTTTTTTCTTGTTCTTTATTATTCCTTAAACAATAAAGTATAACAATTATTTATATAACATCTTCCAAGTATTATAAGGTATTATAAGTAAACTGGATATGATTTAAACTATATGGGAGAATATACATGGATTATATGTGACTTATGTGTCATTTCATATAAGGGACTTGAACATTCACTGATTTTGGACACCAGGGGTTTACAATATAAATGACAGTAAGAATATAGATATTCTGTGAAGGGAATAGGGTACCTATTTCATATGCAAAATGCATAAAATTATAAAATTCTAACATGTATAATTCAGATTATATTGGTCACTCACAATATAATGTCTATGTGAGTAGGGTATGAATTATACTTGTATGTTTTTATTGGGCTATATAGTTTTTAGTTTACACAGAATATAATCAATCCCAAGTTTGACTGCTTGGATGCAGCTTGCAATCTTGTTTATTCTTAACCCATTGAATAGGCTGAATTTGGAAGTCCAGACAGGGCTTGTATACAGAGATTTATAAATATCTGTTGATAAAAAATCATCTTAGATTAAGCAAAAGTAAGTTGTGAAGAGGATGACTAGTATTTTAGAACAATCTGTCTTTCCTGGGTATGGGATTTGTTTTTGAGACATGAGGTTTTTAGGAAATTGCATTTACACATGAAAAAGGCTGCATCCTTATATAACTACCCACTTTTATGTCCTGGTTGGCATGAAACTTCAGAAAGTGCACATTCCTGTGGTGTCTCTCATCTGATAGTACATTCATTTGCTTTCTTAAGGGAAGTTTTATGCCTCTCTTTTCATTCTGTAGACACGGGCAGTTTCAAGCTCAGTCTTGTGTTTCTATACATGTCTTGCCCCTTAAATCAAGCTACTTTATACATATGATTGAGGTAAAGACATGAGAGATAAATAAAAATATATCAAAAAGAAGTACAGACCAAATTGTGTTGATCTGGATGATTCCAGAAACAAGAATAAACCCAGAATTCCCATTCTGTAGCAAAATGCCATTAAACTAGGCCCATTACTTAGAATAATTTTTAGGAACACAAAATTGGCAACTTGCCTCACGTTGTCAACTTGTGAATCTCAGAAACATATTGGATTATTATTGTCTGTCTTCACTGAAGCATATGCCTTGTTAGGTGTAGATAGTCCAATAAGGTATGCAAAACCTGTCTGGGCTCATGTTTGTAGTATTAGGCCTCACAGAACAAAAATTCATTGAATTTCAAATAGATCCAATTTGTCCCTCTGCTTGCCTTGCTTTTCTTTTTTGCTTTCTAGTTCTTTGTAGGAACATAAACTATGTATATAAAAATTATATTGCCATATATGAAAATCTAGGTAAATTAATATGTATATTACAATATGAACCAGTTACTTTGACTTCTCTTTCTATGATAATATAGCATATTTATGTAGAGGACATTAGTTATAGTACAATAGTTCTTGGCACAAGTAAGCCCTCAATCATTATTATTGACTATGTGAGCAGTTCACGGTTTAAGTCCTGGCTCTATTCTTATAGATGTGTGGTTTGATTATTTCGGAACATTAAAATCTTTACCTGTAAACTTAGGCAAATGATAATACCTAACTTATAGGGTAGTTGTTCTGATTAAATAATACAGTATGTTTGGTAGAAGTTACTTATACCATGCACAAAGTTATGTAAATGTCAATTAATTTAATTTAAACATATATTGGCGATATTTCCCCTCTGGCTTCTTGCCTGGTTACTCTTCCAGGCCCCAGAGATCTGCGCTGGCGTCTCCGCAAGACATCGGTGCAGAGGAAGCATGTGGTAGTGGCTGAATTCTCAACTTCCATCTGGATGTTTTTGGCATTGTGCAGACATTGTTGCAGCATACTGAAGTTGCAGTGTAAGCTGATATATATTTTTAAAATCCCCACATTGTGCTGGTTGTGTGGGCTTACTTTTCATGTAGATTCTTGTCCTCTAGGAACTTATCTTCAAAGGCTTCCTAAGCCACCCACTAATCGTAGGTAGTACTGCTGGAGTCTGCAGTTTGATCTTCAGGAATGTGCTTCTCTTTCTTTCAATTTGGTTAGTGTCCTTACACATCCTGATAGAGTCATTTGGCAAAAATATGTATGTTCAATAATAATGCTTCAGAAGTTGAAAAAAAGCCAATAGAATATTCTATGATGACTCTATTTAGATTGGTTAAGTGCTTAACGGTGATGGAGCATAGAATAATGTTGGAGAAGAGAGTCCTTAAAGTGAGACTGCTTCAGTATTTGAGAATAAAAATGAAGGAAATAGGGCAGAAACCTGAGCTCAGGGTCAGGGTACCTAACTCAATTCAAGATGCAGAGAGATAAAGTCATCTGCTGAGAAAACAGACAAGTTCAGGGACAGAGCAATAACATACAGGCTTCTGTGTGGGGTCAGAATTATGTGATGATTACAAATAGATCATTAGAAGTTGTCTGTTAGTCTTGAGTCAGGGACACAGCCTAAAATTAGGATGACAAAAAAATCACGGTGTCTCAGCCTGACTGTCTAGCAAGATGGGAAAAGGAGAATAGTGCCTGGTGAAGAGAGGACAGTGTATATGGTGGTCCTGGCTCTTTATCCATCAGTCCTGACTTCCAGTGCTCAGTTCATCTGCTTCCTTACACAAAAAGAAAGAATTATTTATATTCCCATGGCCACACCTAGTAAGACATGGTGTGGAGCTGGATTATCTGGGTTTTTGCTTTGAATTAGCTACCAAATGGTAGCTGTCCCCTTGTGTGAAGAAGGGAATGGGCTAAATGTCTTCGGTACTTTTTTTCAATATATATTTCTCTATGATAAGTATATTGGAGAGCAGAGAATGATTGTGACTGGTTGTGGGTTATGCCCTTAACCTTAGTGACTAAAAAATTCTGTCAGACAGGGAAATAAGGCTTTGTTTTACTATTTATTCGGTGTCCCTCTAGATGTGTAAGTACAATGGGTATTTTTTTTGTCCTTTTTCCTGGAATTCTGAAATCACTTAGAATGCCACCTCATGATAATACCAATGAAGGGACAAGGTGAGCAGACACAATTTATTCTCATTATTTACAGTATTATATATTTATTACTATATGCTATAATGTTGTAATGAACAATGAATTAGTGAATACTGAGTCATGCTATTGGGGAAAATAAAGAGTTAGGTTCTTGCTAGCCTCTGTTCATGTTTTTGTCAATCAATAGATAACCTCGTGTTATGTGTGTTTCTCATTAGAGACACCTTATTTAATATATACTGTTGTTTCACTATCACAGATTTCACAGCCAACATTATTGTAACTCCTGCTTGAACACAGCTTATCTAACACTCGTATTTCCTCTCTAAGGCATATCACAACTTCTTGCACTTAGGAATAGCACTTCAACACTCTTCTCAGGGGCTGTTTTAAACTGCAGAGCTATCAATGAGAAAAACACAAACGTGAAAAAAATTGCACGAACTACAGTTATAAGACTATGTGTTTAAAAATGTGGGAGCTAAAGCACAAAGGTAGAGTATTGTCTTATTCAACTTCAGCTGGGAAGTTGAATGTTCAGCATCTCAAATTTTGTGCTTCTGTTCTACATCTACTCATGAAAATACCATGCCTGTTGATTTGGGGGTTACAGATAAGTTTAAGAAATAGATAGAATCATAGATGGAGCATCTGAGTAATATGGATTACTTGTACATTTATGAGATTATACTAAGACTTTGTTTTAGGAAACACATTTCTTTATTGTTTGAAGTCTATGTGTTAGTAGTCAGGATGATGCTTACCCTCCTGTAGCCACAAGGATCTAAATTAAAGTAGATTAAATAAAAATTGAGGGCCTTCTTCTCTTGTAAGACTGGAGAAATGTCTCACAGTGAGCTGTCTAGTTTGACCAAAAACTTACTTTTCCATTGCTAGGTCTCAGATCCTTTGTGTTACAGCTTCCTAGAAAGAAAAAGAAAATAAATCCAAGATGAGGAATCTCTGTATAAGAAAGTGATTCAGATTTTGCATGCATTATTTTCACTCACATTCTAATTGACCAAAAAGCATGCCAGGAAATATATTTCTCCTGGGGAAGTCACCTGCCCAAGTAGAAGTGTCAAATGAATTTTTATGGTTAAATAACTGCCTGGGTACAACATTGTATTTCACAGGACTGACTTAATTATATAATTTATTTTAAAGGCATGAGGTAGTGATAATATTAGTACTGACATAATGCATATAATGACAGTCTTAATAATTCAGTAATGACTTACTCTTAGAACTTACTGGGTTTTTCAATCCAAAGAAGATTCTGACACATGATACCAAACTTATATTGAAGTAAGTCTTTGGTTCATTATCAAAAAAGAAAATTTACCCAGTCATGTTTAGTTTAGATATACTGTCTCTAAAGAAAATGGTAAATATGAGTTGGCTCTGTTTTCACAGAAGATCTGTTTTCTCTGGCAGGAGACAGTGTTATTTCATGAGAAACAATGGAAGTGAAGTAGAAGAGAGATGTAGATACTTCTTAATGTGGGTGTTACTATGTCAGAAGCAAATGAAAGCAAATCTTTTTGTACTCAGAACTGTGTTACTGTTTCTTTTCTTCCTTTTTCTCTTTGCTACTCTCTGCAGTGTCTTTAGTAAATGCAAGGACAGCTTGGCCATCATGGCTTCAGAAGGAGGCAGGAAATGGCAGTGTTTTCATGTATTTTATCAAATGTCAAAATAGTATAGTGTCTTCAGTTTCATTCTGCAGCTCTCTAAAAGAGAGATATGTTTTGGACATACCTGCATGTATAAATAAGATTGTATGGATATATGTATATTTTTATTGTTGAAATATATAGTGGTAGTGTTGGATACTTCATCTCTCTTGGTGGCTTTTTGAAAAGTATGTCTCCAGGGTGCCGTCTTCTAGGTTATACTCAAAAGAGATCTGAGCTAAAAAAAAAAAGAAAAAAAAAAAAGAGAAAGAAAAAGATTTGCCAAAGCTCCATTCATAGATGACTTAACTCAAGAAGGTTGTTTCTCTATGGGCAATGCTTATCTTAATCAAAGCTGAAAACATTTGTGCAAATGCATTCATAACTATAACTCAATATTATGAAATGTCATTCTATGGAATAGATTGAATCTAAAGGGAGATTCTAATTAAGGAGCCAGAGTTACACTTTCTAATTAGCCCTTGCCTGTTTATCTTCTTCCATGAAGCAAATTTCTTGTCAGAGTTGTAAATGTCTCTATAAGCAGTTCTCTCTCCATATGGTCGCAGCTGTTAAATTGGACTGTGCATAGGACTTCAGTGGGGTGGGGTGCTGGGTAAGAAGGAAGCTGGTTCGAGCAATGGCCCTTCTATTCCAGATAGATATGAAAGGTACCTCCCTTACTCCCAACTAATTGATTATTCTTTAAACATATGAAAATTATTTATAGCTGTGTCTATTTTATTTTTTCATTAAGTTTTTTGATACATTTTAGGTATACAGTACAGTTACATTCATCATTGGGATCTTGTACCTCTACATGACAGGTCTTGGTTTTTATTTTTTCCCCATTCCCCTGCCCTCCCTTTACCCCCTCAACTCTTTCTTATTTACAAAGACTTTGTTTCCATTTCTTTTCTTTTTCTCATATTTTTCTTTTCCTTCATACGTTTCCCCTACCCCTCCCACATCTCCTACTCCTTTAGACCTCTTCTTCCTATCACACAATATCAATTATACATTTTGACCCTTATTTACACTTTTAGCTTATTACACTAGAGAAACTATATGGCATTTACACATGTGTGTCCTATTAATTTCACTTGAGTGTGGCCTGAATGTGCATCCACTTAGCTATAAATGCCTATGAATGTCTCTAATTTCTTGTTCTTTATAGCTGAGTAATACTCCATTTTATTTAAAAAAAAAACACATCTTCTTTATCCAGTCTCCAGTTGATGGGCAATTGGGCTGTTTCCAAGTTTTAGCTATTACAAACTCTGCCAATATAAACATGGGTGAGCATATATCACAGTGGTATAATATAAAGTCTTTTCCTATGCCAATGTGTTCAAGAGTTCTGCCTCTTGCTACATTTTAGGTATACAGTATAGTTACATTCATCATTGTGATCTTGTACCTTTATATGACATATCTTGGTTCTTATTTTTTCCTTATTCCCTTAGCCTCCTTTACCCCCTACCCTTTCCCTATTTATAAAGACTTTGTTTCCACTTTTTCCTTTTCTCTTCCCTTTTTCCCTTTCCTCTAGCTCTTCAATTTGCCCAATACATTTAGACCTTTTCTTCCTATTACACATATCAATTATACATTTTGACCCTTATTTACACTTTTAATTTACCACACCAGAGAAACTATATGGTATTTACATATGTATGTCCTATTAATTTCACTTAAGAGTGTGTCCTCAATGTGCATCCACTTAGCTATGTGTCTCTAGTTTACCATTCTTTATGACTGAGTAGCACTCCATTTTATTAAAAAGAAAAACCACATCTTCTATATTGGGCTGTTTCCAAGTTTTAGCTACTACAAACTGTGCCACTATAAACATGGGTGAGCATATATCACTGTAGAAGATTCTTTTAATTCTGCGAAGATACTGAGCAGGGGAATAGATGGATCAAATGGGACTTATTTAGTGGGGTCTGATTTTTTTGAGTTCTTTATATTTTTTGATAGTAGATGTTTGTCTGAGGAACAACTGGTAAAAAATTTTTCCAACATTGTATGGTGTTCCTTAGCTCTGTTGGTGATTTCTCTTGCAGTGCAAAAGATTTTTTGAAAAAAATGAGATCCCAATTGTTGATTCTTTATGCTAGTTCCCATGCTACTGAGGATATGTTCATAAAGTCTTTTCCTACACCAATGTCTTCAAGAGTTCTACCAATCTTATTTCCTGTTTTAATATTTCAATCTTTAATCCACTTGGATTTTGGTTTAGTGTATGGTGAAAGATAAAGGTTGAGGATTTCTCTTTGACAAGCTGAAATCCTATATTTCCAATACCATTTATTAAAGAGGCTTTCTTTCCTCCAGTGATGATACTTGGCTCCTTTGTGAAAGATGAGGTAGCTGAGTATGTCTGTAGTTGTTTCTGCATCTTCTAATACATTTCACTGATCCTTGGGTCTGTTTCTTTGCCAGTCCCATGCTGTTTTTATAGCAGTGGTTTTGTAGTATAGTTTCAAGTTGGGGATTTTGGGTGTCAAAATCCTGTCATGTCTCTGCTGCATAGAATGTTTTTTGCTACTCTAGGTCTCTTCTGGTTCCAAATGATTTTTTTATTGTTTTCTCTAGTTCTGTGAAGCATACTGTTGGGATTTCAATGGAGATTGCATTGAATCTGTATAGCAGTTTTGGAAGTATGGCCATTTTCGGTATGTTGGCTTTTCCTACCTTGGAACAAGGGATTTCTTTCCATTTTCTTATATCCTCTTTGATTTCTTTTTTCATAGTGTTGTAATTCTCAATGTAGAGGTCTTTTGCTTTTTTTGTTAGATTGATTCCTAGATATTTCATTTTTTGGATACTATTGTGAAAGGGATTGCTTCCCTAATTTCTCTCTCAGTGAAACTGTTATTTGTGTACAAGAAGGTTATTGATTTTTGAGTATTTACCTTGTATCCAGCTACTCTACTGAATCTGTCAATTAGGTGTAGAGGTCTTTTGGCGGAGTTTTTGAATATTCTTCATAGATTATCATACCATAACAAATAATGACAATTTAACTTCCTCCTTTCCTATTTTCTGAAGAGCAATATAATCCTCTCTCTTCAGTTTCTTTAATTAATTGTGATATTTTCCACTCATATTAGAAGGAAACCCATTTTATACCTCTTTTTTTTCAGCTTTAATTGAGTTTATTGGTACATTTTAGGGATACAGTACAGTTACATTCATTGTTGGGATCTTGTACCTCTACATGACAAGTCTTGATTCTCATTTTTTCCCCTTACCCCTGCCCTCCCTTCACCCCCTCCTCCCCTCCCCATCTACAAACACTTTATTTCCACCTTTTCATTATCTCACATTTTTTTCTTTTCCCTTATTACCCTTCCCCTACCCATCCCACCTTCCCTACACCTTTAGCTCCTTTCTTCCCATTTCTAAATGTCAGTGATCTTATTAGGATCTTATGTATTATTGCAGATTATTCACACCAGGGAAACTATTCGGCATTTACACATGTGTGACTTATTTATTTCACTTAGGAGTATATCTTCGATATGTATCCATTTTTCTATGAATGAATCTATTTTCTCGTTCTTTATGGCTGAGTAATATTCCATTTTATAGAAAAACCACATCTTCTTTATCCAGTTTCCAACGGATGAGCAAATGGGCTGTTTCCAAAATTTAGCTATTACAAACGGTGCCGCTATAAACATGGGTGCGCATACTTTTTTTTTTTTTTTTAACAGGGGCCTGGCGTTGAACTCATGGTGACCCTCCCGCCTTAGCCTCTTGAGTGCTGGGATGAAAGGTGTGTGCCACCACACCCAGCAATTCTTTACCTTTATGTTGTTTCTTCACTCAGAATTATTCAAGAATCCTATGCATTAATTCATTTACAAGAGGTGATTTGTGCTTTTAATTACTTGGCAAAGAGGAAACTGGAAAATATTGTTCATCAGCCAGTAGGTCCCAGTTCTGGATGGCTCTTGTTTTCGGGCTGCTGAAAGCTGATGCTGCTTAGTTTTGTCTATCTTCATCTACTGTTCTTTTAGCTTTTCATATTAAAAATCTTAATTTGTACTTTCTATCCTTGCCACCATTCCTAAAATACAAACATTATGGAACTGTTTGGCAACTCCCCATACTTCTAGGTCTTGGCTTGAGTCTTGGTTCCCAGTTCAGACTCAGCTATCATCATGGAATATTCCTTTCTGGGGTCCTTAGCTTCTTTTCTGCAAAACTCAGATAGAAACATTTTAACCCATCAGAAGAGTATAATGTGTTGAACCTAAAAAAGGAAAGGGGCCAGAGTTTAAAATTCTTTCCCTCCAGAAAAACCTTTTTACCTTTATATAAGCTTCTCTTCTGCCTTGATTTCAGTTCTATATATTAAAGATCATGATGAACAATCTTTGATAAGTTGTGAAGAGTCTTATACTATCCCTCTAGGGATGTGGGTGGTTTTACACATCTAGACATACAAGTTAAAAGATCAACTCTGTTTCCTTGAAGGCCTAAGATTAACTGGTAGGCTCTCTCTGAGAAAAAGTTTTTTCTCACCAGGCACGTTAGAATATAGTTTCTAAAATGGTAGGTGTGGGTTTCCATACAAATTGTCACCCACACTGGTAATTTTAAGTATGGAAAGGGACACTACTTAATGAAAGGGATCACTCATAATTAGATACTGGAACAGTATGTCTGATCCAAGACCGTTTGAGGCAGACAGAGATGTAAACAGATCTTGTGTGAGAACCTACATCTTCCTGTGTTGAGTAGGGCACACACTGGGGGCAATGCAGGACCAGCTCCTTATATCTTCTCCTGGTGCGACTACAACATTAAAATACTACAAAAATGTTCAATGGACATAACTAACAAATGTGATTTTTTTCATTCACAATCTGAAGAAAAACCTACTGATGGGAAAAAGTGATTTGGACAAGTGGGCAATGATTATAACCATTAATTTTGAATAAAGTTTTCCTTTTCTTTCTTTTTTACCTTCCAGTCAAGAAAGTAACAAACAATATGGTCTAATATGTTCAAATAAATTAATTTCCCAGTTTGATTAAATTAGTTCCTTCTTTTGAAACTCAGTTTGTGATGTTTGTGTTAGTTTACAGGTGGGCTTGAACAAAAGATAATATGCTATGTGCTTTTCTACTCTATGCTCTAGCTCAGGGACTTTGCTTCATACACTATTTAGACTATCTGAGCTCCTTTGTCAAAAATTCCTAAAAGTGCTGTAGTTATTTGAACAATCTAGGCATCTGTAAAATGAACAATAGTAAGATATTAGAAAATATATGCAAGTTAGTAGTGAAAATGAAGATTAGCCAGATAATATTGAACTGTTAAAAATGTTTCTTTCATAATTTTGTTTCAATGCTACACTTCATGTCTAGGTATAGACTAACATGTTATGCTGATAAGCTTCAGTAGAAGCTAAGGGTGCCCATAAAAGTCAGATGAATGTGCCATGTGTTTCTACTTTTGAGATGTCATGAGTGCTTTTTTCAATTTACTACCTTCTTCCCCAGGAATGTTGCCCTGTGGAAAGTGTTCTGTACTTGAAATCAGGAGACCCATTAAAAACTATTTTCCAGTCTGAACTTCTGTCTGTACTCTCTTGCTCAATTGACTGTGAATTAGATTAAAAAATTAAGTAAAATAATACCACTTTAAACAACTACGTGAAGATTGAATGAAATAACATATGGGAAATAATGTGGCACATGATGGACACTCAGGAAAATGCTGTTTTCCTTCTTTCATCAAGGACACTTGCAAACAAACATTTAGGCATAATGATACCAGAAAGCTTTTCTGTTTTCTGGCTTTGAGCACCTACAAATACTTCTTGTTTGTTTTTCTTTACAGTGAAATGTTTTCACTGAAATGATGAGGGATTTTCATGTATGGAGATGGGATACTGAGGCCCTTTTCCCAGGAAGCAGCTTTATTCATGCAGGAACAGACTCAGCAGATTCATACCCAAAGGCTGAGTACTGACATAGTTGCACCCTTTTATATAATTTTTATGTCTTTGAATCTCATTTTATAGTCTTGTTGTTACATCAGAACTACATATGTGTGCACAGAGGCTGTTATTGCTACATTGTGAAATGTTCCCACTCCTACACAGGAAGGACCCTACCCCATTCCTCCCTTTGATGCTAAGACCCCAGTCTATTTTGGGTCCAAGAGCATCATCCCGGTTCAGAGGTTTATATTACCATAACATTGTGTGCAGCTGTTTTTCTTTTGACCATCATCTCAAATGAGGCTAGAGA
The DNA here is from genome assembly GCF_012274545.1 of Fukomys damarensis. Lineage (NCBI taxonomy): Eukaryota > Metazoa > Chordata > Mammalia > Rodentia > Bathyergidae > Fukomys > Fukomys damarensis. Next base: position 45,406,739 of record NW_022900917.1, read on the forward strand.
CAGAATGTATAACCAATGGAAACAGCAGGGCAGGATCAAACAGGTTCCTAAATCAGAAGTGTGATATATATGAAGGTTTTGAATCCCCTGAGTTTAAAACCATTCCCCAAACAGTTCCTCAGGGTCCCAACCTTTCCAGGTCTGGGTTGGAAGATGAACAAATTTTTTTCATTTGATCTGTTGACCATTCCCTCATCATCTATTTGTAGGAAGCACTTGCTTAGGCTAAATTTTCTGTGTACTCCTCCCTTGGAAGCAAGCAGATAATCTAAGGGCGAGTGATTTTGATAGATAGCAGGATGCATTTTGATCAGTTGTTTGGCTAACAAGTTAAGAGATTTGTCAGTTTCATTAGTTATAATTTCCACAACTGCTTGCAGTCTAATTATGTGGTTTAGCATATAAATGGGGGTACAGTAGTCCCAGGACCTATCCTCTTCCCAGGTGGCAGAATCATAATATTGAATTATGCATTCAGGGGGCCATTCATCATCTTTCCAATTGCCATTTTACAGGGTACATTGTTTTCTATGGTTCCCCCTGTTCCCATACACTTGAACCCTCAGATATTCTCCCCTAGCAAGTGGTAGTAGAGAGAAAGAAGGGTGGATCACCCCTAAAACACAGAACTGACCAGTCCGGGAGAAGTACAACATATCCTGTTGTTCTATATATCCAATACAGTCCAATCGATGTTTGTGCTGGCATTGGCCCAGGACCCATTAGATAAGAAAAAGTCAGACAAAGGGTGAGGGTTTGGTTCAAAGTAGTCTGGGAAACCCCCACTATTGGATCTTCTTGGTAATTGAGATGTAAGATGGGTCATGGTCTTGCTTTACCATGTAACTTCTTGTAGAAGCATAGAAGATATTTCTCACATTAGCGATCCTCCTTTTTAGCACATTGTACCTCAGTTGATTCCTGCTCTTTGGAGGTCTAACAAACTCCTTGCTCAGGAAGCTGGTTGATTTACCAAAGTTGTAAGATCTTATAGGATAGGTCTTCTCCTATCTGGATCTTTGTTGAACTTGGAGGGCTGGGACCAAAATATTGGCTGTCCTCTTGGCTCAGTTAACTTTTTAACATTGATCCCTAAACCTCAATTGTTGAACACCCAGATCAGTTAAACCAGTATTGCAGTGAGAGCAGTAGGTTTAATCTTGTGGTTTTATCTAGATATCTAGCACCTTGAAATATATAGTATGAGCAGGAAACTGTTCTTTTTTACCAATTGTTGTCTTAGAAGTTGAATTGCTGATGAATATTAACAGATAGCAGTTACAAAGTTTTATAGAGACAACTTGAGATGGAGGACAACAAACACATTATCACAACAATCATGATGACATCATTGTATTAAAACTGTTAGGTTTTTATTTCAGAAGAAACACATTAAATTTTTATCTTCATATAAAATGACTTTTTAGTCAGTTATGCTTATCTAAGTATAAGATATTAAATGACATGTAGAAACTTTACCTGACTTGTTACTTTTTAACCATTTGTTTTTTCACCAGAGTTATGTTTAAGTAGAATGTACTTGTTTGTTTTATAGATATACTTTACAGGTTATTAAGGTTATTAATGCCTAATTTCTAATCATCATAATGACATTGTTGCAACTACATAGGCACATCAAACCACTGCAACACAATTATATAACAATCCCATAAACATAAACCTGAAAAATTCCCCATTATGAACAACTGCAGTTTGGGGGTCAACACTATGATAGGATGTTTTTCTCAAGTCCTACATCTTAAAAAGACATACACTTGGGGGAAGCATAGAGTTATTTAATATACTATGAAGTTAGTATTAATTAGTATCAGGACCATATATAAATTTTTATATATTTACTTAGTTTTTATTCTTAAGGCAAAATTTAGATTTTTAACAGGTTTATACATAATCCTTGTCAATTCTGTGTGGAAAGGAATTCAGTGACATCTTTAGAACTCATAAATTTAGGAAATTTAATGGGTGCACATAGATTTATTATCCAATACAAGTGTATCTCATTTGCACAATAACAAAATGCTTATTTAATCAAAGCCAATAGATGTAAGTTTAACCAAGAGTATCTTAATCAGGAAAACTTATTGCTTTATACCTAGATAGCTTAACCTTTTATTACAACCAGCTTAAGTATAGTATAAAAATTTATTTAATAGCTGTTGAGAGGACCTTTTGGTAATCAACAGAAAAAATGTTAAAGGGGTCTGAATTGTCCCTTTTTTATGTTTAGCCCAACTTTTGCTTTAAAATTACTTTTCTATAATTTTGGTTATACTTTCCTTCTTTATCCTTTGGTCTCAGATTGTTACAGTTTTAAATTTGACTGGCTGTCAACAGACTTTCAAGTAACCCTGAATTAGTACTTTTATTTTAACACTTGCAGAAAGCAGAGAGAAGAGCAAGTTAACCCTGTAAGTGTAGTTTAAAAATTTAGAATCTATAAGAAATGTTTAAGCATATTAATTAAATAAATACACCAACTTAAATTGGAGGCCAAAAATAAATTTATTAATTAGCCAAAATTTATAATAATGCACTTTTATTATTACTTTGCCACAACAGAAACATTTTATTACAGACTTTTTTTGTTTTTATTGGGGTCTGGTAAATTGTGCCTTTCTAATTTTCTCTTGAGCCAAAGAAATGGGTGGTCTTTCTCCCCTTGTGCAGCTGTGGCCACGAAACCAGAAGTTGGGCTCTCCTTGGCCAGCACTGGCTTCAGTTGGGGTAAAGCCATCAGTTTGGGGTTAGAGGCTAGGAGGTAGATATTCCAGAGGATCCCATGTGGAGGAGAGAACCGAAGGTAAATCCTCTTTTCTTGTTAAATCTGAGTTTTTAGGGGAAAGAGGACAATTGCTCCCTGTCACCAACACAGGGCGTAATCTCTTCCTCCTGAGACCTCAGTCTTTTATTGAGAGAAGAAAACACATATCCAACCTCCCATTTAAAAAGGCACTCAATAATCATGACTACAGATAAGCTGTAACTTCACCAGAGCATAATGGTTTTAGAAAGTCCTGCTAGAACTTCCCACCTCCCCCTATCTACTATATCTGCTTGTATAACCTTGGCTGCTATTTTCTCTTCCAATATGAAGAAAGTACCATAGAAACAGAGGTATAAAAGTGAAAGCAAACTCCTGTTTGATACTCTTGAGGTGACAGAAGTTCCTTGTTGAGCTGCTGGCAAAAGCCACTTTTGTTCCTGCTCCATGTCTGAGTGTTCTGTCCAAGTATCTCACCTTTTCTCCTGCTTTATTTGGTGACCCAGATGAGATGCTTTGGGATCTGACAGTCACTTGTGGCTGATTGCCTCCCCCACAGATGGAGCAGGGGAGCTCAAGGACCAGATGATGCTCCTGCTGAGTGTGCCAACAGATTGTTTCCTGTCATGTAGGAGATCTTCCTCTACGAACTAGGGCACCCTGGCTGCCTGAGAGGCCTTACATGGAGAGGATCAAATAGCATCTAGTAGATGATTGTATCATTGTAAGGTTGAGGAGCCCAGTTCAGGGACAAGATTCAAGGAGGGATTTCTAGGGAGGGCTGATCATCCTCAGTGTTCCCAACTAGCTGTTGGAATACAATGAAACTGAGACATTCCTGTCTCTAGTCAGGTACATAGGGCCAAAGAGAGTGCAAAGTGTGAAACTGTGGTTCCAGGGCTACCTCATATAGCTTAGGGAAGCCCTGCAGTGATAGCCAAGATCACTAGCCTGCCAGTGCTAAGAGCAGCCTGAAATATCTCTGCAAGAAGACTGGCCAGTGATAAGTGAAACAATTGGTGTCTTGTGTGTACCTATTTCTGAGGGATGTAAAACCATGGTTAGAAGCGAACACCCTATTAAAAATTATGATAAAAAACTTCAAGATCTTATTTACAATTTTAGTTTTTCACACCAGAGAAACTATTTGGTATTTACACGTGTCATATTTATTTCATTTAAGAGTATTCCCTCAATATGCATCCATTTTCCTATGAATGGCTCTAGTTTCTCATTCTTTATGGCTGAGTGGTGCTCTATTTTATAGAAAAATCACATCTTCTTTATCCAGTCTCCAGTTGATGGACAATTGGGCTGTTTCCAAGTTTTAGCTATTAAATTGTGCCACTATAAACATGGATGTGCATATATCACTGTGGTGTGATTCTTTTGGAAAGATATCTAGCAGAGAGATAGCTGGGTCAAATGGAACCTAAACAGTACCAATAAACTTAAGGAAAAAAACGTCAAGAAAGGATTCACTAGAGATTATGGTCAGAAACTTACTCCAAGAAAGCTTAGGACATTTTATGAGATAGATTGGCCATCCTTTCAGATTGGATGGCTCCCACAGGGGTCATTTAAAAAAACCCTTGGTCCTAAAAGTGTGGCAAACTGTGATGGAGTATCCCAACAACTCCATGGCCATTTCCGGACATCCAGACCAAGTTCCATATATAAGTTTCTGGCTACATCTATGCGCAGTCCACTGCCTTGGTTGAGGAAATTTTTCAAGTTCTGATCACAGTGGACCATCCAAACAGGCAAAGACCTGCCAAAACTCTGCCTCTTTGTGAGGGCAACCCAGATGATCCAGCCTTAGATGTGTGGAACCTCCTGATCCTAGACCAACCTTCTCCTTACAGGCAGCAGATACCAGCCCCAATTCCAAGACCCTTGGCACCTCCAGAGCCTGGCTCCTCCAGCTTTAGGAGAGCTCTTGTGCTGACTGCAGTCCCAGAGGCCACCAGATTCCAACTCCACTGAACCTTCAATCTGGCTTCTGGTATTCTCCCAAATTCCTGGTGCCTGCTGCATCTCTCACTTCTTCCATGAGGCCTCATCAGGCTAAAACTCCCCAGACTTTAATACTGAAGCAAACTACTCATTCGTATTAGGGCAAACTAAGGCACAAACCTTTTGCCAGCCACAGATTTGTGAAATAGGGGGCCATCAGTTATTGTACTTGCCGACTGTCCAGCTCCATCTAGGGAGGGATTTGTTGGCTAAGTTAAAGGCCAAAATTGATTTTAGGGATGGAGAAGTACACTTTGAACTGCCACCTCTGCAACTGATCCCAGCTCTGATTGTCTCCTGGGAAGAATGGAGAGTCCATGACCAGCTGTTCCTGTGGGCCTCTAAGAAAAACCAAGACTTTGTTCAAAAGAGGCCTCAAGTATGAAAGGAATACAATCTACCAGGACTGGCAATAGATCAACCTCCCATCAAAGTAGAATTTAAGTCTGGAGCCAGGCCCATTGTTCAGCAACAATATGCCATTTCCCAAGAGGTCCAACAGGGGATCCAACCACACCTTAAAAGTTATAGGGTCCTTATTCCCTGACAGTCACCCTGGAACATGCCCCTCTTCCTGGTCAAGAAAGAAAACCCTGGAGATTATCATCACACCCGGGACCTGTAGGCAGTAAATGAGGACACAGTGAGCCTGCATTCCATTGTCCTGAATCCCTACACTCTCCTTGGACTGTTGCAAGCTTCAGAGGGATGGTTTACCTGCTTGGACCTGAAAGACACCTTCTTCTGCATTTGGCTAGCCCCGGAGAGCCAACCTTTGCCTTTCAATGGAGATCAACCAACAATGGAAAACACAGCCAGTTCACTTAGATGAGCCTGCCACAGCACTTCAAGAACTATCTTTGGGAGGTATTGGCCCAAGACAGCCATTCCTGGTGAAAGTCTTGGAGTACACCTTGCTGCAGTATGTTGATGACCTCCTCCTAGGGCACAAGACCTGTGAAGGTTATAGAAAGGGCACCAAAGAACTGCTTAGACACCTGTGCCAAAAAAGATATAATGTTTCACCCAAAAAGGTATAACTAGGTTGCACAGAGGTAAAGTATATGGAATTCTACCTGGGCAAAGGGGAACAAAAATTGGGGACAGCCCGGATGTCAGTGGTACAGAATATGCCCAAACCCAAGACTCAGAGGGAACTACGAGAGTTTTTGGGAGCTGCAAGCTTCTGTAGGATATAGATCCTTAACTATGCCATCCTATCCAAGTCCCACTATGAAATCACAAAGTGGTGAGAAGTAGATCCCTTGATCTGGGCCAAAGAGCAATAGTCTGCTTTCAACACCCTAAAGAAAAGCTCCAAAAATCATCAGTGTTGGATCTCCCTATTCTGAGAAAGCCTTTAATTCTCTATGTGACTGGGAAAAACAAAACAAAATGAAAACAAACAAACAAACAAACAAAAAACCCAAACCCCAAAAACAAATAGTGGAAGTGCTAGCCCAGACCCTTGGTTCCTGGGAAAGAATGAGGCCTACTTGTCCAAACAACTAGATGTAGTTGCACAAAAGTAGCCTCCCTGTCTGTGGCTGCAATGGCTCTTTTGACCAAAGAGGTTGACAAACTGACTCTAGACCAAGGCCTATTAGTTTTGGTCCCAAATGCTACAGTCACCCTTATAAGTGCTAAAGGTTACCATTGGTTCATCAATTTGCATCTGACCCAATACCAAAGTTTGCTCTGTGGGAACCCTCAAACCAGGGTGGAAGTCTCCAACCATCTAAACCTAGCCACCAGATGATGGAACCCTACACAAATGTAAAGAGGTCATAGAACAGGTCTATTCCAGTTGGCCAGATCTGCATGGCCAATCTCTTCAGCATCTAGAACTAGAGTTCTTTATAGCCACATAGATGAGATGAAAGATGGATGGCCAGTACATGGGTTATAACCTTACAAAGGTTATAGAGTCCCAAATACTGCCTCAAGAGACTTCAACACAAAGAGCTGAGCTGATTACCCTAACTCATACATTAGAGTTTAAAAGCAGGGTGGGGGGTGCTTATGACAGGGCACAAGGAGATCAAGTACCCTCAGGACATACTTCAGCTCTCAGAGTCAGTCTGAGCCCCAGAGAAATTTGCAGTTGTCCACTGCAGAAGACATCAAAAGGGAAAAACCTAAGGAACAGCTAGGTAATGACAGAGCTGACCAAGAAGCCAAGGCTGCAAGTTTATAGCCAGACTCCATGCTCCTTCCCTGATACTCCGAGAAAAGATAAAAAACAAAACAAAACAAAAAGACATACACTTCAGAAGAGATTCAATGGGTGTCTCAAGAAGGAGAAATCAAAGAAAAAGACAGATGCCAGTTTCCAGAGGGCCAAATTGTGGTACCACATCATGTGGGGTCTCAATTAGTACAAGATACACGTGAGACCCTCCCCCTAAGACAAGAAAAATTAGAGGCTCTGCTAGGCAGTTACTTCTCCAACCCTGATTGATGGCTCTGATCAGAAGAACTGTCCAGAGGTATGATATGTGCCCAACACAATCCAAGGACTATACCAGGTGTCCTAGCAGGGGTCCAAAGAGTAGGGGTGGTACCGTTTGAAGATATCCAGGTCAACCTCACAGAACTACCCAAGTGTAGAAGATTCTGTTACCTCTTGATTATGTTTGTACCTACTCCAACTGGGTAAAAGCCTTCCCTTGTCAGACTGAAAAAGCCCCAAAACGGAACAGAAATTACCACATCAAAGTTGTTCCCCGTTATGGGCTTTCATTAAACACAGGATCAGGCAACAGTGCCTACTTTTGTGGTCCAAGGAGTGGCAAAGTTAGGGATTAATTAAAATTTACATGGGGCCTATAGGACCCAGAGCTCAGGAAAGGTAGAGAAGTTAAATAGAACACTAAAAACGGGTGAGAAAAACTGCCAAAAAGCTGGACTCACCTGGGTCTTAAGCTTGCCTATTGTGCTTCTCTGGACATGTTGCACTTCCCACAAGAGAACAGATTATTCACCCAATGAGTTTATGTTTTCCAGGCTACCCCCTGTCCAGAGAGTACTAACACACCCTATAGGGATATTAAGAAAAACTACCTTAGAAAGATGATTGAGCCGAGAAAAGTCTCCAAAAAGATAGCTTCTATGGTCTTAGAAAAGGCCCTGTTAGCATTTTAGTCCACTCCAATTCTTCTCTCTGGGAGATTAATTTTGGGTAAAAGTTTGGTGACAAGACAGCCTTAAGACCAAATAAAAGGAGTCCCCACATAGATTCAGTATAGTTGGATAAAAAAGGCCATGATTCCAGAGTAGAGATATTCCAGAGATCTTCATCACGACCCCAGGATCATCTATACCAACAGAAGACTTCAGCCCTGTTTGAATCACTTTGGTAGCTGAGTAGCCTATGCACAACAGAAGCCCGAGGATGCTGTGGTAGGACTGCACATCTTTGTGGCTATCTGTAATAAACTATCACCCCTGGTTCCTAAAGTAAAGACTAACATTACTGGGAGGCAATGCCTCAGTCCCACAAAAAAAGACTTTCAAGTATATATATATATAAAAAAAAAAGAGCCTGTCTGGGGTAGAGATTCTACAATGAGAGTAATAAAAACACAAAATAGTAAAAAAATAAACCAAGATTGACCCCTTAGTCCAGTTCTCCAAACTGAACCCCAGATTTAAAAAATGTTAAACAGCCCCTAAAGGGTTGTATTAGATATGTAAAGATCAGGCCCATGCCCAACTCCATACCCCTGGATAAGGAGCTATGTTCTGGGGACCATTAAGCCATCTTCCTTCCTTCTGACTCTGTGCCAAGAAAAACTGTGAAGTTATCCCTTATATACACCCCCTTATTGACTAAAAGATATCAGTCTATAAAAGGTTACATAAAACTAGACCTAGATGACAAAAGTCAATATAAAAAGTGAGCCTCTTCATTCAGAGGGGGGAGTGCGAGAAGAAACCACCCCCTTGTAAAAGACACCACTGTCATGACTACAGCAATACTGCAAGTTCACCAGAGCATAACAGTCTTGGAAAGTTTTGCCAGAACTTCCTACCTCCCCTAACTACAGTCTCTGCTTGTATAATCTTGGCTGCTATTTCCACCCCCCTCCAAAAGAAGAAAGAAGCAGCATAGAAAGAGGTATAAAAATGAAAGGAAAATTTTGATGCTTTCTTCTTTTTGATGCTCTTAAGGTGACAGAAGTTTCTTGCTGAGCTTTCAGCAATAAAGCTACTTTTGAGCTGGGGATTTAGTTCAGTGGTGCCACTGCCTGCCTCACAAATGCAAGGAACTGAGTTCACTGCCTGGTACAAGAAAAAAAAAAAAAAGCTACTTTCACTCCTACTCTGTGTTTAAGTACTTTGTCTGGGTATCCCATCTTTTTTCCTGCTTCATTATCATTAACAAATTCAATCAACAATTGACACACCCAGCTCTCTTCAGATTTGAACTGCCAGAAGATGGGTGGGGCCAGAATGGGGGTTTGTAGCCAAATGAAACAACAGTACTTTTTCATGTTAGTTTTTCTTTTGTTTTTTATCCATGGGTTGTTGCTCCAAGTCCTTAACATCAGTCCAAGGAGCCAGGGATTTAGTTCAGTTGCACCAGGCCAGCCTGGAAAGTGCAAGGTCCTGAGTTTGATCCCAGGTACCAAAAATAAATACATAAATAAATAAAAATTTTTTATTAGCTTTAATTGAGTTTATTGGTACATTTTAGGGATGCAGTACAGTTACATTCATTGTTGGGATCTTGTACCTCTACATGACAAGTCTTGATTCTCATTTTTTCCCCTTACCTCTGCCCTCCCTTCACCCCTTCCTCCCCTCCCCATCTACAAACCCTTTATTTATCAATCCAACAAGACTATCTGATGGTATTTTGTTCCCTGAGTCCCTCAACTGCCTAACCTGTTCTAACTGGGAAGCATGTTTATTTCCAATTCTGTTTGTCCCAAAAGTCTGAGGGTCAATTTCTAGTACACACTGAGAGGTCTTGCCAACAGTCAATGTAAGGAAATTGGTCAGGATGGCTAGTGTCTCCTGCAACAACACTTAACACTTGCCGAATTATCTCTTCATCAAGTCTGCCTTCAGCAGAATATCCCACCCCAAAGATGGTCAATCAATTTCACAGAAGATCTGGAGCTTTCTAGGAGTCAACATAACACCATAGTCACTTGAAGATTCTTTTCAAAAATTCTTTAACATACACTTTAGGATAGTTGGTTTACTCTGCTTTCCATACACTTTCTCCTACTAACAGACAACTTTCATGCACAAGAGAGGGAGGAAAGAAGGAGAAGGGTTTTCACACACTCACTTCGTCTGTCTCTGGACACTCTACTCTCAGAGATATTGCAGGTGCCTCTTATCATTTGCAGAACTCCTAGGTGCCTATTTTTGCACTTAGCCATATGAGGATTATCACAGAGCTACAGATCAGTATTCAACACTTGCTGTGGCCCTGGGGTCAGTTCGGGACCTTCCCACTGTCTGTCTAATTTACATGTAAACACATGATGACTCGAACCTGTCACTCAATGCCTAGCACCATGGGGCTGTGGTTTCATTCCTTACAGAACTGCTTGGGCAAATCTAGTACTCCAGGCCACCACTCAGGTCCTGAGAGTTGTGGTTTTGGTTTCAGTGAAACTTACTCAGGCAACTCTTGGAGGCAATCAGTCTCCACTTCTGCCTCTTTAAAGGCAGGATTATTAAATTAAACTTGGATTTGGCTAGAGGTGTTCTCTAAACTGATTCCTGGTCCTCCAGATTCCACATTCATCTGGAGCTCTCATCCTGGGACACTTAGAGAGGCCAACCTGTCCTATGTATCAAATGATCCATGGCACCAGGTGAGGTCATATCTTCTGGTGCTCTGACATTCGAACTCCAGAGATTAAAGGAGGGAAATGCACCATCTCTGAAATTGAAAGGGAAGCACACAAGTCCCAGCCACAAGTTCCCAGACCTGTTGTGGGCTGTTTCTGTAGAGAGATGGGATAATGAAGTGTTTTTCTCAGAAAGCAGCTTTATTTATTTAAGTTTATTGGTACATTTTAGGCATACAATACAGTTATATTCATCATTGGGATCTTATACCTTTGCATGATGCATGTTATTATTTTTTTCCACCTTCCTCTAGCCTCACTTCCCTATTTACAAAGACTTTGTTTCCATTTTTTCCCTTTTCTCTTATTTTTCTTTTCCTTTATTTCCTTTCCCCTGGCCCTACAATTTTCCCAATACTTTACTTCCTATTACACAATATCAATTATACATTTTGACCCTTATTTACACTTTTAGTTTATCACACCAGAGAAGCTACTCGGTATTTACACATGTATATTCTATTAATTTCTCTTAAGAGTATGTCCTCAATGTGCATCCACCTAGCTGAAATGTGTCTAGTTTCTTGTTCTTTATGGCTGAGTAGTACTCCATTTTATTTAAAAAAAATCTTTATCCAGTCTCCAGTTGATGGGCAGTTGTGCCGTTTCAAAGTATTAGCTATTACAAACTATGCCTTTATAAACATGGGTGAGCATATATCACTGTGGTATGAGTCTTTTAATTCTGGGAAGATACCCATCAGGGGAACAGCTGGGTCAAATAGGACTTCTAATTCTAGTTGTTTAAGTTATCTCCATATTGATTTCCACAGTGGTTGCACCAGTCTGCACTCCCACCAACAATGGAGAAGAGTTCCTTTCTCCCACATCCCTACCAACATTTGTTATTGGTTGATTTCTTGGTAGCAGCTATTGTTCCTAGGGTGAGGTGGAATCTCAATGTTGTTTTCATCTGCGTATCTCAAAGAATCAGCGATGTTGAACATTTTTTCTTATGTTTATTTGCTGCCTTTACTTCTTGTCTGAGATGTATCTGTTCATTGTAGATGCCCATTTTTTAACTGGATCTTTATATTTGGAGGGAGCTTAAACTGTTTGAGTTCTTTACATATTCTAGAGAGTAAACCTTTGTCTGAGAAACAGATGGCAAGTTTTTTCTATTTTGTAGGTTATCTCTTGGCTATGTTGGTAGTTTCTCTTGTAGTGCAGAAGCTTTTTAAAAAGATGAGATCCCCATCTTATTAAAAAGCTTCTGCACTGCAAAAGAAATTATCAAAAGAAAGAAAAGACAACCCACAATGTGGGAAAAAAGTTTTATCAGCTGTTCCTCAGATAAAGGACTATTATTTAGAATATATAAAGAATTCTAAAAAACCAGCCCCCCAAATACAAAGACCCAATTTAAAAATGGGTATCTGAAATGAACAGACATTTCTCAGACAAAGAAGTAAAAGCAGCAAGTAAATATATCAAAAAATGTTCCACATCTGGTCATTCAAGAGATGCAGATGGAAACAACACTGAGATTCCACCTCACCCCACAAAGAATGGCTGCTATCAAGAAATCACACAATAACAAATGTTGGCGGGGCTGTGGGGAGAAAGGAGACCTTCTCCATTGTTGGTGGAAGTGTAGACTGGTGCAACCACTATGGAAATCAATATGGAGATACCTCAAAGAGCTTGGACTGGAGGTTCCATTTGACCCAGCTATCCCTCTGCTGGGTATCTTTCTAAAAGAATTAAAAGAATCATACCACAGTGATATATGTGCAAAAATGTTTATAGTGGCACAGTTTGTAAGCTAAAATTTGGAAACAGCCCATTTGCCCATCAGTTGGAAACTGGATAAAGAAGATATGGTTTTTCTATAAAATGAAATACTACTGAGCCATAAAGAATGAGAAATTAAAGTCATTAATAGGAAAATGGATACATGTTGAGGATATATTCCTAAGTGAAATAAGTAGGCCACACGTGTATAAATACTGAATAGTTTCTCTGGTGTGAAAAACTATAGTGGAACACAAGATCCTAATGAGATAATTGACAATGTGAAATAGGAAGAAAATGGCTAAAGGTGTGGTGGAAGTGGGAAGGGTAGGAGAAAGGTAATAAGGGAAAAGAAAAAAATTAGAAAATGGAAAAATGGAAATAAAGTACTTTTAAATAGGGAAGGGAGGAGGGGGTGAAGGGAGGGCAGGGACAAGGGGGAAAAATGAGAACCAAGATCTGTCACGTAAAGGTACAAGATCCCAATGATGATTGTAACTGTACTGTATACCTAAAATGTACCAATAAACTCACTGAGAGAGAGAGGAAAAAAAAAGATGAGATCCCAGTTGTTGATTCTTTGTGCTAGTTCCTGTGCTACTAAGGATTCGTTCATAAAGTCTTTTCCTATGCCAATGTCTTCAAGCATTCTACCAAGCTTATCTCCTAACAAGTTTAGTGTTTCTGTTTTAATATTTGAATCTTTAATCCACTTGGGTTTTGGTTTAGTACCTGGTGAAAGATACGTGTCAAGGTCTATCTTTGGCAATTGAAATCCAGTTTTTCCAACACTATTTATTAAAGAGGCTTTCTTTCCTCCAGTGAGGATATTTGGCTCCTTTGTCAAAGATGAGGTAGCTGAGTATGTCTGGAGTTGTTTCTGCATCTTCTAATCTATTCCACTGATCTTTGAATCTGTTTCTTTGCTAGTACCATGCTTTTTAAAAAAATCACAGTGGCATTGTAGTGTAGTTTCAAGTTGGGGATTTTGATACCCGCTGTCATGTCTCTGCTGTGTAGAATGGCTTTTGCTACTCTAGGTCTCTTCTGGTTCCAAATGAATTTTGTATTGTTTTCTCTAGTTCTGTGAAATATACTGTTCGGATTTCAATGGGGATTGCACTGAATCTGTATAGCAGTTTTAGAAGTATGGCCATTTTCACTATGTTGGCTCTTCCTACCCTGGAACGAGAGATTTCTTTCCATTTTCTTATATCCTCTTTGATCTCTTTTTTTCATAGTGTTGTAATTCTCATTGTAGAGGTCTTTTGCTTTTTTTGTCAGATTGATTCCTAGATATTTCAGTTTTGGATGCTGTTGTAAAGGAATTGTTTCCCTAATTTTTCTCTCAATGAGTGTGTTATATCTAAGAAGGCTATTGATTTTTGAGTTTTGTTCTTATATCCAGCTACTCTGCTGAATCTTTCAATTAAGTGTAGAAGTCTTTTCATGAGGTTTTCTTGGGTCTTCTATGTAGAGTATCATATCATCAGCAGATAATGACAGTTTAACTTCTTTGTTTCCTATCCTTGTTGCTTTTATTTTTTCTTCTCTTGTCTAATTGCTTTGGCTGATGTTTCCAAAACTATATTGAACAGGAGTGGTGACTGGACATCCTTGTCCTGTTCCTGATTTTAGCATGAAGGTTTCCAGTTTCTGACCATTTAGTATGATGTTGGCTGTTGATTTTTCATAGATAGCTTTATCAAATTGAGATAAAGGCCATCTATTCCAATTTCCTGCAGGAGTTTCCTCAACAATGGGTGTTGAATTTTGTCGAATGCTTTTTCTGTGTGTATAGAGATGACCATATCATTTTTGTCCTTCTCTTTGTTAATATAGTATATTACATTTATTAATTCACATATGTTGAACCATCCTTGCATCCCTGGGACAAATCTAACTTGGTCTGTGTGTAGTATCTTCTTGATGACCCTCTGTATTCTGTTTTCCAGGATCTTATTGAGACTTTTTGCATCTATGTTCCTTAGGGAGATTGGCCTATAGTTCTCTTTTTTGGTTGGGTCTTTACCTTGATTTGGAATCAAAGTAAGACTTGTTTCCAGGAATGAATTTGGAAGTGTTACTTCCCTTTCAATTTCATTGAAAGTTTAAGGAGTAGTGGCAGTAGTTCTTCTCTAAATGTTTTGTAGAATTCAGCAGTGAAGCCATCAAGACCTGGGCTTTTATTTGTTGGTAAATTTTTAATTACATTTTCAATTTCATTGATGGTTTAGAAATTTTATATCTTCTTTGTTCAACTTTGGTAATTCATATGTAACTAGAAATTTCTGCTACGTTTTCCATTTTAATAGAGTACAGGTTCTCAAAGTAGGTATTAATGATCCTCTGGATTTCTGCTGGATCTGTTGTGACTTTATCATTTTCTTTCCTACTTGCATGGATTTGAGCCTTGTCTTTCCTTTTTGATAATGCTGGCTTAAAGATTTATCAATTTTATTTATTCTTTTGAAAAAACAGCTCTTCAATTCATTAATTTTTTGTATCATTCTCTTCATCTCCATTGCATTCATTTCTGCTCTCATCTTTATAATTTCCTCCCTTGTATGAGCTTTGGGTTTGTCTTGTTCTTCCTTTTTTAGAAGCTTAAAATTCAGCATTAGGTTTTTTATTTGAGCTCACTCCAATGTGGGCATTCACTGCTATAAATTTCTCTCATAGAACTTCTTCCATTGTATCCCATACATTCCTGTATGTTGTATTGAAATTATCATTTTATTGTAAAAACTGTCTAATTGCTTCTTTAATTTCCTCTTTGACTCATTGGTTGTTCTGGAGAGTGTTATTCAATTTCCATGTGTTTGTGAAATTTTTGGGTTTCTTTTGTTATTGATCTCCAGTTTAATTGTACTATGTTCTGATAGTATACACGGGGCAACTTCAATTCCTTTGTATTTACTTACACATGTTCTATGAACTAGTATGTGATCTTTTTGGAGAATGATCTGTGTGCAGCCAAACATAATGTATATTCTGATTTTTTGGGGTGGAACAATCTGTACACATTTGTTAAGTCCATTTGTTCCAAAGCTTCATTCAATTCTAGTATTTTGTTGTTGATTTTTTGCCTAGATGACCTATCTGTTTGTGACAGTGGGGTATTTAGGTCCCCCACTACAATTGTATTAATGCTTCTTTGGTTTTTCATAATCCTTAATATTTGTTTTGTATATTTGGTGGTATTAGTATTTGGTGCATATATATTTCTAATTGTCATCTCTTCTTCTTGGATTCTCCCCTTTACAGGAATGTATTGAGCTTCTTTGTCTCTCTTAATTAGTTTTGATTTGAAATTTAATTTGTAAATATGTTAGCTACCCCTGCTTCTTTCTGGGTTCCTGTCACATGGAGAACTGCTTTCCATCCTTTTACTTTCAGTATATGAGCTTCATTTTTAGCTAGATGCATTCCTTGTATATAGCATATTGTTGGATTTTGCTTCTTAATCCATTCTGCCAGTCTATTTCTTTTGATTGGTGAATTGAGGTCATTAACATTGATGGTTATAACTGATATGTATTGACCTATTATTGTCATGTTATTTTCCTGTTGTTGGTTTTCTTATTTTTCTCCCCCTTCCTTTAATTTCTGGCCTTGTCTGTTTTGCTTTGTTGGGCCTCATGGAGTTGTGATTTTCATTTTCTTTTCCTAGGATATTATTTATAATTGTTTGGAGTGCTGGTTTGGTATTCATGAAGTTTCTTAGGTGTTCTCTGTCATGGAAGTATCATATTTCCCTATGAATTTTGAAAGATCATTTTGATGGATGCATCATCAGTCTAGTTTGGAAGTTGTTTCCTTTCAGGCCTTCAAATACCTCACTCCAGGCTCTTCTTAATTTGAGGGTTTCTGTTAAAAAGTCTGCTGTGATTCTGATGGGCTTTCCTTTCTTTTCTCTAACTGCTTGTAGTATTTTGTTCTTCTATTGGGTTTCTGTGATCTTGATTATTATATGTCTTTGTGTAGATTCTTTTTGATCCTGGCTATTTGGTGTCCCATATGCCTCACTTATCTTTATATCAAATTCTTTTGCTCTGTTCGGGAAGTTTTCTGTCATTAATTCTGTTTACAGTTTTTTAATGTCATTTGTACTTTTTCCTTCTTTTTCATGGACTCCTATCAGTCTTACATTGTTCTTCTTTGTATTGTCTAGGAGCTGTCAGATTGATTTCTTACGTTCCCTTAATATTTTGAAAACATACTTTTTTTCATGGGCACTGATCTCCATCCTGTCTTCTATATCTGATATCCTGACTTCAGATTGGCTCAATCTTTTATGTAAACTTTCAATAGAGTTTTTAATCTCCTGGATATCTATTTGAATCTGTTTCATGGATTCCATTTCTTTCCTAGGTTGGGCATTCATGGTTTTCATTTATTTTCTTCGCTGGACATTCATGGCTTCTATCATGGTCCTGAGCTCATGTATTTTCTAATCTGTTTCCATTCTAAAATCTCTAATCTTGTCAATTATGCTGCCCCCATCTCTGTAGTTATCTTGGAAATTATTTGTGTTTTGAATTTTTCTAGAACCTTATTCATCTGTTTTACTTCCTGTGCTATCAGTTCAGAGTGTCCAGGAGGTTGACTATCAGACTTTTTCACCTCATTTCCCCAGAATTTGCCCTTGGTAAGCTGAAAGTCTGTGTTTGTGCTTGAGTCTTGTTTGAATGTCTTCCCATTTCTATTTTTATTGTTGGCACTGTCCTTGGTTTGATACCTGGGTTACTACTTTGATCTTCCTGTTGTAGCTTGTCTTTAGGTTTTGAGTCTTTAATGAGACTCTCTTTTTCATTATACCAGGAAGGACAACTGATTAGATCAATTGCAACGTCTTAGCCCAAGTGATAAAATAGCAACATAAAAGCATCAAGCACAGCTTAGAAAATGACAGTTTGTGGTAGTTATTAATCTATCACCTTTAACTGTGTGAATTATATCAAAATTGAGGCTAGAGCTCAGGACAATGGTCTATTATGACCCTTCTGTGCTTCTGTGGTGTGAATCAAGATACAGGCACAGCCAGGAAGTCAGCCGTGCAGGGACGGGGGCATCTGTGGTGGGGCTTCAGGTGCCCATGTGGCTCTGTCTCTTACCAGTGTACTGCTGAGGTTGGGTGGCTCGAGGGAGAGCTGCAGGATAGCTCCAGTCAGTTCTGCCTCTTCCCAAGCAGCTTCATTTGTACTGGCATGGACTTCAGCATATCCAAAGGCTGAATGCTGAACATGGCATAGTTGTACCCTTTTATAGAATTCTTGTGTCTTTGTCTCCCTTATATGGGCATACAGTACCATTTTACACTCTAGTTGGTATACATCTGCAGTCTGACTAGATAGAATTTATGTTACAGAATTACATCAGAATTACACATGTATACACAGAGACTGATATTATTACATTAAAAAAAGTTCCCACTCTGACACATCAGGAGGGACCCTACTACAATTTTACACATATTTGTTGAGAACAACTCAGTGTCAGTTACTGTAATAGCAACTGAATGAACAAAATAGAATTGTCCCTGTCTTTATGGAAGTAAGAGTTAAGCAGGAAAGCCAAAAATGAAGGAGAAAACAAAAGTGTTGTGGAAATTCATATAAAGGAAAAGAATAGTGTAAAATAATGGATAACAATAAAGAGAACCATATTTAGGTACAGTTACAGAGAAGACTTTCCTTGGAGATCTCATTTAAGCTCTAAAAAGAGGGGACATGTTATTTGAGACCTGTGCCAGTTAATCTTGATTTTCAGCTTGACTGGATTAAATGATTCCTTTAGTGGTGATTGGATTTTGAGAGCACTGACCTCATTAGTGGGTGAACCTATAGATGAATTCATAGCTCAGTGGGATATTAGGATGTGAGGACTATTTAGAAGAAGCTGATGGATCAAGGGGGCATGATTTGGGGGACTATATGTGGTCCTTGGCCCTTTTCTCTGGATTTCCCAACCCAATTTACTTCCTGGTTGCCACAAGTTGAGCAGTTTTCCTCCACTATGCATTTCCACCTTGATGTCTTTGTGTTGGTACCAACCACCCACAGACTAACACTTGTGAAATCATGAGTCAAAATAAACCTCTCCTTGAAGTTGTTTATGTCAAATATTTTGTCTCAACAATGGGAAAGCTGATGAATATAGAGAATTACTTGTTATGGTTAATCTTGTCAATTTGATTGCCTAAGAGATACCTCAGAGATTTTGCAAAATACACTTATAGATGTATCTGGATGGGTCACAGCTTATGAACTTGGGGACCTCATCTGGGCCCTGGGCCTTTCTTCTTTGGCTCTTCCTCAGCTCTTTATTTGCCAGATGGCTTGAGTTGAGCAGCTTTCCTTGGCCACTCCTTTCCACCATGATGTTTCTACCTTGGATTTAGCCAGCTATTGATTGAAATCTCAGAAACCATGAGCCCAAATCATTCTCTCTTCCTTTAATTTGTGGGTGTCAGATTTTGTTCTAGTAACTGAAAAGCTGACCAATGCAAAAGGAAAGAATTGCAAGTAGAAAAGGTAAAGAACATTTTGGGCATACGGACATCATAGTTATATTTGGAAAATAATTTATTGAATCAGGGAACTCAAAAGCAGGTTGGTGTGTGCAGTGGCATAGTGAGGAAGCAAAGACAGAGGGTTATATGAGGAGTATTTAAAAGGGTGACAAGGGTGCATTATGCAAGGTAGGTGTAATGGAAGGCATTTACATGTTATCTAAAATGCAGTGGGAATCCACTAATGAGTTTTAACCAGAGAAATAGCATAATTTGTTTTAAAATTTAATGAGTATTATAGTTGTTGAGTAGAGAATGAATTAGAAGGGAAAGAAGAGGGAGCAGGAAACATGAGAGAAATTATTATAATAATTCAGAGAAGAGATAGCTGTTTAGACTAGTGGTGTGGTGGTACTAGAGAAAGAGAGAAATATATATAATTATAAATTATGGTACACTTAATATGGAGAGATTATAAGGGAGAATTAGAAGTCCAGGAAGAGTCTCTATGTCTCTTTGAAGGAGCATTTGCTAAGATAGAAAAGACTAAAGGATGAATTTTGAGGACCAAGATTTCAGTTATGAACTTTGATATGCTTGTGAAATATCTAAGTTTCCTTCTGAAAAGGGTTTTAGAAAATTGAATATGAAATTCAAAGGAGAGGACTGTTCTAGAGGCTAGTATTTGGGCATCATTGACATAAATGTGTATGTTTAAAGCCATAGAACAGTGAGGTCACTTGAAAAATACATATAGTTAAGAGATAAGTATCGAAGAAGGAGCTGGGTGGAGGAGAAAAGGATGGGGCAGAAGGCAAGGAGAAACAGCTAATAGAAATCACAAAGCCAGAAAAGCTTGTCAGAGGAGTCAGATCAGAACACATTTAAAATGAAGGGTAAGCAGATTACTGACATTTAGAAATGGGAAGAAAGGAGCTAAAGGTGTAGGGAATTTGGGATGGGTAGGGGAAGGGTATTAAGGGAAAAGAAAAAAATGTGAGATAATGAAAAGATGAAAATAAAGTGTTTGTTGATTGGGGGGAGGAGGGGGTGAAGGGAGGGCAGGGGTAAGGGGAAAAAATGAGAATCAAGACTTGTCATGTGGAGGTACAAGATCCCAACAATGAATGTAACTGTACTGTATCCCTAAAATGTACCAATAAACTCAATTAAAGCTGAAAAAAAAAAGAAGGGTAAGTTAGTTTGTTAAGTAATGCTTAAAAACTGACTAAGGGGAGAAAGACTGTCCACTGTATTTTGCAACATAAATGTCTTAGTGATGCCATCGAGTACTTTTGCTGGCATGATGTGGCTGAAAGCCAGGTTAGAGTGAGTTGAAGAGTTGTTGAGAATTCTACTTCTATTAAGACAACAAAGTAGGGTCATCAGAAAAGTCACCCGCTAAAAATTTTATGTATATCGGCTAGACTTCTATAACAACATTTTTTTATATGCACGGAAGAGCTTCAAACAAATAAAATGGAAATTTTCCAGTGTTGGAAATTCATATGAGAATTAAAGTAAACTCATAAGTGTATGAGCTGATAATGTGACTGTTTTGGGAAGTGTTTGTTTTTTAAATCATAGTCACTTAGAAGCTTTGGTTTTAGTAATTGCAAGATAAAATGACACTTTAAGACAATAAAAGGTGGGAAGTTGGAAATAAGATATTAATAAAAATATAGGACACCATTAGTGAAAGTAAAAATTCGAAAATTAGAAAGTCTGTCATCTTAAAATGCAAATGTTGGCTAATCAGCTGATTTACAAATGCAAATGAGTACATCAATGCTATGTTATAGAGACATAATTATGATACCCCATCCTTACTCGTTGAACCTGAAGTTTTTGGGTATAGAGTGGAATCATTCAAATCATAAAAAAGACAAAAATAATTGGTTAATCTTGTGATAAATTATGAGAATAACTAAATAAAAATGAAGAAAAATGTATAAAATTAAAAGATATCTGAAAGCTAATAAGCAATTCTGTTACTCAAAACATG
This sequence comes from Fukomys damarensis, assembly GCF_012274545.1. Classification (NCBI taxonomy): domain Eukaryota; kingdom Metazoa; phylum Chordata; class Mammalia; order Rodentia; family Bathyergidae; genus Fukomys; species Fukomys damarensis. The sequence continues at coordinate 45,427,663 of NW_022900917.1, forward strand.
GTCTGGAAATGCAAATACGTAAAATGTGAAAGGAAATTTTAAAAATGTGGAGGATAGTGTAGAATGATCAAAATATTTTTAACAGGAGTTCCAGAAAAGGAAACTAAAAGGCAATATTACAAAAGATAATGGCTGACAATTTTACAGACCTGGTATATAAACATGAACTCACCAATTCAACAAATACAACATATTGTGAAAAAGATAAACCAAAGATATCCACATAAATATAATCATGCTGAATCTGTAAAACCCCCAAAACAAAGAGAAGGTTATAAGAGTAGCTAGACACAAAAGACAGATTCTCTAAGGAAGAAGAAAACTCGGCAGGTTTTTACTTAGTAAACTTATATAGATAAAAATGTGCTAGTTTAGTAAAATTGAGGTTTAAACCCTAAAACTCTGCCCATATCGCCAGTCAACTATAAAAGGCAAGACTGCTGTTAATATGTGAATTTGTTGAAACTTAGACTTGGGTTCCCAAATCAAACCTCAGGCTGACATATTTCTTCCCAACTCTTTGCAGGTCACTAAATTACTCCTGAGTAAGAAAGATCATTAAGTGACTAGGATAGAAACAGAAGCTGCAAGGAAATTACAACAGCAACAACAAAAAACTGAGAACAGAGACTTCAAGGAATAATCTCATGAGAGGAGCATATATTTCATTCAACCCAGGAAGTTAATTGCTAATTGTTATAAGAACAAAACAGAACTCATGATTTCACCAGTGTACTACTATATGCAATTTGACCATATCCACTAGATATCCCAGAAAACAAGATTTTTCTTTTTTACTTTACTAAGGGGGAACATATACATCTATTGATTTTTTCATCTTTAATTGAGTTTCATGGTACATTTTAGGGATACAGTACAGTTACATTCATTGTTGGGATCTTGTACCTCTACATGACAGGTCTTGGTTCTCATTTTTTCCCCTTGTCCCTGCCCTCCCTTCATCCCCTCCTCCCCTCTTCATCTACAAACACTTTATTTCCATCTTTTCATTATTTCAAATTTTTTTCTTTTCCCTTATTACCCTTCCCCTACCTATTCCACCTTCCCTACACCTTTAGCCCCTTTCTTCCCATTTCACAATGTCAGTAATCTTATTAGGATCTTATGTATTATAACAGTTTATTCACACCAGAAAAAACTATTCGGTATTTACACATGTGTGACTTATTTATTTCACTTATATCTTCAATATATATCCATTTTCCTATGAATAAATCTACTTTCTCATTCTTTATGGCTGAGTAATATTCCATTTTACAGAAAAACCACATCTTTATCCAGTTTCCAACTGATGGGCAAATGGGTTGTTTCCAAGTTTTAGCTATTACAAACTGTGCCGCTATAAATATGGGTGTGCATATGTCACTGTGATATAATTCTTTTAGTTCTTTTGGAAAAATACCCAGCAGAGGGATGGCTGGGTCAAATGGAACCTCCAGTCCAAGCTCTTTGAGGTATCTCCATATTGATTTCCATAGTGGTTGCACCAGTCTGCACTCCCACCAACAATGGAGAAGGGTTCCTTTCTCCCCACAACCCTGCCAACATTTGTTATTGGTTGATTTCTTGATAGCAGCCATTCTTTGTGGGGTGAGGTGGAATCTCAGTGTTGTTTTCATCTGCATCTCTCAAATGACCAGTGATGTGGAGCATTTTTTCATATATTTACTTGCTGCTTTTACTTCTTTGTTTGAGAAATGTCTGTTCATTTCGGATGTGCATTTTTGAATCAGGTCTTTACATTTGGGGGGGCTGATTGTTTTGAGTTCTTTATATATTCTAAATAATAGTCCTTTGTCTGAGGACCAGCTGGTAAAATTTTTTTCCCACATTGTAGGTTGTCTCTTAGTTCTGCTGATGGTTTCTTTTACAGTACAGAAGCTTTTTAATAAAATGAGATCCCAGTTTTTTATTCTTTCTGCTAGTTCCCGTGCTACTGAGGATTTGTTCATAAAATCTTTTCCTATGCCAGTGCCTTCCAGAGTTCTGCCTAACTTATCTTCCAGCAAGTTTAGTGTTTCTGTTTTAATATTTAATATTTAGATCTTTAATCCACTTGGATTTTAATTTAGTGCATGGTGAAAGATAAGGGTCCAGTTTTAATCTGTGGCAGGTTGAAATCCAGTTTTTCCAACACCACTTATTAAAGAGGCTATCTTTCTTCCACTGAGGATGGTCAGCTCCTTTGTCAAAGATGAGGTAGCTGAGTACATCTGGGTTTGTTTTTGTATCTTCCAATCTGTTCCACTGATCCTCAGGCCTGTTTCTTTGCCAATACCATGCTGTTTTTATCACAGTGGCTTTGTAGTATAGTTTCAAATTGGGAATTGTTACACCCGCTGCCATGTGTCTGTTGCCTAAGATGGCTTTGGCTATTCTAGGTCTCTTCTGGTTCCAAATGAATTTTTGGTTTCTTTTTTCTAGTTCTGTGAAATATAGTGTTGGAATTTCAATTGGTATTGCATTGAATCTGTATAGCAGTTTTGGTAGTATGGCCATTTTCACTGTGTTGATTCTTCCTACCCAGGAGCAGGTTTTATATCCTCTTCAATTTCTTTTTTTCAGAGTGCTATAGTTTTCAGTGTAGAGATTTTTTGCTTCTTTTGTTAGATTGATTCCTAGATACTTCCCTTTTTTTGGATGCTATTGTAAAAGGAATTTTTTCCCTTATTTCTCTCTCAGTGAGTCTGTTATTTGTGTATAAGAAGGCTATTGATTTTTGGGTGTTCACCTTGTATCTAGCTACTCTACTGAATCTATCAGTTAAGTCTAGAAGTCTTTTGGTGGAGTTGTTTGGGTCTTCATTGCAGAGTATCATATCACAAGCAAATAATGACAGTTTAACTTCTTCCTTTCCTATCTTTATTGCTTTAATTTTTTTCTCTTGTCTAATTGCTTTGGCTAATGTTTCCAGAACTATATCGAAAAGGAGTAGTGATAGTGGGCATCCTTGTCTTGTTCCTGATTTTAATGTGAAGGTTTTCAGTTTTTGGCCATTTAATATGATGTTGGCTGTTGGTTTTTCCTAGATAGCCTTTATTAAGTTGCGATATAGAGCATCTGTTCCAATTTTTTGCAGGGTTTTTATCATGAATGGGTGTTGAATTTTGTCAAATGCTTTTTCTGCATCTATTGAGGGGATCATATGGTTTTTGTCCTTGACTTTGTTAATATAGTGTATTACATTTATTGACTTATGTATGATGAACCACCCTTGCATCCCTGGAATAAATCCAACTTGGTCAGGATGTATGATCTTCTTGATAATCCTCTGTATTCTGTTTTCTAGTATCTTATTAAGGATTTTCATATCTATATTCATTAAGGAGACTGGCGTGTAGTTCTCTTTTATAGTTGTGTCTTTCCCTGGTTTGGGAATCAAAGTGATACTTGCTTCCAGGAATGAATTTGGAAGTATAGCTTCCCTTTCAATTTCATGAAAAGTTTGAAGATTAATGGTAGGAGTTCTTCTTCAAATGTCTTGTAAAATTCAGCAGTGAATCCATCAGGGCCTGGGCTTTTCTTTGTTGGTAAGCTTTTAATTACATTTTCAATTTCACTGATTATGATTGGGGTGTTTAAAATGTTTTTATCTTCTTCGTTCAACTTTGGTAATTCATAAGTATCTAGAAATCTGTCCATTTCTTCTGTGTTTTCCATTTTATTAGAGTACAGTTTCTCAAAGTAGGTGTTCATGATCCTCTGGATATCTTTTGGATCTGTTGTGACTTCGCCTTTTTCATTCCTGATTGCATGGATCTGAGCCTTTTCTTTCCGTTTTTTGATAAGAATAGCTAAGGATTTGTTGATTTTATTTATTCTTTCAAAAAACCAGCTCTTTGTTTCATTTATTTTTTGTATCGTTTTCTTAGTTTCAATTGCATTGATTTCTGCTCGGATCTTTATAATTTCCTCTCTTGTTCGAGCTTTGGGTTTTTCTTGCTCTTGTTTTTCTAGGAGTCTAAGTTTCATCGTTAAGTTGTTTATTTGAGCCCGC
>NW_022900917.1:45431812-45432020 GCF_012274545.1 Fukomys damarensis
ACAGTTTCTTGTGCTATTGATCTCCAGCTTGATTGCACTATGATCTGATAATATACAGGGGATGACTTCAGTTCTTTTGCATTTATTCAGACCTGTTCTGTGAGCTAATATGTGGTCTATCTTGGAAAATGATCCATGTGAAGCCGAAAAGAATGTATATTCTGATTTTGTGGGGTGGAATACTCTGTAGACATCTATTAAATCCATG
>NW_022900917.1:45432520-45452557 GCF_012274545.1 Fukomys damarensis
TATTTACTTGCTGCTTTTACTTCTTTGTCTGAAAAATGTCTGTTCATTTTGGATGCCCATTTTAAATTGGGTCTTTATATTTGGGGGGCTGATTTGGGGGGCTGTTTTGAGTTCTTTATATATTCTAGATAATAGTCCTTTATCTGAGGAGCAGCTGGTAAAAATTTTTTCCCGTTTGTAGGGTGTTTCTTAGTTCTGCTGATGATTTCTTTTGCAGTACAGATGCTTTTTAATAAGATGAGATCCCAGTTGTGGACTCTTTCTGCTAGTTTCTGTGCTACTGAGGATTTGTTCATAAGGTCTTTTCCTATGCCAGTGTCTTCCAGAGTTGTGCCTAACTTATCTTCCAGCAAGTTTAGTGTTTCTGTTTTAATGTTTAGATCTTTTATCCACTTGGATTTTAATTTAGTGCATGGTGAGAGATAAGGGTCCAGTTTTAATCTTTGGCAGGTTGAGATCCAGTTTTTCCCAACACCATTTATTAAAGAGGCTATCTTTCCTCCAGTGGGGACGGTCAGCTCCTTTGTCAAAGATGAGGTAGCTGAGTATATCTGGATTTGTTTTTGTGTCTTCCATTCTGTTCCACTGATCCTCAGATCTGTTTCTTTTCCAGTACCATGTTGTTTTTATCACAGTGGCTTTGTAGTATAGTTTCAAATTGGGAATTGTTATACCCACTGCCATGTGTCTGTTGCCTAGGATGGCCTTTGCTATTCTAGGTCTCTTATGTTTGCAAATGAATTTTTGGATACTTTTTTCTAGTTCTGTGAAATACAGTTTTGGAATTTCAACTGGCATTGCATTAAATCTGTATAGTAGTTTTGGTAGTATTGCCATTTTCACTATGTTGATTCTTCCTATCCAGGAGCAGGGGATATCTTTCCATTTTTTATATCCTCTTCAATTACTTTTTTAGAGTGCTATAGTTTTTAGTGTAGAGATCTTCTGTTTTTTTTATTAGTACATCAATTGATTTTAATAGAAGATTGTAATAGGTTGTGTCATCAGCTATATGTAAATGTGGCTCATACTATGAACTGAGATAGCTGGTAAATAGCTGAGGTACATGGCTGTGTGGATTTTACATAGTCCTGCTTGTTTTGTTACACTGGAAGTATTTCTTTTTATTTACCTCATGTTTCTCATTGATGGTATAACAGAAACAAACTGGAAACTTGTATTATGCTCATATATTTTCTTATTATATCAACTGTCTCAGAACAAATTTAAAATTTCAAAATATGCTATAGTAGTTAACTATAAAAGAAAATAATAGAAGTGTCTACTCTTTTAGTTTGGGTGCTGTTCAGAACATTTAGCCATCTCTACAATGAAAATTAAGAGAAAATTGCTTAGCAGAATGATGTTACAAGTTTTGAGTTTGGCAGAAAGGAAGATCTGCTGGAGTTGGGGCCTATAAAGATAGGTATCAGAGGATAATTTGGTTGTTGAAAAGATTAGTTAGAAAGAAACCAAGTACTCTGGGAAAACAATAGGAAAAAAATGCCTTGAGGGAATGCGAGGAACCAGCAAGACTCTGTTCTTTGTAGGCTCAAAATTGCAATTTTGAAAGCTTTTGCTTTGAGAAGAGAGTCCTAGGGCACCATGCTCCAGAATGCCAGAAACCCAAGGAATCAATTATCCAGGATTCAGTTCCTTGTCTCAGCCATCCAGACATGCAGAAATCTCTGCAATTACCAGCAAAATGCAAAAGGTCCATCAACATACTAGATAGTCAGAGGATCTAGTATCTGGATCTGGAGCTCAATGAAGAGTCCTGTCTGAAGCTCAATCAGGAAGCCAAAAGATCTGTGTTGAAAGGTTGATATCTAAAGGTGATGGTGAGGACAAGAGCTCCTTCAAAGAAACAGAAGTGAGACTTACTTCTTTTAATTTTCATTCCATACAGGTTATAAATTTATAGATATGCATCTCCTACACCCAGGGTGGGACCTTGATCTTCATCCTAACCATCATCACAACCCAGCAAGACCTGTGCTACACTGATCAGCTAGGTGTTTCTTAATTCAAATTGGCATCATAGTTAACTGTCACATGGCTTTCAGTAGGGAAAAAAAGATGCTCCATAAACAAGATACAAAAAATAGCTGGGTATGATACTACATGGCTGTAATCCCATCACTTTGGAAAGCAGAAGTAGGAGGTATGCAAGTTTGAGTCCAGCCTGGGCAACTTAGAAAGACCTTGTCTCAAAATAAAATAAACAAACAAACAAGCAAACAAAAAGGGCTAGGGATGTAGCTCAGTGCAAAAGTATAAAGGTTCTGTGTTCAATTCCCAGAATCACCACCAAAATATTTATAAGCCATAAAACATGGATAAATTTGACTATACTGAATAATAACAACAACAGTTTTACACAGAGAAAACATTATACCAAAAGTAATGTGAAAAAATAAGCTTCTGGCTGACTTAGAGGTGGTTATAATACTTGCATTTATCAAGAACTTCTGAAATTAATAAGAATAAAGTAAAAATTTCAAAATGAAATGAGCACAGGCAATTTATAAAGAGGATAAAACAAATATTTAATAAACATAATAAGAGGTGCTCTACTCAGTAATAATTAGTGACCCAAAAACTAAATCAGCAATAAACTACCACCTGTACAACAATTTGGCAAAAGTTAATTTGATTGTGCAAATGTTGGTGAGAATGTGGGTTAGGGTATTTTATAATTGATGGTGAAAACAAGAATTGATATAATCACTTTGAAAACTCTGTCAATTTGGTAAAACTGAAAATACTCAGGATATAGGATTTAGCAGCTTTTCTTCCTAGTGACCACTCTAGGTAGAATCTGGCATATGTAGATAGATAAGAACACATGACTGAGGATGTCTAAGGCAGAGTTTGTAATGCCAAAACTGTGGAATACCCAAACTATCCTTTATTAGGGGATTGTGTACAGTTTTACTTATTAAAACAATGGGGACATATAGAGAAATTAAAATTTGTGACTTCTACCTGTAGGGTTTTTTTTTTTATTTTTTTGGTACCGGAGATCGAACTCGGGTCCTTGCACTTGAGAGGCAGGCCACAGAACCGCTGAGCTAAATCCCCAGCCCGTAACTGTAGATATTGACATGAATGAATTAATAAAAGAAACATAAGGGTTAATGCAAGAAATGTGTAAATGTTATGAATAGCTTGGTATTCTTCACAGGAGATTTTTAATATAAAATCACTAGTATATATATTTTAAATGAATACATCCATGTGCATTATGCATACTTGTAAGACTATGATGTGCACCATTTTCAAAATAGTGGATCGTCTAGTGGAGTAGGAATGTGGAAATGGTATCAGATGTTCCTGAAATTTTTTAGACCTTGTCTTTTAAAAAGAGAGAGAATTGGGGCTGGGGATTTAGCTCCGTGGCCCTGTGCCTACCTCACAAGTGCAAGATCCTGAGTATGATCCCTGATAAGAGAGAGAGAGAGAGAGAGAGGGAATCATTTGATACAAATATGTCAAAATAACAGCAGCAGATATAAATCTGTGGGTATGCACCATATTTTTTGCATATTTCATATGTTTAACATTCAACAAATACATATCCAGTGCTTTGTTTTATGTTGGGCAATTTTTTACAATGAGAAACTAAAAAGAGTGAGGGGCAAGAAGTTAGAGAATGAATGATACGTAGACACCTATCTAAAAATAGCCTGTTGAAGTACGTTTCAGCTGCCTGTCTTTATGGTGAGGTTCTACACTTAGTTCCAGCAGATTTAAGAAGATGTCATTCTCTGTCAACATAGTCATACAAATGTGAATCTAATGCTTCTATCTGGGGAGAGATGGAAAGATGTAAAGGAGTTGTTTTCTCTGCTTAAACCATGCGATCAGGCTTTCTTTCTTCAGGACAGGGGCCATCAGGATGATTGTTGTGGAAAGTGAGCTGGACTTTGGGTTCCCATGGACAGCAGAATGTAAGGACAGCTGCTTTGGAAAATACTTCTGGTTTCCGAAACAGAAAGGCCCTGGGATACAGGGTAACAGGCGGTTTATTTTGAAGCCAGGAAGCTATAAATTTTCTCACATAAAGACAACTCTGCCCCAAAATTCTGTAAGTTGGCCCTTCCTAATGCGGATAGGGAAGAGTCAGATGTCCTCTGACCATCAGTTCCTTCTCTGTTGGCCTTAACCCTTTCACAGCTGGACGTGAGGTTCTGGTAAATAGCGCACTCAGCCGAGGGACGCTGTGGTGCCAAGGGGTTAACAGGCACTTTGTGTGAAGTTTTAATATTCCACAAATGAAATGTGCATGTGAAATGGGAAAAAAAAAAGAGGAAAAGATTACATTTGTCAGCTGGGCTGCCATATGTTGTTCTGGCCGGAGTGCAGCAAAAATGGTGACAATTCTTTCCTGAATGAGAATCTTTGTCAACTCTCAATTTCATGCCTTTCTTTGGACAAGCAGAGGCTTTCTTCATGACCAGACAGAGTCTACGATTTTCATATTTTGGAGCTACCTACATCTACCCCGAAAAGATAGAACATTGGCATTACTTGGTTTGAATTTAGGAGGCGGAAAAGGCAAAAAAAAAAAAAAATCATAAAATTCATCTGCATATTTTCTTCTTTAATTTTATTTATTTTTTTGGATGAAATCGGACATTAGGATAAAAGCAATCCTCTGAAAGAACAAATGAGAGCTAGCTGGCCCTGGCTCTGGCTGATAAATGGAGCTGAGGTCAGATCTGCATATCCGTTATTTCTCCCCGAGGTCACTGTCAAATTTCATAGGGTTGACTTTGCCACACAAAGGGTTTTTCTTATTCATGCTTGGTGGGTTGTAATGCCTATGATAGTAAGAAACAAATGTCTAAACCCGTATGTTGTTGGAATAATAAATAAGATATGGCTCTGAGGTAGTTATGGAGGTAGTTATGTTTTAATGATAACTATCTTGCTTTGTATTTAAAACTTTTGCACTGGTCAAAATTACTTCTTCTTTGAGTATTCTCTTATAGATTCTGTTTACTGATTGTATAAGTAATACAATTTAGGAAATATTGCTAAAATGTAGAAAATTCAGAAAAAGAAATATTTCATAATTTAAATATTGGAATATTTTATTTCATTTTTCATACTATAAAATGTATAAACATAATTTTATATAGTTGGCAACATATTATCATGCTGTACATGTAATTCTTAATAGTTCTGTATACATTAGTGATAGGATGTTCCAATGCTTATTAACTGTCCCCTGTTGTTAGCATTTGGATTCTTTCTGAGATTTGTTTCCACTCACTAAGAAGTAAATCAGATCTTTTTCTCTCATGTTTATTCCTTACAGAACATAGCACTGATTGTAAGAAAAGCAAGTAAAGATTACAGTGACCAGCCAATATTTAGTTTAGAATTATACAATAGTTGAGCTGAGAATCTGTGACTGTACAGTTATGTTACATATGTTGATTATTGTACCTCAGTGATTATGTGGGGTAATGTTTATTCTAGACCTACTTGAATATTTGAATTAGATTCAAGTGTTACAGGGATGAAGAGTTAACATAGATTTTTGTTAGCTGTATCACTGATTTACTCATTTCATCTCTGGTGTGTGTCAAATGAGGCACAGTTTGGATTAGACACAAACTCTTAGTGGGAACTAATTCTGCCAAGTGCTAATATGCTAATGAAAAATACTGTGAGCAGAAAGTTCAGGTAAGACGGAAAAATTGAGTCATTTCACACACTCCCTTTCAATTCCAAACTAAACTATACCCAAACTAAGAGAGAATAAAACAGTGACTGAACAAAGAAAAGATAATAACCAAGTGCGATTGAATTTAAAAAGTGGGGTGGAAGCCAAGGACAAAAAGAGCCTGGCATTATGCAATGGCCTGAGCAGTGCCCCCCCGCCTTCCTTAGACAAACTGGTGAGATTTCACAGGTCTAAGACTTTTTATCAATAGCCAAATAGAGGAAAGGGGAAATGCGCATTTGTTTTTCTTGTTTCTGACTAGAGGGAGGCAAAGAGAAATGACTATCAAGAAGATAAGAGAAAAGGAAAACACGGAAAGAAAGTCATTGTAAACAGGGAAGTGGGGTGGGGGTGAAGGGAGGACAGGGGAATGAGGAAAAATAAGAACCAAGCTCTATTATGTAAAGGAACAAGATCCCAATGATGAATGTAACTATTGTATACCTAAAAAATGATGTATACCATAAACAATGAAAAAAAAAAAAGGAGGCTTTGAAAAATGATGGAGTGAAAATGGAGAGTCAGATGATAGCAAAGACTCCAAGCTGAATGAGGACACAATGTGAGCACATGAGCTTTTAAAAAAGGAGTGTATGCACATGTGTGACTTATTTATTTCACTTAGGAGTATATCCTCAATATGTATCCATTTTCCTATTAATGACTCTAATTTCTCATTCTTTATGGCTGAGTAGTATTCCATTTTATAGAAAAAACACACCTTCTTTATCCAGTATCCAACGGATGGGCAAATGGGCTGTTTCCAAGTTTTAGCTATTACAAACTGTGCCGCTATAAACATAGGTGCATATATATCACTGTGGTATGATTCTTTTAATTCTTTTGGAAAGATATTGAATAGTTTCTCAGGTGTGAAAAAATATAATAGTACTCAATATCCTAATGGGATAATTCACAATGTGAAATAGGAAGAAAAGGGCTAAAGGTGTAGAGAAAGTGGGAAGGATAGGGGAAGGGGAATAGGGAAAAGAAAAAAATGTGAGAAAATGAAAAAAATGGAATTAAAGTGTTTGTAAATGGGGAGGGGAGGGGAGGGTGAAGGGAGGACAGGGACAAGGGGAAAACATGAGAACCAAGACCTGTCATGTAAAGGTACAAGATCCCAGTAATTAATGTAACTGTACTGTATACCTAGAATGTACCAATAAACTCAATTAAAAAATAAAAAATAAAAAGGAGTATACATTCAGTTTGATATCAATTATGAATATCACAAGCATGTAACTTGATTCTAATTATTAAGAATCAATTTTTCCCTTCATTTATCCTTCTACTTTATATACAAAGAAATGAAAAGCATTTACAGTTATTGGTAGCTTTTTCAGAAGGACCCTTTTTCTTTATGATTTTCTATATGGCTTGAATGTAAAAAATATTCTTATTAGCTTTATAAAACAATTAAATGATCATTACAGTATAACAATGATATAATATAGTGATTGCAGTAAGGTTTTGCATTCTTATTCTTGTGTTATGTATGCATTCAGTAGTTTATTTCATTGACACCCTTAAATGGTAAGGAAATTTAAAACATACTTTGATTTTCTAGTTCCTTTTGAAAGTTAGCTGAAAAGGCTGCAACAGAGCTACAATTTCATATAACATTATGATTATCCATAGTCTACAGTATTTATTGTGTGTTTCTGATTGTCTTGTTTCTGGATCACTTTACTAGTTCACATCCCCTGCCCAGCCCCTGTAGGCATCTGAGTTTGTTGTCTGTGCTCTGTTTCCCATATGTCCCATTTCAGTCCTTAGAACTTTGCCTTTCTACTTGTCTATTTTTGTGAAGCAGTTTCTGTTTTTAAATATCATCCTCTTATGGATATAATTTTTTTAATCTCCTTAAGGATCTCTAGAGGTACGGATTGTTGTGTCCTTTTCAGTTTGATTGTATATACATAGCCCTTTCAATCTAGATTTAAAATGAAGCACAAATATTGTACTACTTCCTTGTAACCTTGACTGCCAGACTTCCTTCTTTCTTCTCTTCACAATCTGTTGCAGTAGTTGGAGAAGATGAAGAATAAAAGTTAAAGGAGAAAGAGAAGAAAAGGGGGCAGGAAGTAGGTAGAGGCATCTGGAAGAAATTATCATGACCATGCATAGGAAATTGAAATAAAAGGATTCTTTTGCAAAATAATTCTTCTGCCACTTCCTTCTTTCCTTATCTTAACATACGAGCTTCAATTTTTTAACCCAGTACCTTTGCACTGAGCTACATCCTCAGCCCTTTTCTTAGTCTTTACTGTGAGACAGGTTCTCACTAAGTTTTCCATACTAGCCACGAACTTGTGGTACTGCTGTCTTATCCTCTGAGAAGATTGGGATTCCAGGCATGCACCGTGATGCCTGGTTGTACTCCAATTTAAAAAAAAGTCATAAATGTATCTTAACAAATAAAAATATGTTAAAATAATTTGAAACTATTTTAAAAAGTTATATATAGATAAGCTTTTCAAATTTTTTTTTTTTATTGAGTTTATTGGTACATTTAGGGATACAGTACATTTACATTCATTGTTGGGATCATGTACCTTTACATGGCAAGTCTTGATTCTCATTTTTTTCCCCTTACCTCTGCCCTCCCTTCACCCCCTCCTCCCCTCCCCATCTACAAACACTTTATTTTCATCCTCTCACATTTTTTTCTTTTCCCTTTTTGTTCTTCCCCTACGTATCACACCTTCCCTACATCTTTAGCTCCTTTCCTCCCATTTCTAAATGTCAGTAATCTTATTAGAATCTTATGCATTGTTGCAGAATATTCACACCAGGGAAACTATTTGGTATTTACACATGTGGGACTTATTTATTTCACTTAGGAGTATATCTTCAATATGTATCCATTTTCCTATGAATGAATCTATTCTCTCGCTCTTTATGGCTGAGTAATATTCCATTTTATAGAAAAACCACAATCTTTCCTTATCTTAACATACGAGCTTCAATTTTTTAACCCAGTACCTTTGCACTGAGCTACATCCTCAGCCCTTTTCTTAGTCTTTACTGTGAGACAGGTTCTCACTAAGTTTTCCATACTAGCCACGAACTTGTGGTACTGCTGTCTTATCCTCTGAGAAGATTGGGATTCCAGGCATGCACCGTGATGCCTGGTTGTACTCCAATTTAAAAAAAAGTCATAAATGTATCTTAACAAATAAAAATATGTTAAAATAATTTGAAACTATTTTAAAAAGTTATATATAGATAAGCTTTTCAAATTTTTACAACACATGAACAGGCATTTATTTGTTTGTGTCTACCAATAGCACTTGGATTGGTAATTGACCCAGTAAACACTCATTAAATTATCACTCATCCTGTTTTATTTTGTTTTAAAACTAATGGGTCTGAAGAACACAGACTCATTTTATTCCTGGCTTGTTTCTCAAGGAATGTTACCTAATAAGAAATAAAATGTTTTGCTAAAGACAGGTTGCAGGAAGAAGCAGAAACAAAGGGAACATTATTTTCTTGATCATGCTAAAATTAGGTAATCAATAAGGTGAACCTATGTCCCCATTTTCCTGGGATAGTAACAGTTTTTTCCTACTGACTTGACATAATTATTAATAGCACCACTTTTCATTCTCAAAGTGTCCTTGTTTGGATGATAAATTATATAGGTACTCTATTAATCAGGCCCTAAATAATCAAAAGCTATTTGCAATCTAATTGCAAGAATTTAGTTTAAAAAAATATTTTGGTGGAAGATGGTGATCTTGTAATCTAAATGGAAATTAGAAAATGTATTAACACTCTTCTGGAGATTATACATACATGCAAACATATATGTAGTTAAAGCACTTTTATGATACTGCTTTGCATTAGAATTATATATTGATGTGTTTATTTACATTGGCCTCTTTAAGGGCACGTCAAGAATTGGGAATGTGCTCATTCTTATTTTCCCTCAATACCTTGCAAAGAGTTTTGTACTTAATATGCATTCAATAGATATTTGTTGAATGGTATTGAATAAAATGAAACCAAATCATTATCAAATTATCAGAGATAAGTTTTGTTTTTGTGTTTCAATCAATAAACTTGTAAGAGCCAGTATGCCATTGCAAATTATAAATTAATTTTAAGCCTCTTCATCCTCATTTGCTGTGCCTGGGGCACAAGGTATTTCCTCCCAGAAATAGTTAAAAACATTCTGTTCATTGAGGAAAATGTCCACAAGAAGCTTTAATTTCTTTGGATATATTTCAGAAAGAATATCTTTTCTTTCTTTTTTTCAGTTGGCTAGGGTTTTGACCAGAAGGACAATAGGAGACTAGCAATAGGATATTGGCCATAGCTTGCAATTTTCATTAGTCAAAAATTCAATGAATAATTTTTTGGCCCTATTGAGATTTGAAGAGACTCAAATAAGAACCACAGATAGGACCAATCTTTGAGAATCTGTGTATTTTGTATTTGAGGATTGAAACTCCTGGCCAACTGGCAAGGCACTGAGCCCTTCTAACAAGTTATAGGGTGGAAATTATATCTCTTCTCACCCATCTGCTCTAGGAGTCATAGCTCATATTTAGAAGTAGCACTACTTACAAGGAGAAAAAAGACCATCAGCAGAGTGAAAAAAGAATCAAAGACCATCAGTGACATAACAGCAAACATAACAAGAACAACTAGCACAAATCACTTGTGATATTCATCCAAAAGTTTTAATTTTATATTATGCCACCTGGCATAATCAACCTACAGAGACTTCTGTACTACTTTGGAAAAAAGAAAAAGAGATGGTACTTACTTTAACGATAGGTGAGTGTTTCTCTGTGAAGGAAAAGCAATAACCCTGCACAAAGTTTTTCAGCAGATACAAAGGAGGGTTGAGCTACAAAAGGGGATTCTATATTCTATTCTATGAATATTTATCATATACAGGTAAATATTCAAATAAAAGATTATGGTAATGAAAACTTTTTTTCTCTATCACTTTAATTTTCTTTCATTAGCTTTGATTATCTAAGGAAATCAACCTGTTTCCCTAGCTGGCTACATTCCTTTAAGGTAGAGCCCTCTGCAACTAGCAAAGAGGAGTGTCTTTTTCAACCTTTTCGCTGTGGTTTTTGCAGATGGCAGTTGTCCACTCTAGTTCAAATGGATAAAGCATCACTAAGCCAAAAAACTGCAAAGAGCCTAATATCCAAAAGGAATAACATATATTGCAGTAAGGCAGATTACCAATATAAGACCAATATAAGGAAATTCTTAAGAATTATTTCATTTTAAGAATAATGGAAATACCTCTTCCTGAAGTGTTGAGTTAAAATACTAATGCTTTGGGAAACAAACTGCCTAAAGTTGGGTTCATCAGTGATATGGCTTTTTTAAAGTACATATACTTTTATATAAAATTATCTTTGTGCAGTTATTGAATCTTCTCTATATTGTGGTTTCCTTTTATACACAGTTTCTATGGGTTTTACTGGAAAATAAAAGGATACCTTTCTTTCTTTCTTTTTTTCTGGAAGAGGTTTACTTCTAAACCTGTGACCTAGGAAAAGAGAAAATATCCAGTTAAAATGTCTTGTTCTAAAGACTGTGCATGGTTTATACTTTGTAGAATTTTCTCATACATATGTCTTTCACTTTCATGTCTGTAAGAGTGTTGGATTTTTTTTTCACTAGTTGAGGACATATCTTTTCATTGGGATGTTCCAAAATGTGGCCTGTCTGTACATGTGACTCACTCTTTAAGACTCGGTTAAATATTACCTCCTCTTATTGTACCCTGACTCACAGAATGAATCACTCTCTCTCCTTGGCTCCACATGCACTTTATCTGTAATAGTATAGTAGAGTTGTTAGGAATGTGTGGAAAGACCAGTTTTAATTGGGGTGTCGGGAAATTTTGAAAATGATGCGTAAGAATCACTTACCTAGAAGTGATTCACTTCTAAGTAATAACCCAATTACCTAGAAGGAAGTGTAGTTCTCCGGCTGAAAAGAGCATGCTTTGTACTTTATTACTCATAATCTTCTACCAACATGTACAGAGAAGAATTCCATGAAAGTATCTCCAGTATATTCTGTACCCCTAAGTAGTTGACAACTATTTCTGAAAATTTGATTGAACGAGTGATAAAGTGATATGGACATATTCTTCTATCATTCAGACCCTTAAAGTCAATTCTTTCCATGAAGTCCTCTATAAGGACTGGGAAAACTTTGGATCTGTGTCACCTGGCTTTAATGATATTTAGTATCTATTTCTCTTGCTGTTCTTGCTAGAAGTTTTCAGTGAGAGATTTTACTGCCTCAGAGAGGACATGCTCCATACCTTCTGAAAGGTGTTGCTAATGCTATCTGGTTTCCAATAGATGATGATCATTCAAATAAGTTGGCGTTGTTAATGTAATTAATAAATTTAGCTTGACACTTAAAATGTCAAGCTAAAAAACAGTATGTATGGCCTTATACTTAACATGATTTATGTATTTGTATTTGGCTTGAGTTTCAGATAAAAACAACAAAGTTACTTTCTTTGAATTTTACCATAACACTAATGAGAGGGGAATAATTTTAGTATTTCTCATAGTAACTAGATATCTTGGAAGTTACTTGGTGACACCCATATGCCTTAGCTATTTTACATGAGACACTTAGATACATCACCTTGTGGGTCCTGACCCAAATAAATTTGTTCCCTTCAACTAAATACATAACTAGAAATGGAAAAAAGCACATTTTGGCTAGGCTTTATGTTGTCTTTTGTAATGCACCATTCAGGGGTATGCTAAGTGGTTGGTATAATCATTAAAATATATTTTTTCACATTTTCTTGATCGTCTTTAGGTTTCTGAGAAAACACTCTTATTTTCTGAAACATAGATGAGTCAGGAAAGTGAGGCTCTTCCTTAGGTAACCTCGGAACAGAGGAACTTTGTGCATTATGCAGCCGAGGCCATGCCAAAATGCAATTTGGAGGGTGTCCAGCCCTTCATTGGAAAGTAATGGTTTTCACTGAACTGAGTTATGACCAGCTGTTTGCAGACAGTCTGTGACATACTGATAGAGCAGAACACCGTATGTTGCTTTCCAAATCAAATGATACAAGAAGTGTGACAGAGTGGAGAAACATCTGTCATTAGCAATTTTCAGCACGCTTCACTAATTCTGGACAAAATACGAGTAATGAACTTACCGCAGGAAACTTCAAATACTACCACTGCTGAAACAAGGATATAAACAGCAAGTTCTCCTAATGGCTTCTAATTTAATTCATTTGCAGTAAGAAACAAACAAAGTGGGTTATTTGTTTTTGATCATAGGTTATAAATATGGATGCTGATCTCAAATACTTATTTTAATGAAAGAGATTAGGGAATCTAACTTTCTTCAAGTCCTGAAAGCTTTTTTCCTTCCTTAATTGTTGGAGAGAATGTGCTCTTGTTTTCATTTTTGTTAGCAGTGCAGCCAGAGAATGCACCCTACCAAGGGTAGGGCCTACCTTGAGTTGTGGCTGAGGGTAATTCTCTGAGCTCTGGACTGGTGTTTTTACAGTTTATGGAACCTGCAGTGATATTTACATAATATTAAATGTTCCTAGTCTTTCTGTTAAGAAGCTTGTGTAGAAGAATGTGTTAGGTCTTTCTCAAGCTGCTTCCCTCTACCATTTTTTGTCTTGCCTTTTTTTTTTCCTGGCTGATAATTTTAATTTTGCGGTCCCACAAATTTTCACAGTTCTGTAGTGAGCGCATGGTCCTTGTACAGTATCCACATGGTTTTCTACTGGTTGACGTCACACTGTTTATGAGATCTCAGAGCCAAACCATGTGAAGGCTGCAATCTGTGAGCATTTTTCTTTTGTATCCTTGCAATCAATTGAGCTATTAAGCCATTAACATTCAAGGCCTACTCAGCTCAGCTCAAACTTCTGGTTAGCGCCAAGACTGCAAAATTCCTAAATAGATGGACGAGTGCGAGGTTGACTCCAGAAGGTGCGGGGGGGAAGAAAGGTTGTGATTCTTTATCTGAAGATTCGACTAATGCTCAGACAAATGGTACTGTAAAATGCAGACATGAGATTTTTGCCCAAGCCATTGGTGTTCTACCGATGGGACCTACTTTGGACTGTGTCCCAGAACAAAAAGACTGAATGCCATTCAGAACTGATGACTGTAAAATGAGTGTAGGAGGTCTTTGAGGAGCTTCTTAATTACAAAATTATTCATGCTATAATGGCACTAAACTCAAATTCCTAGTTTCTTGTAAATTTTAGTATGGTACTACATAAAAATGGCTTATAGCTTTTGAATACCTTAGATAAACCAGACCTCGCCTAGGAATGTTGTGGGGGGAAATCATCTCCAAACACGTTTAAATCTTTCACTTTTCCTCTTCTTCTTCTTTTTCCTTTTTTAAAGGAATGCCACTCCTATTCATTTATCTTTTTTTTAAAAAAAGCAATTTCTAAATTATTTTATAGTACAGAAGAAATATTCCAAGATATGCAAATGCTGAATTCTTCTGGTTTTTATAGACATCTGCATTGAAAAACAAAACAAAGCGAAAATATAGATGCTATTGAAACCCATCATTACGTTTGTGATCTAGATAATAAAGTAAGCAGACCCGAGCAATTCGCTAACACTAACGCTATTCTTTACATAAACAGTAAATGTTTAGATTTTCCTGTTCACTGACTAACAGCACACATATCATAAACACTAAGCTGTTATAGTACGTTTCGTGTGTTGATTCACTTTAACAGTTGTTAGTGTGAAGACAGGAAAAGAAAAGTGGGTGTAATGAGACCATGTGCAGTATGCTGTGAAAACAGAGGCCCTTATTTGGCATAATGGGTTGCACCATAAGGGCCATAAAATTGTGCATGTGTTAGTATCATTTTAATTATTACGGGTGCCACATGTTAAGCAGAATAGCGGAACTACTAAAACAGCTTCAAAATCCTTACTGCTGATCACTGCATTTAATTACAAATAGGAACATTTGGAGATAGGTCACCATAAAACCCTTCTGTTGTCAAATGAGCTCAAATCTGATTTTTGTAATTATGTTTTTATACCACAGATCCTGTTGAATAACTATAGGGAATAAAATTTTAATAAGTACTGATTAAATGTAGGTACATCTTGCTTCCTAAGAATATTTATGAATGCTCATCACACTTAAATCAAGGTACCATCACTTTTTCCTGTGGACAGTACTTTGATCATTCAACCTTAATGCAAATAAGCTGAATAAATTTATGTGCCATGAAATATTGTTTTTTTTTTCCATTGGAGCATAAAAGCTCTGGATTTCAATTATTCATTCTGTTTGTGAGCTCTATGCACTGTATTGTAATTCTCTAAAACCAAAGTGTTTTCATTACACCATTACATGTCAGATTCCATGGGGTCTTGTAATTAACTTTCCAGAGGCAGAATTTTATCAAGGAGAAGATGATGACACTTATGTCTATCTTGTGCCCTATTAGAATAAATATGGTTAGAGAGAATAAGCTCATTTTTCAAAATTTCTTTTATTTGGAATTATTTAGTTATTTATTTATCTATTTGTTTATTTCTGAGATATTTGGGCTGTGAAAATTATGAATGCATTATGTTTTCCTAAAGAGATAGTACTTTGGGGTGCTTTACAATGCCATTTCCTAGCTTGATGAAAATGGTTTTAAAAGCTTGCATAAAGACTAGGCCTCTTGAGCTCCTTTGAACAAGAAATGATCACTGGGTTTCTAACAAAGATGAGAGATGTAAGATAAACTGAAGAAAGAATTACAAATATTTTTCCAAAAATTCAAATTATATATCTATATGTGTGTGTGTATATATATATATATATATATATGTGTATATATATATATATATATATACACATATATTTATATAAAAAGACCAATAATACCAGTATGTTATGCATCAATAGCAGCAACAGCTTTTCCAGGTTCTGCAGTCATCTGAACAAAATTATAGACATTCAACACATTCTATTAAAAAAACAAAAAACAAAAAACAAACAAACAAAAAAACCAAAGAAAAGAATAATATCCAGAAAACAGCAAAGTTCTGTTGCTGTTGTGGTATCTGACACCATTTTTTTTAAAGCATCTAAATCATCATCTGGAATGAGAACATTCTAGAGTAATATCATTAAAAATAGCTCTGATAAAGCACGGGCACTACTACGTATCATAAAGCAGGTACAAGCTATTTTACATTCATAGAGGTATGATGCAGTACCTTCCTACATCAATAATACTAGAATCAGTTTTGGTTTGAAATTTGCTTTGTCTGCAAATAAGATTGCTACCCCTGCTTCTGGGCTCCTGTCACATGGAGAATTGTTTTCCATCCTTTCACTTTCAGTCTATGGGATTCTTTTTGCACTAGGTGTGTTTCTTGTATACAACATATTGTTGGATTGTACTTCTTATTCCATTTTGCCAGTCTATTTCTCTTGATTGGTGAATTGAAGCCATTGACATTGATGGTTATAACTGATATGTGCTGATTTATTATTGTCATGTTATTGGCCTTTTATTGACTCTTTTTACTTTTCCACCTCCTTTCAGTTTCTTGCCTTGCCTATTTGATTTGCTCTGTTGGCCCTCACGATGTTGTTGCCTTCATTGTCTTTTTCTAGGATCTTGTTTAGAATTGCTTGCCATGCTGGTTTGGTATTCATGCAGTTTCTCAGGTGTTCTTTGTCATGGATTTTTGGAAACTTTAACTGTGCTATCAACTTTGGAAAAAGTTATCCCAATTTACTGTGTTGAGTTGGCATTATACAGAAATTGACAGCCATATTGGTTTACAAATGTTAATTTTTTTATTTTTATTTTTTTCCATCTGTACAGGGGTAACGCACTGTATTAAATATGTAAGGTCATATCTACATGGGTTTGATTACAGAAATTAATAAAATATTCTCTAAATAATGAAAAAAGAATAAGATAAGACTACAAGAGCAAGAAGCAATTTAAATATGTTCAGTGGCCATTTTCATCTTCAGAATTAAGGATTATTTTAAACTTACATCACTGCCTTTTCTCTTTTACTTTCCTTTTTAGTTTTATTTTAGGATTCCCTATTTTTAATGTTCATACAGAGATTTCTTTAACTGAAATACTAAATAGTTTCTCTGGTGTGAAAAACTATAATAGTACACAGGATCCTAATGAGATAATTAATAATGTGAAATAGGAAGTAAAGGGCTAAATGTGTAGGGAAAGTGGGAAGGGTGGGGGAAAGGTAATAAGGGAGAGGAAAAAATATGAGAAATTGAAAAAATGGAAATAAAGTGTTTGTAAATGGGGAGGGGAGGAGGGGGTGAAGGGAGGGCAGGGACAAGGGGAAAAATGAGAATCAAGACCTGTCATGTAAAGGTACAGGATCCCAATAATGAATATAAGTGTATTGTATACCTAGATTGTGCCAATAAACTCAATAAAAAGAAAAAAAAGAAAGAATTACAAATAGATAATGACACATGAAATTCATGAGTAAATGTAAGGAAATAGTCCAAACACAGAGGTGGTACGTTTTAAAATTGAAATGTGTTCATGTTGGCATATGACCTCATAAACATTAAGGCAGGTACTTTTATAAGCTATTCATATGGACACATAAATTTGTGGGTTTGGAATTCCAGAAGCTAAAAATACTAGTATATAAATTAGAGGCATTTGATCCTTTTGATCAGTATTATTCCTTTAGAATATTCACATCTTTCTGTATCTTCTAGAAGAATACATTGTTGGAGAAGTTGTTTATTGAATTAGGAGAATTGAATATAGTTTTCCAGCAGAAGGCATTCCTCAAGCTCATGAGAGAGTTCCATTTGCAAAACTCCTGAGACAGTGTGATTTAATTCATGTTAGATAGCTATTTAATCGTCAACAGCTCTACAATGTTGTAATCCAAAGAAAATGGAATATTACTCAGCCATAAAGAATGTGAAATTTGATTCATTCATAGGAAAATGGATACATATTGAGGATATACCCCCAAGTGAAATAAATAAGTCACACATTTGCAAATACCAAATACTTTCTCTGGTGTGAATAAATTATAATGGCACATAAGATCCTAATGATATAATTGACAATGTGAAATAGGAAGAAAGGAGCTAAAGGTGTAGGGAAAGGGGGAAGGGTAGGGAAAAGCTAATAAGGGAAAAGAAAAAAATATGAGAAAATAAAAAAATGGAAATAAAATGTTTGTAAATGGGGAGGGGAGGGGGGTGAAGGGAGGGCAGGGACAAGGGGAAAAAATGAGAACCAAGACCTGTCATGTAAAGGTATAAGATCCCAATAATGAATGTAACTGTATTTTATACCTAAAATGTACCAATAAACTCAATGAGGGAAAATAAATAAATAAAGAAAAACAAAGAATAGTCTATGCACTCGGGTTCACATCTTCATATCCATTGTTTCAGATAAATGAAAAAGGAGCCATTCAGTAAAGACCTGGAATATTCATGCACCACTATGGGACAGTGCCGTGCTACTGACAGCTCTGTGTGATCTCCTGAATGCATGGTTCTGATACAATTGTCAGGAACAGGTTTTAAGGCTGTAAAACACAAATTAAGGAGAAAATAGAGCTTTCTTTGATTAAAAAAATTTAATCCACAAAATTGGTCCTGAGAATTTTAAGTCATCCCAGCTATTCCCCTAAGGCAGTCACTTTAATCTGTAGTCTCACTGCACAGTCATCTTTAAGCGATGAGGCGGAAGGGATGAGCCAAAGCTAAAGCCAATGCAAAATTTTACTTCTATCCTTTGGCTGCGTCATTTGACATTGTCGATTTATTTTAAAATTTCAGTTCTGATATATAAACTAGACGTCTTCAAAAATAAGCTTTTAATGAAGATTGTTCACAAAATTTGTTTTAAACAATTTTTCAAAATAATCTAACAATAGATACTTTTGAGAGTTTATCTTTGCTGGGCACCATGTGGAGCAGTGGGTAATTCAGCAAGCAGTTTAGATCAGGATCTTGCTCCCTATGAGCAACCTATGCAACTACTGGACATGCCTATCATTAGGAATTTTAGTATATTAGTATTTGGAAATAATTCCTTTGCTTGTAGGAGAAGAGTTTGGATTAACCTTTTGGACCCTTTCTCATTCTACGTTTCTTCATACCCTAGGATTCTCTAGGTGTTGGACATATGGATGATTAGCTCTTAGGATGATTAGACTGCCTTCAGGGAACCTATGTGTACCTAAAATAGTCAGGTCATAGACCAGAAGACATATTAATCTCAAAAAATATCTGATTGAATCAAAATGATATGGCCACAGCTCTAGATTTTAAAATGTGGTCATGCTTACTTCTTGCTCTGGGAACAAGCTTTATTCCAGGCATCAATGGTAGAAATCAGAACCATCTGACACCACTCTTTGTCTCCCTTCATCTGACATCCTAAAATCTTTTCACTGGAAATCTTTATCTCTTTTCACAAGGACAAATAAGGGATATTTATCATATTAAGATTTGTCTTATAATTATTTTCTTCATGTCCTTGACACCCATAGATTTAAATGCTCTCTGAAATACTCTGTATCCTGCTATATATAACGGAAAGTCTGTGTTTATATTTTATTGTTTTACTACGCTTGAACTTGGTCAAGGGTTTATCAGCCAATTAGTAGGTATGTCTTAGTCACTTGCTACTTCCTGACCAGGTGACTGTGCTGGAGGCTGGCCACACTCCTGAGATATAACTGCTATATGGATGGCATCATGGTTTCTGGCTTACTTTATATTGTGGTGTTTAGAATGCTTTTGAAAATCCCCCACAGATAAAACAGTTCATATGATGAATCTTTGCAGGGATTTTATACAGTATAAACTAGATTATGTCTACTTCATGCAATAACCCTAGAGTTTTACTGTCATGAAATTTAAATGTTTTCCTCTTTAATGGAAAATAGAATTCCTTTTATTTAAATGGCTTTCCTAAATGCATTCATAATGATAACTGTAGCTTCCTTTTACTAAAACGTGTGTCTCTTTGTGTATTTTCAAGTGCTTTAAGATATTTTCCCAAGCTAAGCTGGGGGAAAAAATCTGCCACCCTTTTTTGAGAAAATTGAAAGAAAACTTTGCTAAAAGCAAGTGTTTCTTGTCATAGTTGTGCTGCAAGACATGTTGTCTTCATAGCTGACCACAAATTTCCCCAGGCTCACATGTTGCCATATGTTATTTCTGTGCAAATTCTAAATTAAAAGGGAAACTATTCTCATATACTCAAGGATCTTCATGTTGTGTATATGTAATGTATATATATA
>NW_022900917.1:45452744-45478113 GCF_012274545.1 Fukomys damarensis
ATATATATATATATATCCTTAATGTAAAGATATATACTTTTGTTTTATAACTAAATATTCATTATACATTTTGTATGTATAAATGTATACATTACATTTATGTACACATACAATAAATTCTTTAGTTTCAGTTCCAAACTATGATTTGCATAAAACCTTGTAAATTCAGGCAGTAAATGTATGTGTTCGTGACAGTTTCTATTAAATAGAATAAAGCTACTCACAGCTATAATTTATTAGGCACTCTCAGTAGTGACTTTTTAGGAAAGGGATGAATGAAAGGAATCAAATGCATACGAGAGATGTTTGAAAGAACTTCTAGAATATGTTCTATGTCAGCAGCCACTCAGGCCTCTCAGCGTGCACCGATGGAAGGAGGAGTGAGTCTCTTCCACAAGTTTCCCTTGCTATCCTTGCCCAGTTGTCATCTCTCACTACTACTGTCAGTTCCACACCCTGTCTCTTCTTTTGTGTTTCTCTCATTTCTCTGAATTACAAGTAAAAGATAACGGTCCACTTTCTATCCTGGTTGATGGATGTGATTCACCTGTCCCCCTCCTTCCTCACACACGTCTTCTGTTTTTTTTGTACTGAAGCATTGGAAACAATACACAGTCTATGAGAATCACCCTGTCACATCTGTCAGGTTGAACAGAGTTCCAGATGTTGAACTAGTTGAACATTAATCGAAAGAAGGAAGCCACTAAGTGTCAGCTGATTTCTGCTTAATTAAACTTTTTAGTTAACTAAACATTAACAGCAGAAAGTTCAGTGTGTGTATTTTAATCCTTGATGAGAAACAGTCCTGCTGAATTAGGGAGAATATAATTAGCATGCCAGTTCTTCTACTAAGCTTGAGTTAGTTCACTGTAGGCCTAGGCCCTCAACAGACTTACCTTCCTATCTGTAGTCTGGCATGTTTTGAGGGCTCACACTTATCTGTTGAATGAATGAACTGGTTACTTTATTTATTCCTATAGAAATATTTATCAAACTGCTACATTTTGCTGGATTTTCAAGAAGCAGGATGGATTAAATTATGTTTGGATCATCCTCAAAACAAAAAATCCATTCATTGAAACTATGTCCGTGCCAACTACTCAGTTGCTTTAGTATTAAAATAATTGTGGCTTAAAGACTGACAGTTTTGTCCACAAATGCTTATGTTGAAGAAGACGTAAATTGAGGATGGCAGCACATGATTGTAATCTGGGAAGCTAAAGTAGGAGGATCATGCCTTTGAGCCCAGCCTGGGCAACTTAGTGAGAACCAATCTCAAAAAAAAAAAAGGGCTGGTGATGAATCTCAGTGTGGAGGCCCCGAGTTCAATCTCCAGTATCACCAAAAATGTAACTAGGAAGTGTCTTGAGGACAAGGACCTCAGATCCTGAATGTATCTACTATTTTTTTAGCAAAAGAAAATGGATAGGGATTTGAAATCCAGATGAGCTTCAGAGACATGGAGCAGAAGTTTTAATTAGACACCAATATGCATATACTTGCATGTGTGATAGATTTTTTTAATTATTAAAAATTACATCCATATCAAAAGGTGTTCAGGCTCCAATTTAATTTTGCACTCCTCCACATCTCCCCAAATCCTTCATATTGTCTGACAGTATGTTGCATGGCTGTTGCCTATAAGTGTGAAAAGTCAGGATGAGAGTTCACAGCAGGTTGATGGCCTGGAGATGAGAAGTGTGTCTGAGGACATTTCAAAGTTGTAAAGGTATTATTCTCACATGGAGTTATTTCTCAGTGGGTGTGAACAACAGCTACTCAGCAAGCTGGTGCAGTGTGAAATAGAGTTTCCTGAAGAATGATGTGCAGACATATGCAGAAAGCCACATGCTTAGTACATGCACAGACTGTGTGCCTAACTTCCAAGGGTTGGGATATTTGCCCAGCAGATGAACTAGAAATGGTGAGTAGCCTAGGGAAAAGTGCAGTTTGTAATTATTTGATCCATCAGTTTCAAAGCAGATACATGTTTAAGGATGAAAAGCACAGGTGCAGCTGGACGGAGAAGGGAAGTCTGAAGAAATACTAGAGGGATCTGGTTTTTATGCATGGCATCAGACATCTTTCCAGATAATGCTAGAAGGCCTGTGTCTTCCCTGAAAACAATTATGTTTATTCTGCATTGTATCATTTTGTCATTTTAGGGTTAAAAGCAGCTTTCATTGATCTTCCATGCTGAACGAAGGGAGTCATGTTCAGAGGTGCTCTGTTCCTGTGGTGGTATATATCTGCTGAGAAAGTTTCTGTCCAAGTTCATCTACAGCCCTCTGACCAGTGTGTTGTTTACATATTAGATTTGTTTGGACCTTTTCTTCATATAGCTTAAGTGTGGCGCACAGATCTTTACATGAATATTTTTCTCAGCTGCATGGTTCTCCTCATGGCTTCTGTTATCTGCATAGGAAGGGAAGAGTTGCAGTTAGGAGAGTAAATAAAACTTAAAACTAAGAAGCCCATAGGTAAGGATAGAGTGGGGAAAAACTATGCTTGTATTTATATATGATTATTTTATCCTGCATATTTAACAAAAAGTATTTCCAATGGCTCACCCCTAAAAAGTGTGCATGCCATAAGGCCTATGAAAATATCAACAGCAAATAAAATTTTTCAAAAAAATAAAATTCAAATATGCTAACTAAGAGGGTTAATGAGAATAAGAATTAGTCATTTCACTACACAGATGGAGGTTTACTTGTGTGGTTTGGTTAGCAGGTGTGCTGACTCCGTGGTGTTAATCTTCAGGTTCATTGTGTGGGAGGCCCTAGCGAATTCTTTCCTTCAGTTAGAAAAGACCCAAATAAAGATATGCAACTTGCTATGAATCCTAAGACTGGACAGGTTGGGGGTTAAATACTGCTTCACGTTCCAGAATCATTGCTTGCTATTCTGTGAGGTTTGGTTTTCTCGCAAAAAAGAGTGGCCAAACAAAAACTAAAATAAAAAACAAAAAACAAACACATATTAAAGCAGACTATTTCTTATTCTCATTAGCATTAGTTTATTTTTAAAAATAGCTTAAAAAGACTCCTTCCATAATTCCAAATAAAAGCTGAAAGATAAAAATTAAAGATCTGTAACCAATTACTCAGCAACAACCTTGTTATTGGGTGGGGGTGCATTTCCCCTATTTGCTATGCTCATAATATACACAAGCCTGGAAGTTTTTCTTGACTCTTCTTTCTCTGCCTCTATATCCAATATATTAGAAAATCCTGCTTTTTTGACCATTACCATTTGTAGACTATCAGCGTTTCCTCCCAAAGTCTGCTGCTGATAACACCTGCTCTCAGCCATCACCAGGCCTTCCCAGAGTGTCACAATTGCTTTCTCCTAGAGTCTTGCCATGGTCTCGTAACAGTGCCGGAATGTTTCTTTGGATATGTAAGTCAAATTTTGTCATTCCTATACTCAAAAAATCCCCAGTGACTTTCTAATTTGTACCAAGAACAAGTCCAAATCTCCCATTATCATAGCCTACAAGGTCCTTCACAATCTGGCTTAACCTATCCATTATCTCATAGCACAACATTGTATTTGAATTGTTGAGTATACAGTATTTCAGTTAACAATGTACCACACTTTATTTAACCAACCATCTACACATTAAGGCTGTTGCTTCTAATTTTTTCCTAATATAAATTTACTATGAAATAAATCAAACAATTTTGTTTTCATTGTAAACATGTTGCTGAACTTCTTCTGCTGGAGAGTATATCAATTACACTGCCACTAACCTACACATTTCCAAGCAACTGATTCTGGTTACAATTACAGTTCAGCCTCTGTGGAGGCCATAGCAGACTATGCAAGGCCTCAGATTTTGCATCCGAATTCCTATTTTGATAGTGGTGAGATTGTGAACTACTGTTGGCACTGAATTCTGTGCCAGTCTTCTTGCTTTGCCTTGTCAAATTGGACAGGGAGACGGCTGTCTTGCAAAAGTGGAATTGTCACTAATTGGCCACAGAGGAAAGATTCAAATTCTTGCCAAAAATCTCCTGCTTTCTAAGGGAATAAAATCCTCCATGTAACTTTCCTCTCTCATTAAAAAGAAACAAAGTCAATATGAAAAGCACTTTGTAAACTAGAGAGCATTATGTGTACGTTAGGAAGGTGCTGTTGCTATTCAGGTTAAGGTGTCCCTGTTAGGGCTGCTGGAGGAAGAGTGTCCAGGAAGCCTGCTGAATACTCACAGGAGGCTGGTCTGTGCAGCCTGGCTTTTTCACCTGTTTGTTATGCCCTGTTAAGAAGTGTCAAGGGAGAAGCAGCAGTAAATAACTTTTGACTTCACTTTGGCCTTTTCATTTAGATTAAAGCAGAGTACTTCAGGTGCAGTCTACATACAAAATGAATGCTCTAGAAAATGTTTTGTCTCTTGTAATGTTTGAAATTCAAGTTGGTTTTCTTTATTATGACAAAACAAATTTAGTAAAAATGAACATCACCTCATAATGGAAAAGATAACTCCTTACTTTTGTTCACTATTTGAACACTGGGAAAAGTGCTCTACAAGAAGAGTGAAATTGTTCTTTTTTCCAAAGTAGCATATATTCCAAAGATTTTGTTTATTAAAAACATTATATGTAATTTATAAAAATGAAGCCAGATGATACTTTCCTGAACATTTTAAAGAACTGGATTTTAACAAATCTATTTCTATTTAAATTTAAAAGGATGCAAATATGTTTACAAGTCTAGAAATATGTATGTTGGAGTTTAAAATGTGATTGAATAAATTTTCAGGAGTTAAACTACTTATTTTTAGAATGTAAAATAAGTTTTAATTTTAGATCTACCTAAAATGAATTTAAAAAAGAAAAAAGCTGTTTTCTATAAGATATAAGTTTAGGGAAATAATTTTTGAAATTTTCAGTAAAATAAATAATTTTTATTAATATATACATTTCTTGCTTTAGTCTTATTTTAAATGAATTTTTATAAGAACTTTAACTTTGATACCAGATATGTCTTGGTTGGACCTACTACACTGTCAAGCCCACAATAGTCCATTCTTTTAAACTTACCAAAGACCAAAAGTGAAAAAAGAAGGGAAACAAAATATAAGTGGAAAATGTTGGAAGAACAAATCATGACCTTTGTTCTGGATTAATACATATGCCTACCCCAATATTTATGATTTAAATAACATGAAAGATCACTAAAGATACCCATCCTTGTTGCATCAATGTCAATGTTTTGCATGCAAGCATAAACAATCATAATTTGCAGAATAAAAATATTGAAATTTTAGACTCAAGTAAATCAAGGCTTTTGTTTTATTTCATGAACTTTTAGAGTTGGAAGAAACTTAGATTAAATTATTCTGACTTTTCATCACCACATCCTGGTTAAATCTTAACTGTCTTTGCATCCCTGCCTGGATGAGGTAAGCTGAAAATTGATAGAGAAAATTCCATCATCAAGAGAGCTGAAATCACCTTAATTTTATGACCAAGGATTTCAACTTAGAACCCAAACTGTCAGACAGTACACTGCTCAACAACAACAAAACAATGACCTACCCCTTGCCAATGACAGTGTTCTATTCTCTCTCATGTAGTCAACAGCAGAAGTTCACTCTCTTCTTGAAACATGTTTTTATCAAGTGCTAGGATGCCACACATACCTGCTCTTCTCTCTTGCCTTCTTCCCTGCCCACTTTCTCTGTGCACTTTGTTGATTCTTCTGGATCTGCATATTGGCATCTTCTACAGTTTACTCTTTAGCTGTTTTGTTTTCTCTACAGTCAATATTTTTCTTGGCAAATTTATTTAATTTCCAGGCTTTTTTCCTTTTGATGGTTCTCAAATTTTTGAGACTCCTCAGACTGTCCTCTTCACTGAGCTCAAGACTGATGGCAGGAACTTTTAGGACTTTCTTGGGAAGCACTGGTGACATTACAGGTGTAAAGGATGCTCCGCCTTTCTTGTGGAGTAGGATGTGGAAGATCTGTTTTCATCAAGGAGGTGCACTTCTGGGTGGAATAGATAATGTGTCACACAATTTGGGACTCTCTCTGGATAGAGACAAAGAAGTACATCTTCAACTGAGGATTGCATTTCAAACACAGGTCTGTGAAAGACTAGAGACCAGGCAAGTCCGCAATGACTGACACCAGGGACAGTTTTGATTTGGTTCAGATGAGGAGACCATGATGAATCACTGAGCCCAGTTCGAACACTTCTTACATTCTTGATCTGCCATCTGTAAATAACTGCAGCATTTGTCTCTTTAGGCCAACATATCAAATGTAAAATAGTCATCCCTTAGTACTGTGGGGAATTGGTTCCAGGACCCCTGTGGATATCAAAACTCATGAATATTCAAGTCCCTTAAGCTGGTGAAATATTTGCATATAACCCATGAACATACTTCTGTATACATTAAATTATTTCTAGATCATTTACAATACCCAATACAGTGTAAATACTATGTAAATAACTGTCATATTATATTGTTTAGGGAACAATGGCAAAAAGTCTTATATGTTCAATACAGATATAACTTTTTCTAAATACTTTTGATCCATCATTGGCTGAATATTCAAATGCAGAGCCCACAGATACCGAAGGCAGGGCCAACTGTATTTTTCTCTTTCTATGTAAATTAGAGCTCATTGGCCTGTCCAGAAAAACTGGAAAGAAAACTATAAAGAGTGGTCCTCAGGATTCAGTGGGCAACTCATTGTCTCATAATTTGGCTGGGAACCTCTGCCTGTTCTTTCTTTCCAAGAACCTTTCATCACTTAACCTCCTTAATGAGAATCTGTGTGTGAATTTCACATATTTTAACTTTTGTAAATTCCAATCACAATGCAAATTATTATATCATATGCAGTTATGTCTTGGTATAGTGTAATCATATTTATTTTTATTTAGGATAATTTATCATATGTTTTTGTTATCTTAATCATCAAGTTTAAAAAACTCTTCTGTGACAATCCTACACAAAATATCCTTGTGTCCTATAACATATTTAATTTCTTAAAGAACTTGGGATCTATCTGTGCAGTTAAAAAAACTACCCATAAATTTATGCTTTGATTTTGAATATATTTTGTATATTCAAGAGGAAAATATGAGATTGGGAGTAATTCTGCCTTGCACACTTGATTTATATGTATTTGTGTACTATGGTTCCATGGACTGGAATGCTTGAAAACTGATGGTAATAAGATTTAAGTCCTTGTGAAGTCTGATTCTCAGGTACTGTCATGTTCAGTGTGATTTTCTCTCATTTTTTCAACTACTATTTCTAAAATAACTATTTTGTTCATCTATTTCTTACAATCTAAAATGTGTTACTAGTTTTAACTCAATAGTACTTTGGGAGACATGTAAGAAGCAAGCTTAATTAACTCAATTACTATCCCAGAGAAATAGAGCAAAGATTAATAAAGAACTTTTCCATGTATAATATGTACATATGTGGGAGACTATTTTGGGTTGGATGTTGAATGTCACCCCAAAGACCCATTTGTTAAAGACTTGATCTCCAGGGTAATATGATTGCAAAGTGATGAAACTTTTGAGAAGTGGGGTTTAATATGAAGTCCTTAGGTCATGGGAGATGTGACACTGAAAGGGATTTTGGGGCCTCACCTGTCCTTCCTCTCTACTCCAGTGCAAGATGTGACTGTTTCTCCTGTGTGCACTCCTGCTGTGATATGCTGCTCCCACAAGAGGCCACATCAGTGGAGCTGATCAGTCTTGCACATAACCATCCCCCAAATGTGAACTAGTAAAACTTTCCTCCTTATAAAATTAACTGTCTCAGATATTTCATTACAGTAACACAAAACTAATGCATAGACATTACTAGGTGATTGTTCCAGAAGATGTTTTCTCTCACTTTTAACAATACAAAAGACTAGGTAGCTGTACTGTATGTGCCTATACTTATGAGATTTTCAATTGACACTTGAGAGTTACTGATTTCGTTTATCTTCTGAGTTTATGTTAATAACTTACATGGAAAGTTTAATTAAAAAGGCAAAAAATGTGATATGTTATTTCTATTAGTTTCTTCTAGAAATATATATATATTTTGGTACTGGGAATTGAACTTGGTCCTTGTGCTTACAAGGCACAGGCAGTGGAACCACTGAGTTAAATCCCTGGCTCTAGAAATATTTTTAAAACAATTATTAAATTTTTATCCTCTTCTAGCCAAAGGAGTAGTGAACTAACCAATTTTTAAATTACATAGTGCTTATGTAACTTTCATTTCCATTTTTCTTTTTCCTCTCCTTCCACAATTATTTGTCCATTCAGTTTCTTTGTTTTGTGATGGGTATGTAAAGTCAGATAAACATGAGGTACATCTATAATAAACCAGTCTTCTTTTGTGAATTCTCATGCTCATTCGTTTCAGGCTATACAGTACCTTCCATGTTATTTGTGAATTAAGTTACATATTTAAAATTATTTTTTTGAAGATAATTTAAGACTGTACACATTCTTTCTTACTTTTTCGCAAGTTAACATCTCTAGAACAGATAAAAGCAACCCTAAATTGAGAATTTACATGATTGTATCATTTGTTTTCAATTATTTAAAGTTTTGAATCATGAATGTGAATGCAAAACATGATTCAGCAATGCTGACTCCATTTGCTGCTAAGATCAGATCCACATATTTGAGGCTTTCATTTTTCTGTCCTTTGATAGCACCGTCTGAAATGTTTTAGGTAATACGGTATTTTGGCTGCTAGGAATTCAGAATTGACCACTATCCTCACAATAATTTATAAGAAAGCCAAAATCTGCTCTTACAATCATAAAATAAAAGACAAACATTTAAACCCAAGGAAACAATTAGCTTCCCATTACAGTTTATCATCTAGTCCTATGTATGTCTGTGTCAACACAGATTGACAAAGTCATAGAATTTTATTAGACAATGTGAAAACTCATTTGCAGGTTTTATTGCTGTCCATCATTGCTTCCATTCACAGTTCAGGGGCTCTCCATTGTTGTGAATAACAATTGGGAACACTGCTTGGTTGTGGCCAGGGTAGAGGTGCAATTTCTCACTGACAGGTGTTCTCTTCTAATTACTCCATTACTTCCTCTTTATTGAGGGGCTCCATGTCCTGATTTCCATTCTCTTTATTGAACATCAAACCAGAACTAACAGCTCTGATGCGCAGTGAGAGAATCTGTACACATCTTCCACATACTATTTCAGTTCAGGGACTGCTGGGGACAGGACTGTACTTATTGTATAGCTGGCTGGCATTCAAACCTGGGCAGGAATTCAGACTGCAGGAGAAATGCATCCAGTGGAAAGTCAAGCCTACAAGTTTGTAATTATTGAAAGGTGCTAGTAAAAAAGACACATTTTCGGGTAACTGAGATAAATGGCTAGAAAATCGCTGCCACTCAACACCAGCAGACTGTGGTTGAGCTGGATGTAGACTCCAGTACTAATCTCAGTATGATGCTTGTATAAAGTCATGTAGATAACACAGCTTATTTCTTGTATTATTTTCAATATGTAGAGGGCTTTCCCAGTATCTGAAATACCTTTTCTACGAAGAATATTGTTTATATGATATTTTGCAGTGCATAAACTGTTTTCATACATACTCTTTGTCTCTCACTCCAACACCGGTGTGTATTATTTCTATCAAGTATTCTCCTCTATATTCTTTCCTTTTCTCATTTCTTTTTTTCTTCTCCCTTCCTTTTCTTCCTTTCATTGTCCTTTTTTTAAATAACAGATAAGGAAAGTCTGAGGCTACATGGGTTTTAAGCAGAGACTAAAACCCAGACTAAATTGCAAAGATTATACTATTTTTACTGTCTTCTATTCCATAGAATGTTGATCAGTAAAATGATGAAATAAAATGTTTGGCCTGTAATCCTAAGTACTCTAAATACTTGGAGAGCCATTGGTGAAGAAATGAAGGATATAAATGATTGACTACATTTTTATTTTCCTGTGAACACAGTCTGTATTTGTTAACTCTTAAAAGCTGTAAGAAAAAAAAAAAGGGGGTCGGGGATTTAGCTCAGTGGTTCGGTGGCCTGCCTTGCAAGCGCAAGGACCCGAGTTCAATCCCTGCTACTAAAAAAAAAAAAAAAAAAGTGCTGCACTTTTAATAAAGCTTGACATCTTTTCCTTTTCTAAGGGCATCATTTCTTTAGTCAAGTCCTATTTTCTTAAGAAATATGTCCTTTAGAGTAACAAGATGAAACCCAGAGGGCTGAAAAGCAAAGATCAGATATCAATCAGGAGTCAGACTTCAAAATATATTGTGGTCAAAAATTTAAAATGCCAATGTTTAGTGGTGCTTTTATTTCACCACTGAAAAAGGAAGTGTCATTTATTCAAAGCAGCTGTGTAAAAGTTGCCTAGATGGGTGCTTGGCATTATTTTTCTTAAGGTCCTGCCAAAGATAATGTTCAACTCTGGATTAAGAAATTTAAAGTTTGAAGTATAAACACATAGTAAGTTACTGTGTTGGTGTATTATGCTGTGTCTATTCTGTTGGCATTAAAAAAATGCCTGGTCCTGGATATTTAGCTGAGTGGTCACAGTGTAATTCGCCATCTCTGAATTAGGGACAAAATTTAATTTACACATGGAAGTAAGATTAGCAGGAAAGAGTTATCACAGGACTTTTCTGGGGGTGAATGTGGAAAGTCTGTTTCTCTATCTTTGACTTATTTATTAGTGAGATCAGAAATCATTCCTGTTGTTCAAGCTTTTACACATCCAGTGGTTTGTCGATGATTTTGTGGAGAAATTTAACCATACACAGACAATGCATTTGGCATAAGGTGCTGCACACAGTGTGTCCTCTCTGAAGGCAAGTTTCTTTTCCTCTATCCTGTACCCTGTCATGATATTCCTCCTCCCTAGTGTTTGTCTTACTGCCCTATATTTTCTTAGCTTCTATCACTTTTTTCTGGTCTCCTTTACAATTAACTGCATCACAAAATTTCTCCCACAGAGAAGTCCTCCTGTTAATTTAAACACCTGTAGAAAATTCTACAGTTTTCTCTATTTGTAAGCTTGTTATGTTCTGATTTGTATCTTCAAAAATATTTAGAATTGTTTAAAGGAGGCTTGGACCCTTTAAAAAGCAGCTTCAGCGAGCAGGATGACACAGGCAGTGATGAAAACCAAAGCTGTTGAGAGCTACAGCTGTCTGGTCCTTTCGTATGCAGATTTATGAAACTAGGAGGGGGTCTGAGAATAAACTAAGGGAAGACTCACAAGAGAATTGGCAAACACACAGTGAGAAGAGAGGGCTCAGGCTCTAGTCTCCTAGTAAATACAGGCTGACTCAAGGAATTAATAGCATTTAGAATTGGACAGGACTTTTATAATCCCAATAATGCCATCTAGTCCAATCTCCTCATTTTATAGAAAGGTCAAATCATTTGGTGAAGGTCAGAGAGCCAGTAAATAGAGCTTTCAAATACTCCTGAGGCCAAATATATGGTTTTCTTTGAATTATCTCTTGCCCAGTTGCTGGCCACTCAGTATGTTGCCAGTATCTACGTATGTAATGAATAAACGACTGGATAAAAGAATTTAAGAAAACCCATGAGTGTTCTATATACATCTAGAATCTTCCTGCACAATGTGACAAAGTTTGGAATCAAGGTGAGAGAAAGTAGATAAGCTGTGTAGTCCACTTCTCTGGATAAAGTCACATTTATTTGATTTTTTTTCAGCTTTAATTGAGTTTATTGGTACATTTTAGGGATACAGTACAGTTAACATTCATTGTTGGGATCTTACACCTCTACATGACAAGTCTTGGTTCTCATTTTTATCCCTTGTCCCTGCCCTCCCTTCATCCCCTCCTCCCCTCCCCATCTACAAACACTTTATTTCCATCTTTTCATTATCTCACATTTTTTTCTTTTCTATTATTAGCCTTCCCCTACCCATCCCACCTTCCCTACACCTTTAGCTCCTTTCTTCCCGTTTCTAAATGTCAGTAATCTTATTAGGATCTTCTGTATTATTGCAGATTATTCACACCAGAGAAACTATTCTGTATTTACACAAGTGTGCCTTATTTATTTCACTTAGGAGTACATCTTCAATATGTATCCATTTTCCTATGAATGAATCTATTTTCTCATTCTTTATGGCTAAGTAATATTCCATTTTATAGAAATGGTTTAATTCACCCAAAACCTGAAGTGCCGACAAGGCCTTCCATGGGCAATGACTATGATTATATCATGAACTATGCAAATGAATATGAATAAGGGTGACTAGCTAACCCCATGGTATGATAAAAAAGTTTTCATGAGGAAAGATCATGTTTCAAAATACCACAATTCTTTCACTTTTAGGATGTAGAAAATGGTAGGTTGGTTTAATTCACCCAAAACCTGAAGTGCCGACAAGGCCTTCCATGGGCAATGACTATGATTATATCATGAACTATGCAAATGAATATGAATAAGGGTGACTAGCTAACCCCATGGTATGATAAAAAAGTTTTCATGAGGAAAGATCATGTTTCAAAATACCACAATTCTTTCACTTTTAGGATGTAGAAAATGGTAGGTCATGTGGTACAATTTTCCTAGTGGAGTATAGTATTTTTTTTTTTAGAATCAGATTTTTTTTTTTTTTTTGGTACCAGGGATCGAACTCAGGACCACATTGTGTTTGTGAGGCAGGCAGCACAACTGAGCTAAATCCCTGGCCCATGGAATATAATATCTTACTTCTAGTAATTTCTATTTACTTCTTAACTTGATCACTTCAATGAAGTTTTGACACCAACTATCCAGAGTTAGGGCAAACATCATAAGTAAAAGGCACAGCCCAGACAAGATTCCCTTCATTTTGGACACTGGCATTCCTAGGTCTTTAGAAAAATGAGTACTTTTTTTTATGATCATCTAACACGAAAACTAGAACATGTCACTTCTGGTCATCAAAGCTGAATAAGTGTGTGTGTGTGTGTGTGTGTGTGTGTGTGTGTGTGTGTGTGTGTGTTTCCGTGCTGATATCGAATTCTCTAACAGATATCAATATTTCTGTTACAATTTAACTCAAGTTTAATACTACCTACCTGCAGTAGTATCAGACCCCAAAGAATAAGAACCTAGTTGTTCCAGCTTCAGATATTACTTGTAGTCCCCAAGTTATGACCTGAATTATGAGCAATCCATTCCAAATTGTAGTTTCCCATGACTTCCTACTCAGGGTCAGTTCATGTGCTAGGATGGCTCCCAGAACTCAGGGAAACACTCGTATTTACTGTTTTATTACAAAGGGTGGTACAAAGCATACATACGAACAGCTAGATGGAAGAGATGCATAGGACAAGGTACTATTGAGCCTCCATATTTTCTTTGAGTGTGTCACTCTCTTGGTACCTCCAGATGTTCAGCAATCTAGAATTCTAAACCTTGACCCTTTGTGTTTTAAAAGTGATTTTATTTTGTAAAGACCCCATCCTGAGTAACCTACAAGGAGTCACTTCTTTAGAACAAAAGACATTCTCATATATCCAAGACATTTTAAGGGATTTGGGAACTCATAGTCAGACACTGTTGCTGCCCAGGAAATTACAAAGGTCTTAGGATCAGTGTGTCAGAAGGTAGGGTCAAAGACAATTAAAAAAATATTATTAGAACAAAAGATTCTTTCTACAACCCCATCTTCAAAAAAACCTTATCTCAGAAACCAGGAGCAGAGACTAAATATATATCACACAATATACCAGGCCATTCACAGTTCAAAGTGACTGGTTATGAATTTGGGCATTTCCAAATGCCCTTAGGTTCAACAATTCAATAGAATAATCACAAGGCTCAAGAATTCAGGATTATGGTTTTATTAAAGTGGATACAGATCAGGACTACCAATAGAAGAGATCTGTAAGGCCGAGCCTCAGAATGTTTCAAGAATCTATGTCCTCAGGATGTGTCACCTTCTGTCTTAACCAGCTATAACAAAACACAATACACTTGGCGAATGGGAAAACAAACATTTTTTTCCATAATTGTAGAGACTGGAAGTCTGAGGTCAGGGATTAACAGTACAAAATCCTTGATGAGGGCTCTTCCTGGTTAATAGACAATTGTCTTTTTTCTGTGTCTTCACATTGGGGAGAGTAAGTCCTCATTTTCTTGCCTATTATGGTTCCGATCTAGAACATCCCCCAAAATTCTCATGTACTCAGGGTTTTTGGAAGGTGACTTGTTCATGGGGACACTATAATCAATGGACTGATTCTTTCATGAGTACATAGTTCAATGTGCTTTTAGGAGGTGGGGCTTGGTTAGAAGAGGAATGTTGCTGGGTATATGCCTTTAGAGTGTGTCCCTCCCTCTTCAGCTTCTCTTCTCCCTGTGCCTCTGCTTTCTGATTGCCATGAGTTGAGCAGCTTTCTTCTACCATGCCTTCTTCCAAGCCATTTCTGGAGCAACTTTTCTTCACTACACCCTTCAACCAGCCTTGGACTGAATGCCTGAAAACTATGAACCAAATTAAATCTCTCCTCTTTTGAGTTGTGTATGACAGGTATTTTTTTTCCCAGAAATAGGAAACCTGACTAATACATTGATTTTTTCCTTATAAGAATGCTAATTCCAATCATGATGGCTCAGCCTCATAATCTAACTACTTCCCAAAATCTCCACCTCACTCTCTCACATTGAGGATTAGATTTCAACATGTGAATTTTGAAGAGATGCAAGTGGTCAGTTCATAACAGCTTCATAGCATTTCCATCTGCTTTCCTAACCATGATGTTTGCCTGAATTTCAGTGTCTAGATATTTTATTGGAGTTTTATTCTGTATGCCCTATAGTTGAACTCAAAATCCATCTCCCCTCCTTTCCTTGATTATGGGGGATAGCACAAGTCTCAGTGTCTCAGCCCTTTAATCACATGCTCCATCTCTCTGGTGTATCCAGCCCCATAAGGAATCATCTAAATTATCAGGGTCCACCACAAATAATAAAGATACTCCTTACATTTTGGAAAAGTTTAAGGATCTAGAAGGAACCTCTCAGGAACATATTATTTATTACCCAACAATCATATTACTCTATTAATATTTTATTAAAGAACATGTTTATTTATTTATTTTTTGTTTGTTTGTTTGGTACCAGGGATCAAACTTGGGTCCTTGTGCTTGAGAGGCAGGCAGCAGAATCACTGAGCTAAATTCCCGGCCCAAAGGACATGTTTATTTAGAAAAAAAGAAAATAATCTCTGTAAATAATTACTTCAATCAACAGATCTTCAAAAGAAATTCACTCCTCACTATGCTGTCCACTAAAGTGATCCTGATTTCTGGTCCTAATCACTGGGACATAAAAACATCAGCTCCACAGATTATTAGCACTAAACATGACCCTAGCTGACTCACTAATGCAAAGAACAGAATGTCATGGTACTACTTAAACAATTAGATGTCACTGTCACAGGACAGCCTTTAAATAAACTATATAGTTATACAATTGAATTATGTCACCATTTTTTGAGCATTTACTAGTTGCTAAGTTCAACACACATATTATTACATTTAATTCTCAAAACATTCCTACGGTATGGGGACTACTCTCATCCTAATTTGATAGATCAGGAAATGGATCTCCTTAAAAGAGAAGCATTGGAACCAGTTTCCTGAGTTAGTATGCTGCAGAGCTACTGAGGATTCTAGTCCTTCTTTAGCTACCAGAATTCCAAATGTTAATCACATACTCAACTGTTTTTAGGTGATCAACATGACTTCAAGGTCATTTCAGGGTATAAATATGAGCGAGAAATTTTACAAAATCATTATTCACTTTGGTCATTATTTAAGTTTCTATAGGTATTTTTGTAGGTCCTATTTTACTATTACTTTTAAAGATTTATGCTAATTAAGAACAAATATTTTAATATGAGATTATTTGGCTTTCTTACTAGTGGGATGACTTTGAGCAATTTTCTTAACCTCTCTGTACCTAAACTTCTCCATCTGTGATGGTATAATAGTACTATTTATTTTAACTTCTGAGAAAAGTCAATGAGTTCTTACATGCAAAATACATAAAACAATGGCTGGCAAAGTATAAACATAATGCAATATTTAGCTATTATTATTTCCCCCTCAACATTCCAAGGTGGGAATGTTATACTTTTCACATTTTATAACTTTATTTCCCTGAGCATCTGCCTTTTAAAGGAAGATAAATTTTCCTTCCAGAGCCAAAATGCTGGCTTCAAAGCTCTTTTCTCAAAACCACCTACACTGTTCCATCTTTTTCTGCTGATAAATTCCTTTTTAGTCTTTCAAAACCCAGCTCAACTGTCACTTTCTGATGAAGTCTCCCAGCCCTTCCATTACCCCTGAAATCCCTCACAGAATGCTTCCCACTCTCTGCCAATCAGCACTTTAATATCTCGTGTCTCAGGGTATATCTTAAGCATTGATTTAAATTTACCACTGCTGATGGAATATGAATTCCTAGAGCCAGAACCATGGCTTGTATAGTGCCCACCTTCTTCAAGGATACCCATAATCCAGAGCACAGTAAATGAACAATTGAACTCATGGTTTTCTGCCTAAAGATTTTGCCTGAATTAAAACACCTTATTTGGGCCGAGTTCTTAATCTCTGTTCCCTGAGTTTTAATCTCTTTCTCCTGCTCGCAAATCATTTCTTATGTTAGTCAGCTTTTTATCACATAACAAATACCCAAGATA
Organism: Fukomys damarensis; assembly: GCF_012274545.1. Taxonomy (NCBI): domain Eukaryota; kingdom Metazoa; phylum Chordata; class Mammalia; order Rodentia; family Bathyergidae; genus Fukomys; species Fukomys damarensis. Next base: position 45,469,451 of record NW_022900917.1, read on the forward strand.
AACCATTCATGAAGAGACAAGGTTTATTTTAGCTCATAGTTTTGGAAGTTCCAATCCATGATCAAAAATGGAGTCACTTACATTAAACCCTAACAAAATGGACTTGAGAGGCCATTAGAAAGGGAATGGGAAGGCTCACATATATTTGCCAAATAAAAACAATTATCACAAAAGGCACTGCAAAAACTACAACCTTATGTAAAGGCAGCCGCAACCATACCCACAAAAACAAACAAACCTACAAACCTGCAAAGATTCTTAGCCAAAATTGCCTTTTCAACCTCAGACAGAACTGCCTTGTTATTAATTCTTCAAGGGGATGAAAATTGTTTTAAACAGTTCCTTTCATCTACCTGGACATGGCTTTAATCTCTGAAAATGGTACAGATGTCCTATGTTGCAATCTTTTCTCATTTTTTGCCAAATAAACTTTTCTGAGCCCCCCCACTGCAGTTTCTGGAACTCTGGGCTGTTCAGTTAAGAGTGACAGATGGTGGCAGTATCCTCTTCTACTTGTGGGACAGGTAGGCATAGCACCTTGGAAGGTTTTAGGATCTGATTTCAGTTGTAGGCTTCTATAGGAATATGTTTTGCAAACCTTTCAGGCTCATGTCCCTCACTGATAGTTATTTCCCTTGCACAATATCTGTGCCTGAATTATTAAGATTTTACCATCTCCAAGGGGTACCTCAATTTAAAAGAAGAATTACTTCAGCTTCCCTCATTTTATGGGCAAAAAAAAAAAAAAAAAAAAAAAAAAAAAAACTCTACACCTCCCCCAATTTAAAGGAAAAAAAAAAAAAAAAAAAAAAAAAAAAAGCCAAGAAAGAGTAATTTACGGGGAATCCCAACGGAGGAATACTTCTTTAGCCAAGTTATAATTACATACAGAATTTGGTAACATAGTCTCAAATGATTTTTTGAAGATTAAAGGGTCAGTGATGACCTTGGAAAGACAAAATGTGGAAACTTTGTGTTGACATTATTGTGCACATTAATCTGATTTTCTGTGACTTTATAAACACTGAACACTAAATATTGAAAATATTAAGAAAAATGAACCGTGTTGCTAGTTATCCCAATTAGCAAGGTCCTAAGTAATTAATGTGAGCTGCACAGAAATCAGGTAACAGGGGAGTGCAAAATTTAATCATATTTGAAATTCTGACCTATTAAATGAGAAAGGTTTAAAACCTCTGATGCTTCTGCTACTTATTGCTTCCAAGTCTGTTCACCTGATCAAATCTGGTAAGTTTTGCAGTGAATAGACCAACTTTAAGAAGCACACTTTTTCTCCATTCCATTGGTATCAGTGTTAATTTGCACTGAAGTATCATAGTCTGGCGTGGATATAAATTATGAGGTAACTCCATTCCCAGCAATTCCTATAGCTCATAATTAGTCACTCCTAAAAAAACTTCACATTTCTTCTTACTTTGAAGTTGTTTTCATTTCCAAAGAAATTTCATAACTATGTGGCCTATTTGTAATTCTGCTTGTAAAAATAGGGGCATTTTTGAATAATGAAACAACCTAAGTGGAATTTTAAATATGGTACTGGATGAGAAATCTTTGTTACCTAGTATTTATTAGATATTTTTGTTTTTGTAATTTTCAAGTGAGAATTTTAAAACCTAAACATAATCAGAGAGCATGATATGATCAACTATTTTTTTCACTCATCAGCAAATTTCACAGTTTCAACATGAAGTTTTCTTTTGTTTTGTTTTTGTTTTTTTTGTACCAGGGATCAAACTCAGGACTTTGCACTTGCCAGGCAGGTGGCTGACCACTGAATTAAATCCCCAGCCCAACGTGAAATATTTTAAAGGCAACAGGGACCTCTGTAAATTTTCATCTCAATTTCCCAAAAATAAAATCTGAAATTTTACAAGAAATTTAATTCTTAGATACAGAGTGCACTTTTGATTTGTCACTTGTCTATGAATGTGTTAGAACCTTAGTCTGCTTTTTTCTTTCCTGGTTAGATACTGTCTTTGTCTCTGTATCTTCCTCTATCTCTCTTTCATTGGCTCATTCAATCTTGTACACCTGGACTTTCCATGGATTAGAAATGACCCAGAACACATTACCTTCTTCTGACCCACGAAATGCTCCAAATCTCTCTTGATAATAAGACAGCAGCTGGTCAAGAAAAGATGACCAGAATGGCCAACAGCCTGGGACAGATTTCCAAGGTCAATGAGGAGAGAACCATATCTGTTCAAACTTTGCTTAACTTGAGAGGAAAAAGGTTTCCAGATCAGCAAGAATTTCCATTAGAGATTGGAGATGAATCTTCATTTCTTTGGGGGTAGTTAAGCCATTTGTCCATCAAAATATGCGTTTATTGTGAGTCATGAATGAGAGAAATGAGTTGGGGAGGCCAGAATATTATTCTTGTATTTCACTGGAACTATTTATGCTGAGCTGCTTTCACTTACTACCTCCTGTGCCACCACCTGGCAGAAGCATCCCGCCTCATCGGAGCGCCGTCTGGTATTGTTGGAGCGTGGGGGACTTGGCCTCCCTGTGAAGGTGCTGTATGTTGGCACTGCAGGCCAGCAACCCCTCATGCTTGAATGTAGTTGGCACCTACAGGATGAGCAGGAGTCGTTTATTTTCTGGTCCAAGTACTCTAGCTAAACCTATCTACTTACTCTGAAATCACAAAACGATACAGAAAAAACTACAGTGTACTCTCTTCTCCAAGAACAATATTTGCATCTGTTGAGAAATGTTGGTGAGCTAATGTAAAGCTTCAGTGTATGTGTGTGTATTAATGTCATTTTTATCTTTGCTTCTGTTAAAATATATTCATCTGTATTTTGGATATGAAGTGAAAGAGACTTTAAAATATATCACCCCAGCCTTTTAAGGTAGATAAAGAAAAGCAGAAAAAGAAGAAAAGAAAGTAAAAAAGAGAAATATAATAAACTTATTGATAACTTTTGACATCTGTTCTGATTTGATGTAGATAAACTTTTACCTCAACAGTGAGCCTATAATGGTTTGGGACACTCAAGCTCTTTCCTGACTGAATTCCTGAAAAAAGAGAAAAAAATGAATCATATGAATTATCATTTACTTTCCTATCACTTACTTGGCTATAAAATGTCTAAATGAGAGTACAATCTACAATTTCTTGGCTTTTTGGTACTTCCTGGTCAAAAGCAGGTATCTACTGACTACAGATAGAGGTTGTGTATCACCCAAAAGGTAGGAGAATTTTTCTAAAATTTAATTCTATCTCTTACCATCCTTACATGTTATATGTACAAGATGCAAAGGTTTTTTAATTTGGATATATTTGCTGCAATGATAAATAGAGGAAAATAGTGAATGGCATAGAAAGAGTGGAAGACTATTTTTCATTTTATAAACAGTGTGAGGCAGTTCTAGGTAAGTAAAGGAATGCTATTCCACAGAGTCATTTATGACTTTGTCTATCAAGAGCTCTCCTGGCTTCTGATGACCTTGTGGATATCCCTATCCAACAGAATAGAGGAATTTTTATGCGGAGATTTTGTGACCAAGATTGAAAGTGACACCCTTGTAGTAAAGTCATCTCTACTCACATATTATTGACTGAAACCTATTCATATGACTGTAAAGGAAGCTGAGAAATAGAGTCTAGCTATGTTTCCCAGGAGAATAGATTTTCTCTGACATATGCCTTTTCTCAACCACTAATTTAGGAGACGTAGCACGGCGTATTTAATTATAATATGATATGGAAGATGAAAATTCAAATTCTCCTTAGGAAGTATTTAACAAGCACCTATATCCAATGCTTTGTGCTAACACCAGTGTGCAGAAGATGAAAACATCTGAGAGTTTAAAATTTAGGAAGAAAAAAGTGTTAGTGCTGGGATGAAAATTTTACATCAAAGCTCTTCTTTGAATTAGTTCCTGCTGTCTCCCTGATATCCAGCACATTACATACACATAGTAGAATTTAAGAAAAATAATGATTAGGCCAGGGATTTAGCTCAGTGGCACTGTGCCTGCCTCCTAAAAGCAAGGTCTTGAGTTCTATCCCAGGTACTGGAAGAGAAAAAAAGAAAATAATGAATAAATTTCATGTCACACACGTTGGACTATTTTTCAAAGTCAACTAAAAGGGCAGAGTATGTCTGTACTACGTTCAATTCAGTTATGAAGCTGGTATCATAACTATACAAAAGAAGATAGCTAACACTGGTTAATTATACCAAATTTTAAAAAATCAGGGATCTGATTTTTCTTTTTTGTAGTATAAGCTAACTCTCCCGGAGCTTGACTCTACCTTTCACGCACCTAGATAAAGTGAATGTGCTTTAAGGAAGGTAAGTTATTCAGTGTTTTCAGGCAGTAACAGTCTTCTTTTATCACTTGACATATCAATAATATTTAAAGGACCCTCCAAAGACACACTAATTAGTAGACAAATGAGGTAATAAGAATTTTTCCTACTTAAGCAAGGCTTCATACTGGATTTATCTCCCCAGAAAGGGTCATTACCAATATCCTAAGTGTTTCCAGAAAAGACTTCTGCTATCATTACCAAGTTTTTATTAGCAATTGAAGTGTAGAAAATGTGACAACAAATTTTCTGCCCAACTCTACATATCTCTTTTAATAGTATGTCCTCATTAACCTCAGGTCCAAGTCCCTGTTTGGATTTTCTGGGTTCTGAGAGGTGTTTTTGTTCTACTTTCTATGCCAGGAGAATTATTAGGTCTGTGATACCATGATCTGATATAGTTGGGGAACACATTGTTTAAAATTGTAAATCTTATTTCATTGTAGGAATGGTGATTGGCATTTAACTTTAACCTAAGCAATTTTTCATTTCTTCCTATAATTTACCCCAGACTGAATTTGTATGGCTCCATCTCAGGATAGAATTAAGAAGTACATTCAGTTTGGAGCCCAGGATGGAGCTTATTTCAAAATGACTAAATTAAACCTTCTTCAAATGACTGCTTTGGGATTTTCATATGTAATAATCTCCATGATTTAATTTGATCAATAAAAAGAATAATCACTTTAACTTTCAAAACTGATTCAAACTTTTTTGACTCTGTTTCTGGTCAGGGATCTGTCTCTTAGAAAACTTACCTTTCCATATCTTTGCCCTGTTCTTATTATTGGGGCTGGCCTGTGGCAGATTCCCTTACTTTCCTAGATTTCTAGACATGAGCTTTTGCTTTTAGAATAGCATTAAAATTTGCTTGATTGTTACTTCCCTATTTCTTTCTTCTGTTATGAATTTGTTTGTGGACAGTCAACATTTGATTATTTTCCATCTCTCAGAATCTAATCACTAGGCCTGTCATACAGTAGTGATGCAAATATACATTCACTTGTACTGAAGCAGGGGAAAGGAAGTATTGAGATGGTGCACAGCTTTAAAGTTTCAAGATCCATTACTATAGGATCCTTTATTAATGAATTTAACACAGTTTGAGGTATACTGTAGGAGAAGTAAGAAGAGTACCATGGAAAGAGGTAGTGACTCGAGATAGGCATTTATAAAGATTTTGTTCTCTTCTTCTATTCCCTATAAAGCATTCCTGAGGAATATGAAGTATTCTCATCAGTAACAGTCGCTGAATTATGAGTCTCAGATGGAGAGACACACAGCCCATGCAGGGCATATCAGAATCAATTTTATATCTTCTTCTCTTGTACATATCACTCACATAGGCAGTTATTGCACGTAGATACTTGGATGTCATTTTTTTGCATTTGATAGTATATACTAAGTAGCAACTGATAACCCCATGCCTCTTTTTAAATATCCCATTCTCGTACTCATTATAGTATATTACTATTTCTCAGACACTGGGATTGTTTCTAGAAAAGTTGTTATGTTCTCTTCTTCAATATCTTAAACTTTACTATTAAAAACAAAGACACAAAAGCAAAATGAATAATATAATCACTTAGGAATTCAGTTCCAACATGTGAAGGATTTGGAAGGCATTGTTCCTAAACTTGCAATAAGATAAAACTGAATAAACAGAAATTAGTGAATTTCCTTGAATTATAAGAGAATTGGAAAGCAGAACAAACTTTCTTGCTGAAAACTAGAGGGGCTTAGAGAAATAAACTGGTCGGAGCACTCACATAGTTTTTTATTTTTTATGCTGATGATTGAATCCAAGAATGTCATACTGGGTTGCATCCTTCTTACAGTGCCTTTTATTTTTTATTTTGCAATAAGTCTCAGTAAGTCACTGAGTTGCCCAGGCATGGCTTGAATTTGCCTCCTTCTGCCTCAGCCTCACAGAGTGCTGGGATTACATGTGTATGTCAACATACTACATAGTAATTTCGATGAATTGCTTGAAGCAGAGTGTGAACTAGCTTGGAGACTGATTCTAGTAAAAGAAGTCCAGAGTGCTCCCCATAGCAAAAACTACTCTCCAGGGAAAAGACCTTGTAGAAACTTTGCCTCTGAACGCTTTTTCAGTGGAAAGACACAAGAAATACCATAATATGAATTTCAAAAGTCATTCTCTTTGATATTTACAATAAAATGGTAATATTGTATGATTACCTTTCTCCCCGCAATACATTGACTTCCTTCCAAATATGATAATAAAGTTTCTCTGCTTCTCATATCCCTTCCAGTTTAATTTAACCCGAGTATATACCTTTTTACCCTTTAAAAGGCTTCACTTTTCTCTCCTCCTCCATCTGGTAGTTCATTTTAAATCGCTCACCTTTTTCTCTCTTCTGGATCATCTCTTTCAACATAGTATAAGATCTAAGACACTATCTTTTTTCTAAATCTCTAGATACCATTTTACATCACTGTCCCCTCAACTTTGTACTCTTTGTCACACAAAGATAATTTGACAGACAGATTTATAGAACTTCCTAATATCCACTGCCCACTCTGTGTTGTCTGCAGCCCATTATGCCCCTGAAGTAATACTGTCAATGTCACTAATAACCTTGTTCCAAATCCAATGGTTATTTCAGTGCATGCATCTTATCCAGCCCACCCCTACCAACTAGTCAATGAAACTGATGAGCCCCTGATGGTTAAACTCTCACTTGGTTCCACCTCCTACATAGTCAGCTCTTTATAACCTTGAGTTCAGTATTCACAAATTGAACTAGCTACAGATTGGTAATATTTGGAAAATAATCGCATCTGTGCTGAATGTGATTTTTTTCTTGTTCTCATTCCCCAGCAATGCAATCTAACAATGATCTACATAGCCTTTACATTGTATTAGGTATTATAAATAATCTGGAGGATTTAAAGCATACAGAAAGATGTGAGTAGGTCATCTATAAATAAGAGGTATGATTTAATAACATGATGAATGTTTAAATTTAAAAATTAATTGTTAGAGTTAAAGACACTGCCATAATCTCCCTCTAAAAATGCCCCCTTAATTTGAACAACCTTATCCCATCGTCCTCTTTCACATTATTAGTTGTACTCTTGTGGCTGTATTCATGTTGTGAATAAAATGTTTACTTTTCCTGGTCATTTTGACTTTGAGGAAGATTCAGAACTCTCATGGAACCAAAGACCATGAATAAAATGAATGAAGACACTGTAATGTTTTTAAAGGCCTGCCTTTCTTTTGAATGGCACTTGCCGGCAGCATTCACTATATTTTTGATCATACCTCCCAAAGACACTCATGAAACTGGACTTCCAGAATTGCTTTAGAAACTTGCAAGAAAGATTTCATAAGTGTGTTTGAATCCAGGAAGAGTATTTTGAGGGGATTAATGGTAATGTGTCTTTTACTGTAATATTCTTTAAATATGTAAACATTCACAATATATTGTAACACTCCTTGAACTATGACATTTTATGAAAGGGACATGAGCATCTGTCAATTTTGGTATCCAGCTACTGGAACCAATCCCCTTGGACATCAAAGGATGATTATACTTTCTGGGTTTTCATCTTACTTTACGGATCATTCCTGTTCATATCTTTTCATTCACTTGTAAAAACAGGAAACAAAATTAAAAGCTTACTGAGTCCTTATACGGAAGGCACTATCCTAAGTGGGGGAATGTAGCAATGATTGTGTGGCCCTCAAGACATGCTGTTTGTTAAACTTTTTGAATCTTTAAATAACTATCAATTTCTAATTTTTCTTGAATTCTATCATCTGACTTATGAACATTTTCTAATTGTAACTTATGCTGTTCTTGTACATAATATTATCTTGCCCTTCTTTCAGCTCATTTAGAAATAATAGGCTACAGTTTGGATTTGTTTTATGTATGTATGTGTTTTTTTTCTTTTTATTGAATTTATTGATACATTCTAGGTATGCAGTACAGTTACATTCATCACTGGAATCTTGTACCTTTACATGACAGGTCTTTGTTCTCATTTTTTCCAGTTGTCCCTTCCCTTTTCTTTCATTTTTGTGTTTGCTACTTTGCAATAAATTTTAATGAAACTTTAACCTCAACAATATTCTGCCCTCTCATTGCCCTACTATGAATTTCCATTAATATCTACTGGTTCTTTTAAGGTTGTTTTGTTCCAAAATGCTTGAAATACCCTCATTGCTTTCCTTTATTTCTTCTCAAACATATACTGATATACGCAGGGGCTTACAGCTGTTAATGGCTTTTTCATAAAGTGTTTATATTTTTAGAGTTATCAAGGATAACTTGTTACTTAAGTT
>NW_022900917.1:45478402-45497668 GCF_012274545.1 Fukomys damarensis
TTCAGGGAAATATTAAATTCATGTGACTGCTAACAATGCCATCTTTCTAGAATCTTCTCTACAGTCTTGATTTTGTTTTTCACAGTATGGCACAACATAAATCATTTTAATATTAAAGAAAATAAAGAGATTTTAATATATTATATTTGATTTTATCTTCATCACACTATTGTGTTCAGGTAAACATGAAAAAAATTCTAGAAACATTTATGAAAGGAATCACGGATTTAATTAATTTAGACCTTATTTCTTCTAATCTCACTTTTTTCCTGTTTTTATTAAATTCTTTAACAGCATATTCTTGTGCCATGAGTGCTTTTAGGGATCCTAACCCTAAGTAAAGGAAATACAGTGTACTCTCTGTTCACCATATGTTAGAGTCAGGATTGTTTATGCAAATAAGTTACATAGTTTTTAATTTGTAAAAAAAGTGTTTCTGTTCTTTTTATTTGTATTTTCCAATAATTACACACAAGTTGATTTATATATTAGTTTCTTTTAAAATATTTTCTTCCTCTTCCAGCTTTACTAAGGTATAAGATTGGAGACCCCTTCAGTTAGGTTCCAGTCCCCTGCCCAGTATATGATGCAGGCTTGAGAAAAATATACACTAAGGGATAGAACTAAGAGAGAGAAAGCTAGGTGCCAGGGTGACCAATACTGGGCCAATTGAAAAAGGCACTGGCCAGTCCCAGGCACTGACTTTTATTGGAAATCAACTGGGCTAAAGGAAAGCTATATGCAGTTTCTATGGAAATTAGTGTCAACAAGACTCATAAAGGACGGACAAAGTGTTCTCAAATTAGGAACAGAATAGACAAAATATATGGTTGTAATCACACCATTGTCCTTCAGTTAGAAATTTTTAGTTGTGGAATGGAATTTGGGTGTGAGTTACTCTCACCCTGAATGTAGGCTTTGGCCAGACTCACTTTTTACAACAAGCCAATTGTGGGGCTAACTCTTACATCGTGCTTTAGGCATAATCAATATTACAGTCCTCTGTAGTATAATAGACAAATAAAAATTACACATACTTACAGTAAACAATATATTATTTTACATTCGTTTACATTGTGAAATGATTAAATCAAGCTAATAGTTATCACCTCACATTTTTTTGGTGATAAGAACATTTAAAATTAATTCTTAACAAGTTTAAAGTATGAAATATAAAATTTGAGAATGACCTCTTTCAAGTTAAATATTCAATGGTATACATATTAATTAGAGGCAGAAATTACTTTCTAGAGGTCATTTTTTGGTGACTTTCTCAGTTCTTTATATTAAATTATTTGTATGTTTTGTTTCAATTTAAAATTTAAATTCAGTTTTAACATGATCAAAATCTTGTTATGCCCTGAATCCTTGCCACTTTTACAATTGTAAACGAAGACTCAAGATGACAGTAAATTATATGTAAGCATCAATCTGAGCCCAGAAGCACGTGTTTGTGGACATGATTTCATTCAGTGCTTTACATAATTGCTAGACTTACTGTTATCAAAACAGCCACCAAAAAGCTAGAAAAGAAGCTAAAGAAGGAAGGAAGGAAAGATAAAGGAAGTAATCACAATAGAAAAGAAGAAAATTGTGAGAAATACAAAAGTGGCTTTCATGTGACAGATCTTGCTAATATGTATAGCATGTCATAATCTACCATCTCAACAATCATACAGAGAAAAAGATTTGTATAAGGAAGCCAGTGTTGCTAAAGGTGTTACTCAAATTAATAAGTCATGATAAACAATGTTAGATGAGGTAGAAATGCTACTATTAGTGTGGATACATTAGAGGTAGATGGTAGGTTATAGCCATCTATAGTCTATAATTTGTGCAAAAGCTAGGGCTATAAATGTAGCTCTCATAAAGGGTAATCGAACAAGAAGTAATAATGTGGAATATTTTATGCCAGTAAGGGGCGATTTCACAATTTTAAGGTGAGAACTGAGGTTCATAGTGTAAATAGGTATGGTGAAGAAGCCAGTGCTGACAAAAGGGCTGCTGAAAATTACATGCACTACTTTAAAACAATGACTCAGATAAATGGTTTTTGCTCTTTTCAAGTTTTCAACTGCGATAAAATTGGCCTTCTGTAGAGGAAAAATGCCCAGAACATGCATAACCCAGGAAGAGAAAAAAATGCAAGGCCACAAGCCTATGAAGGAGAGGCTAAATTTATTGTTATGTGCCAATGGCAGTGGTGACCTCAAGATAAAGCCCCTCTTGGTTTATCACTCTGAGACCTCCAGAGTGTTCAGAAAACATAAAGTCATGAAGAATAGTCTGTGGAGATCTCGTGCAAAAGCCTGAGTAATATGAGTACTTTTTCTTTAGTGGATCAGGGATGGTTTTTGTCCTACTGATAAGAAATGTAGAAGACAAAGGTTTACCACTCAAGGCTGTCCTCATCACAAACAATTCTTCTGCTTACCCGTGAGATTTGGGAGAAGAACTGGTTGAAGAATTCCCATGGACCTCAGTAGGGTTCCTCCCACCCAATACAACTCTCTACTGCAGCCTATGAAACAGCAGGTTATAGCTAACTTTAAGAAGCTATATACCAAGGAACTATTCCTAAAGTGCTTCCAGATGGTCTCAGATACAGATTTAACCCTTAAATGGTTATGGAAAGAATATTACAACATCCTTTCCCATGTGAGGTTGAGAAATCCTGGTCCAATGTCTTCCTAAGAACACTAAGAACCAAGACGGATTATAAAAAGGTACAAATGTCCAATGATGAATGTCATTGTATACATGAATACTGAATACATTGTCTACTTTAAATTGTACCAATAAAATTAATTAAAAAACTCTAAAAAATATAAAATAAAAAATAAAACCACACACATACACATACACACACACACACACACACACACACTCATGCATGCACACACACAAACACTGAAATCTGCCTAGAAGAAAGTATGACCCAAAATTATACAGAAAAGATACTTTGAATGCTGTGTAGAGGAGTGTGAGCCTGAGCCTTCAAGATGACATTGTCACTATAGAAGAGTCCATAGGCTTGGAGGTAGACAGTGGTGATGTGGAGGAACAGGTGGAGGAACACTCAGAGGCACTGTCTGCAGAGGAACTTCAACAACTTCTGGCCAAGAAACAGAGAATGGCAGCTGAGAACTTTCTGAAGAGGAGGAGGAGTATCAACAATCATTGCAGCAGTTATTTTTCTGAAATGAAGGAAGTCCTGAAAAAACAAACAGAGGGACAACATTTGTAGAGAAAACTCACTCAAGCAGAGAAAAAGCCAATCATTGCATTCACTTGCTTAATGACAATGCCATGTTGTAGTGTAGAAGTGTTAAAGAAAATACAGAAACAACCTTAAAACAGTTTTTAGTTCTGAAAAGCTTGAGATCTAGTGAGCCAAAAGTAGGTCCTAAGGGGCTACAGATTCTCCCAAAAAGAGAAATGACACCAGAGAGCCAGATTCCTAATGTTCTTATGGAAGGGGACTCTCCTTCCAAAGAATAACCACCTTCCACTTCACCCTCCCTTACTGAAAGCCAAAAGTGTCAACTTGAGTGGTGAGTGCAGTTTGAAATTGTTTCTGGTAAGCTAGGCACGTTTTGTAACTTTTTGGTGAGTACATTAGGAAAATTATTGGTATTTCTAGTGAATTACATACCATGCAATCTTTTTTTATTATGAAAGATTAATTAAAGGATGCTTTGGGAGGTTCCAAATGCACTGAGGGTATTTCCATTATAGTCTTTACTTACAACGAACTTGAGTTACAATCAGCACTCATGAATTAATTGTGTTAATGAGTCAAATATCCACTGTAGCTTTAAATTTTAAACATTTAATAATTATTTTATTGTTTAATTTGTTTTTTAATTAGTTTTGCCATTTACAAAATAGATTAGTGCTATTTGTTAAAATCATTAATTGAATTTGAGTGCACTTCCTTACGTACAGCTGGTAAAATGATTTAGAAGTAAGAATTTATCTGTGTGGATAGTTTTTTACCACATATGATCAGCTTTAATGTTTAGCTTTCTTGTTTTGTAATTTCTCTTTATTTCCTTTCTATATGATTTTATTAAAGAGAGTGTTAAATTTTTTAAAAATATTGAATTTTAGTATTAATTTCTTAAATTATTTAAGAAGTATATTATAATAACTCTTTAGAATGCTTATTTTTGTAATTTAAATTTGAAATGAACATTTACATATATTTTATATATAATTAAATATGAGAAAGTTATTTTCCCTAAGTACTAAAATTTTATATTTATGTTAGTTTTGCCTTGCTATATGTAAATTTTTTTCATAAATAATTCCCTTGATGGCATGGATTAATATTTTCCTTTTTTAAAATTATTTTTTAAATTTATAAGGAAAATTTGCACGTAGTTATTATGTACAAATTTTGAAATATATAAATATACTATTTAATTACTAAATTGAAATAATTTACTAATGTATTACCTTACATACTTACCAATTTTTATGCCTGAAGACTTAAAACTTACTGTTTAAGCAATTGTCAAGAATATAATACATCTTAACTATAGTCCTATGTTGAAGAATAGTTCTATCTAAAACTTTTCTTCCTATCTAGTTTACAGTATTATTATTTTTTTATCTTTGGATCAACACCTCCCAAAACCAGCACCCTTACCTCACACCTAGTAACCATTATTTTACTCTCTGGCTCTAAATATTCAGCTTTTTAGATTCCATAAGTAAAGTCATGTGTTATTTGTCTTTCTGTACCTGGTTTATTTTACTTAGCATAATATTCTTTGTTCATCCATGTTGCCACAAATGACAGATTTTTCTGTTTAAATTTTGTTGTAAGTATATTCCATTTTTTATGCATTCATTCACTGATGGATACTTGGGCTGAATTCATATCATGGCTTTTATGAATATTGCTGAAATCAACATGGAAGTGCAGGTATCATTTCCAAATACTGATTTAATTTCTTTTGCGTATATACCTAGTAGTGGGAATGCTGAGTCATATGATAGTTTTAATTCTATTCTATTTCTAATTTTTTGAGGAGTCTCCATACTGTTGTCCAAAATGTCTGTGCACTTACATTCCCACCATCAGGTAAAATGGTTTCTTTTTCTCCACATCTTCTCTAACACTTATCTTTTATATTTTTGATAATAGCTATTCTACCAGCTATAAGTGATATCTTGTCATTTTAATTTTAATTTATCTGATCATTAGTGATTTTTTCATGTAACTGTTGGCCATTTGTGTTCTCTTTTTGAAAAAGATCTATTTAGATTATTTGCCAATTTCTTAATCATACTACTTTACTTTTATTCTTGAGTTCTTTGAACTTTGTATGTATTTTGAATATTAGCTTCTTATAAAACATACACAGTAATATTTACAGGCTAAAATTTGTTAATAGGCTTAGGTTGAAAATTTGGCTGAGCAGTTTTAGTGCATTTAGTTGCTGCATTTATTAACTTTTAAAATATTTTCAATGGTTTATATAACTCATGTAATACTTTTGCTACATAATACTCATGTAATACTCACTTAATATTTTTGCTGCTATATTTCTACATGGACACAATCATTAATTGAAGCAAACAAATAGGCCTAAATCTAAGAACTAAAATTATCAAGTTCTTAAAAGAAAACATAGGGGCAAGTATTCATGAATTTAGATTTATCAAAAGATTTTTAGGTAGGATATCAAGAGTACGAATAATGAAAGAAAAAAATATATAGGCTTCATGAAAAAATTTAAAACATTTTACTTCAAAGGACCTAAGAATGTGAGTGATAAGACAACCCATAGAACAAGAGGCAGAATTTGAAAATCACATACGTGATGAGGCATTCAAATTCAAAATATACAAAGATATCTTACAACTCAGTAGTAAAAAGACAACCTAACTTCAAAATTGATAATGGGTCTCAATAGACCTGATATAAAGAAGATGTATAAATGGTGAATAAGCACATGAAACAATATTTAGAATCATTATTATCAGGGAAAGAAAAGTTGAAACCACGATGAGATACCACTTCATACATACTAAGATAGTTTGAATCAAAATGTCAGATAAGAAGTGTTGGGAAAGCTGCAGAGAATCAGGACCCTCATACACTGCCAGTGGGGGTGTAAGATGGTGCAGCCTCTTTGGAGTGCAGTTTGACATTTCTTCAAACAATTAAACATATAGATACCCTAAGTTTGTACATGTCTTAGCCTGATTTTTGTTGCTATGACAAAAGCCTGAGGCAAAATACTTTATAAAGCACTTTATTTAGCTCAAGCTATGGAAGATAAAGAGTATAGTGCTGACATCTGCTTGACTCTGGTGCAGGATTCATGGAAAGTGATTATCACAGTGGTAATGTGGGCAGAAGAGAGGTCACATGGTGAGACAGGAAGCAATCAACCAGGCAAATTCACTGTTTTTATAACAACCCACTTTTATAGAACTCGCATCTATGAGACCCAACAAACTCCATGAGATCAGTGCTAATTTGTTCATGGAAACAGATTCCATGACCTGACTACTTTCCACCAATCCTCATCTCTGAAGGGTTCATCAACTCAGCACCACCACCCTGGAGACCAAACATCCATCACAGGAACATATCCAAACCATAGAAATATAAACATAAAATAAAAGCATTTACATAAAGATATACCTACTAATGTTTACTGTAGCATTAGGTACAATAATGAAATAAATTCTAGTATGTGTCAATTAGCACGGTTCAACATCTTCTTTCCCTGAATAATGAAAACAACCCAAATGTTTATTTCATCATATGTCTAAAAGGTCTACAAGTGATATATAAATACAAGAAAATATTATTTGGACATAAAAAAGGAATAAGTACTACTATATGTGACCATATGGATAGACTTTCAATATAATATACTAAGTGAAAAGCCAGTCATAAAAAAACCACATATTATATGGTTTCATTCATATTAAATATGCCAAACATGGAAATCTGCAGGGGAAAAAAATAAATGATTGCTTAGGGCTGGGATAGAAGGGTGGAGGTATCAGAAGTTATATTGATAACTAAAGGGTGTGAGGTTTCTTTTGAGGAAATAAAAACCATCTAAAAATGGACCATGATGATGGTTAAGCACATTTGCAAATAAACAAAAAATTGGTTTGTTTATTGTAAATGAGTGAATTGTAGGGAATATGATTCATATTTCAATAAAATGCTGAAATAAATAAATCCTATCCATTACGTTGCTGCTCTTGGCATTATTGGTCATTTTTCATGGAGTATCTTTTCCCAATCATTTATTTTTAGATCAGCATTAGTTTGCATTGATTTTTATAATTTTCCAGTTGATGTTAGTTCAGTCATTGTATAGAATCTCTTTTTCCATGTACATTTAAATGTTTGCCTTTTGCTGCACCAGTTTTGTCTTTATTGTTGTTTTCTGTAATGATTTAAGCAAAACACTTTCCTTAATTCTTTTATGTATTATATTAAAACTTTAAAAAATTGCTGGGTTCTGGCTCATTGTGGTGGCCTAAGTCCACTACCCTGGCTGATTACAAATAAAACTCAGTACAAATAAAACACTAACCAACTTTCAGAATCTGACGAGTAAACAACAGCAGAGGATTGTGAATTGGTATCAAGCTTACAGAATCAAACAGCAAAGGAGTGAATTTTTTCTCTAGCAGCATTGTGTCAAGGATGTGCCCTAGTTCTGGATTAGTGTCACAGGCTGCTAAAGTTCCAGGATAAACTCATTCTTCTGGCTAGAGGAACCAGGAATGAGAGTACCTAGGAAAGAATAAAGCTGAAGAATGGGAGTCCCAAATTGTGTATGAAGACATAAAGTTGCATCCTAAACGTTACATCCTAAACCCTGAGTGGCACTCAGTCGATGCAATGAGTCAAAGGTTTCCTTAACAGAGTTGAGATTTAAGCAAAGCATAGAAGCCTCAGATTAGTCCTTTAATAGTGATTTCATGAGTTGGATCCCAAGTGAAGTAGAAATGCTGAAAGAATTGACATGAAATTTGAACCAGGTCTTACAAAATGTTAAAAAGAAATTATGGTCTAAACCTAGCTAGGTTTTTTTTTTTTTTTTTTTTTTTTTTTTTTTTTTTTTTTTTTACTCTTGAATGGGGCTGGGATAAAGGGATCTACATGGTTCCAAAATTTTTGCCTTTTATGAGAAGTGATATACATTTACTCTAAGTAGAGTAAAGTATAAGCCCAATGGTAACCGTTGAAGGAGAAAATAAAGGAGATGTAGTAAAAACTAAATGTGAGTAAATTTAAATGGGATACTAAAAGGCATTAAAATTATTTAAAAGAAGATAGAAAAAAAGACAACACAAAAAGCATCAATAGCATCCCAAAAGGAACATCAATAGTAAAATGATAAAGCTAAGATCAATCATATCAATAATTAATTGACTGTTAATGATCTGAATATCTCTATTAAAAGATTGAGCTTGAAATTCAAAGTGCAAATAAGGTTTAAATTGTGCAATTGATAATGGGAGATAGGAAGAAAAGGGTTAAAGGAGTAGGGGAAGTGGGGAAAAGGAAAGAAGGGAAAAAAATATGAGAAAAGGAAAAAAAACTGAAAAAAATGTCTTTGTAAAGAGGAAAGGATAGAGGGGGCTGAAAGGAGGGCAGGGAAATGGGGAAAAATAAGAACCAAGATACATTATGTAAAGGTACAAGAGCCCAATGATGAATGTAACTGTACTGTATACCTAAAATGTACCAATAAACTGAATGAGAAAAAATTTAGTGTGACAGAGTGGATTAAAAGTAAGAACCTATTAAAACTGGCCTTAGGCTGGGGATTTAGCTCAGCAGTTCCGCCACCTGCCTTGCAAGTGCAACTTCCCAAATTTGATCCCCAGTACAAGAGAAAAAAAGGCCTTATAAGAGACACATTTTCAATAAGTAGATTGAAAGTAAATGATAAAGATATACCATGCACACAGAAAGTATAAGGCAGAGATAGCTACTTTTATTTGATAAAACAGACTTTAAGAATAAAAATGTTACCAGAGGTATTTCTTAATGATAAAAGATACCATTCATCAGGAAGGCATACAATTGTAAATGTGTATGTGTCTAAAAACATAACCTCAAAATATTTGAAACAAAAATGGACATAATTAAAATGTAGATGCAATTTTAACACCTCTCTCAGTGGTAGAACAACTAATGAGAAATCAGTGAGGGAAAATAAGATCTAAACAACACTTTTTTTTTTAGTTTATTGGTACATTTTAGGTATACAGTACAGTTACATTCATTATTGGGATCTTGTACTTTTACATGACAGGTCTTGGTTCTCATTTTTTCCCTTTGTCCCTGTCCTCCCTTCACCCCTCCTCCCTTCCGCGTTTACAAACACTTCATTTCCATTTTTTCATTTTCTCATATTTTTTTCTTTTCTCTTATTACCTTTTCCCTACCCTTCTCACTTTCCCTACCCCTTTAGCCCCTTTTTTCCTTTTCCATTTTGCCTAGCCATCCCTCTGCTGGGTATCTTTCCAAAAGAATAAAAGAACCATATCACAGAGATATATGCACACCTATGTTTATAGTGGCACAGTTTGTAACAGCTAAAACTTGGAAACGCCCATTTGCCCATCCTTTGGAAACTGGATAAAGAAGATGTGGTTTTTCTATAAAATGGAATACTACTCAGCCACAAAGAATGAGAAATTAGATTCATTCCTTCATAGGAAAATGGATATATATTGAGGATATACTCCTAAGTGAAATAAATAAATCACACATATGTAAATACCGAATAGTTTCTCTGGTGTGAATAAACTATAATAGTACAAAATATCCTAATGATATAATGGACAATGTGAAGTAAATTAGTTTTCTATGATTGTTTTAACTTGTTACCACAAATTTGGTGACTTAAGACAACACAAACTTACATTTTACATTTTTATTGCTCACAAATCTGAAATGGATCTAATTAAGCAAAAAATAAGATGTCTGCACAAATGTTGTAGTAGACATGTTCTATAGAGAAACAAAAGCACTTTTTACTAGGTAGCCAAGAAATCCATTTCAGAAGTCTGAAATGGAGCTAATTAAGCAAAAAATAAAATGTCTGCAGGAGTGTTGCATTAGTCATGTTCTACAGAGAAACAAAAGTACTTTTTACTGGGTAGCCAAGAAATCCAGTAATTCAGTCCAAATCTAAAGGACTGAAAATGTGTTAATGTAAACCTTGGATCCTGAAATCTGAGAACCAGGAGCTCCAGTGTCCCAGGGCAGGAAAAGATGTGTACCCCAACTCAAGACGAGAAACACTGATAAATTGATTTTTTGTATTTTTGTTCTATTTGAGTCCTCAAAACAGAACTCACCCATTTTGAGTGGTGAAAATGGATCTACTTTATTGTCTACTGACTCATATTCTAATCTGTTACAGAAACATTGTCATAGACTTATCATAAAATAATATTTTACCAGATATCTGGGTAGCCCTTAACCTAATCAAATTGAAGCATGAAATTAACCATTACAAATTCACTGCTTATTAACTGGATAAACTATACTTGACTTCCAAATGCAGTGACAGTATCATAATTCTAATCAATATGATGCACCTACCCTGTTATGTCAGTCAGATTTCTGTGACTGTGACAATATACACAAGAAAATAATTTTAAAAAGGGAAAAGTTTGTTTTGGCTCACAATTTCAGAGGCTTCAGTCCATGGCTCCTTGGTTCCTTTGCTTCTGGGTGTATCATGAGGGAGAATATTATGGCCAGGAGGATGTGTGTGTGATAGAGTAAAGTGGCTGACTTTATGGTAGATGGAAGGAGGAAAGGAGAGAAGGAAGGAAGAGGGTGGGGGAGATAGAGAATACCAAAGAAGGAGCTGGGACGAGATGTAGCTCCCAAAGGCATGCCCCAAGAACCCACTCTCTTCAACTAGGTTCCACCTCTTAAGTTTCTGTCATCTCCCAGTATCCTACCAAGTCATGAACCCATCAATGGATTAATCCATTTCTGAGGTGAGAGTCTGAAGATCTAGTTGTTTCCCAAAAGCTATATTTCTGAGCATTCTTGCACTGAGAATGCGCCAAGCATTCAGTAAATAAGGCTTTATTGGACATTTCATATTCACACAATAATACCTATATAAAACCAAAAACATACTAATGGTCTCACTAGAGCAGGAGGTAAGGTCCCTGAGTCAACAATTCAAGAAGAGTTGGGTTATGACTAAGTGATTGATCTGAACTACAAAGGGGAAATTGGACCAAACTCCCCAATGAAAGTAAAGAAAAGAAGTGCTTTGTACTTGTTTCTTCAGAGCCTTCAATTGTCGTGGTAATTTGGTTTTGTTTCTAGAGTTATATATTAGTGAAAACTCTTTCTTTTTGTTTTGAAGGCATTTCTTTCTTGGAGTAGAGGTAGATCCAGTGAAATTTTTCTTTCAGACTTCCAAAGTCAATATTGAAAAAGAAAAATTAACTTAATTACTGAACTAGGGAAATATAAGAGGTTAAGTGGGCTGGCTTTGACACGGGTGGCACTCAGCTGGTGCCTCAGAAGAGTCAGTCTGTTGTGGCCCATGCTCCAATGCCACTGCTACGTGTGTGGCTCAGCTAGCTCCAGCATCCACTGACTGGTATAAAATCAGAATTCTGTACTGAAAATAACAGAGGATCACAATAATTATCTTTAGGCACTATTTAATGTCTCTTTGACTAACTAAACAACTTGGTACTTGCTGACTAAGGAGAGAGACGTATTGAGTTTAAATTTTATCCTGCAGGAAAGACATCATTGCTCTTCAAAGGATTGATCCTTGCCTCAAACATCCCAACCTTGGCATAGGACCCTTAGGACAGTCCAACCTCTGACTGACAATGCACTGCATACTAAGATCCAGGACTGAGGGGAGGCAGGGCTAGAGAGTTTCTGATACCATTTTCCATGTAATTTCTCACTTGGCAAGTTACCCGAAGAGAGAGGGGTTTTGTGTGTGAGTAGAACCCATTAATTGAGAGTGTAAATTTTGATACCATGTCTGCAATAACAAAGCTTCACCAAATGAAATGACCAGGGTGACCCACTGTATGGAAAATTATTGATATTTTCTTCTCTATCTTATATGTCTGAAGATATCCATGAGCCCAGAAACAAAACTGAATCTTTAAAAATTTTCCTTCAAGTTATTCTTTCACTCATCTTTTCTACCTTTACATGTTTGTCAAGTATGTTTCCTCCAACTCTATGTGGCCAGTTTTGGATGCTCAAAGAACTTGTGTTTTACTGTATCATATATTATTTTTTGAACATGTGCAACAGTGCTGGCAAAATCTAGTGCACATTAGATGTTATCTGCATTCTATGACTAGTTCTTTTACTACTCAGGGTAGACTGGTAAATTCTGTGGCTTTTTCCTATTTATAGAATATCTCTTTTAGAGCCTTTCTCCAAAATAATGCTGTCTTTCTTTGACTGTACTGGAAGGGAAAACTGAGAGTAAAAGAGGAAGGGGAATGTGAACTCAATAGTCGAAGCAGGTTTATTGCTAAACCTGAGGGAGCTCTTTGTAGGAGCAGAACAGGCTGAGGCCTTTTTTAAAAAATAAATTTTATTTTATTTTGTCCCACCTCCCAAACCCTCCTCCCCTCCCTATGTACAAAAGCTTTGCTCTATTTTCCTTCTATTTTCACTTTTTCCTTGTCCCTTCCTTCCTTTCTCTCTCCCTCCCTTGTTCCCCTTCCCATTTGAACACTTTCTTCCCGTTTCCCAACATCCATTACATATCAGTCTTTATTTCTACATTCAGTTTCTCACATCGGAGAAACAATGTATTTAAACAGGTGTGTCCAATATATTCAACTTAAAAATATGGTATCTAGGTCCATCCATTTAGCTATAGATGTCCGAAGCTGATGCTCCTTTATGGCAGAATAGTACTCTGCTGTATTAAAAAACCCACATCTTCTTTTTCCACTCATCAGCTGATGGGCATTTGGGATATTTACAAGATTTAGCTATTACCAACTGTGCTGCTATAAATATGGGTGTGCATATATCACTTTTAATTCTTTCAGGAAGATACCAATAAGAGGTATAGCTGGGTCAAACGTAACCTCTAGTTTTAGTTTTTTGAGAAATCTCCACAGTGTTGGCACCAGTCTACAGTCCCACCAGTAGTGGAGAAGTGTCCCCCACCCACATCCCCTCCACCATTTGTTATTGATTGATTTCTTAATAACAGTCAGTCTTTCTGGGGTGAGGTGGAATCTCATTGTTGTTTTAATTTTCATCTGGTGAATGACCAATGATATTGAACATATTTTCACATATTTGTTATTTCTAATTCTTTATCTGAGAAGTGTCTTTTTATTTCAGATGCCCATTTTTGTGATAGGTCTTTAAATTTGGAGGGTCTGATTTTTTTGAGCTCTTTATATATTCTAGATAATGGTTCACCCGAATAGCTCATAAATTTTTTTTTCCACTTTGTGGGTTGTCTCTTCACTCTGTTAGTGGTTTCTCTTGTTGTGCAAAAGCCTTTTAATAAATTGTTGATTTTTTGGTAGTATTTCCTGCGTAGTCCGGGTTTTGTTCATGAAGTCTTTGCCTATTGCCATGTCCCCAAGCATTCTACCTGTTTTCTCTTTCAGAAGATTTGGTGTTTCATATTTAGACCTTTGATCTATTTTGATTTTGGGTTAATACAAGAGGCATTTTTTATAGTGTTTTCTAGCAGGCTTTTGATGGGGTTGGTGGAAGAAACAACAGGCTGATGTGTCCTTTATGCCCTCTGTAATCTGCTAACCTATTATGGGAAGACAGCTCCTAACCTACTTAACATGTCCTCTGTGATCTACTGACATGTCCTCAGGGACTGTCCATGGCCTGCTGACATGTTTCCTCTGGCCTAAGTGAAATGAGAGCTATTTTTCTCTAAGATAGCATGTGGACTTTTTCAAACCGGCAGGGTCTCTGTCTGGGCTCTATCAAAAATAACACAGTATTCATTGACCTTCCTGTCAGGTGAGTCACAAACCGCACATTTCTACTATTCTTAGTGCCAGTTAAGAATGCCTCAAATTTCCAATCTTAAGCCAGTCATATCTCTTACGATTTTAAAAATAATTTTTCTCCAATATATTTATGTCCATTTTTATTAGAGGACACATAGGTAAGTATCAGCAAGATACCTCTTCACCATTAAGTGTACAATTTCCCAATATACCTTGCTTATCAGCCAGGAAGATGTTATAAAACTAATATGGCTTTATCAGTAAATTATTTTATTTTAAAAAGATATTCTGGATGGTTCAATTTTCTAGTATCAAAATTCTCCATTGTGGGCAGGGTGTGGTGAGTACATTCTTAGTCCCAACTGTAGGGAGGCTGAGGCAGGAGGATTGCTGTGATTTTCAAGCCAGGCTGGGATACATAGTGAGTTCAAGGCCACTCTGAACTGTATAGTGAGACCGTGTATAAAAAAAAAAATCTCCATTGTAACATGGAATTAAGCATTTGAAAAAATGATACATATAAATATGCCTCTCTTCTAATCTTTTCTATTCTCATTATATATACTTCTATATAATATTCATGACTTTGTTGAGATTTATTGATTTCTTTTATGTCTAATTTTCTAGACTATCAACTCTGTAAGGAAGCTCAATACTATGTTTAGATCATTGTTTTATCCCCATAGACTCAATTAATGTGTATTGAATGAATCACTGTAAAAGGAATCTTCTTACAAGGAAAGCAGTTATAAATATTTAAACAATACCTTATTGCTAGCTTTTATTGTAATTTCTGAACAGATTTAGTGAATGGGGCAAGCTTGCTGAATAAATTATAGTATTAAACTTTAATTTTCCTATTCCTCATTCTCTGTTTTCTCTTTGGAGCTTTATACACTAACTTGTATGCTTTTCCACAAACTTTAACATTTTTAAAATTAATTTTAATAAAATGACTGCAGAGTATGGTTCAAAAAAGAATGCTGGCCTAGGTACAATACTTTTCCATATTCATAATATATGAATAGCAGTTATCTTGTTTGGAAGTTTTTTATAATTTGCAAATTGCCTTTTATATTAGTTCCCTGCTTTAGCCATAATAAATTTTCTCCAACTTTGTGGTTTAAAATAACACAGTTTTCAAAAACTGAAAACCTTCATGTTAAAATCAGGAACAAGACAAGGATGCTCACTATAACCACTCCTCTTCGATATAATTCTGGAAACATTATCCATAGCAATTACACAAGAGAAAGAAATTAAAACAATAAAGATAGGACAGGAAAAAGTTAAACTGTCATTATTTGCTGATGATATGATACTCTACATTGAAGACCCAAAAAAACTCCACCAAAGTACTTCTAGACTTAATTGAAACTTTTAGAGTAGCAGGATACAAGGTCAACAACCAAAAATCAATAGCCTTCTTGTACACAGATAATGGCCTCACTGAGAGAAAAATTAGGGAAACAATTCCTTTCACAATATCATCCCCCAAAATGAAGTATCTAGGAATCAACCTAACAAAAGAAGCAAAAAACCTCTACACTGAAAACTACAGCACTCTTTAAAAAAGATCAAAGAGGATATACGAAAATGGAAAGAAATCCCCTGCTCCCGGGTAGAAAGAATCACATAGCGAAAATGGCCATACTACCAAACTGCTATACAGATTCAATGCAATGCCAATTGTATTTCACAGAAACATTGTATTTCACAGAACTAGAAAAAAGAATCCAAAAATTCATTTGAAAATATAAGAGACCTAGAATAGTAAAAGCCATCCTAGGCAACAGACACATGGCAGCAGGTATAACAATTCCCAATCGGAAACTTTACTACAAAGCCACTGTGATAAAAAAAAAAAGCATGGTACTGGCAAAGAAACAGACCTGAGGATCAGAGGAACAGACTGGAAGACACAAAAACAACTCCAGATGTACTCAGCTACCTCATCTTTGACAAAGGAGCTGACCATCCCCACTGGAGGAAGGAGAGCCTCTTTAATAAATGGTGTTGGGAAAAACTGGATCTCAACCTGCCAAAGATTAAAACTAGACACTTATCTTTCACCATGCACTAAATTAAAATCCAAGTTGATTAAAGATCTAAATATTAAAATAGAAACACTAAATTTGCTGGAAGATAATTTAGGTAGAACTCTTGAAGACATTGGTATAGGAAAAGACTTTATGAACAAATCCTCAGGAGCACAGGAACTAGCAGAAAGAATCAACAACTGGGATCTCATCTTATTAAAAAGCTTCTGCACTGCAAAAGAAACCATCAACAGAAGTAAGAGACAACCTACAATGTGGGAAAAATGTTTTACCTGCTGCTCCCAGACAAAGGACGATTATCTAGACTATATAAAGAACTCAAAACAATCTGCACCCCCCAAGTATAAAGATGAATTAAAAAATGGGCACCTGAAATGAACAGACATTTCTCAGACAAAGAAGTAAAAGCAGCAAGTAAATATATGAAAAAATGTTCCACATCACTGGTCATTTGAGAGAAGCAGATGAAAACAACACTGAGATTCCACCTCACTGCACAAAGAATGGCTGCCATCAAGAAATCAACCAATAACAAATATTGGCGGGATTGTGGGGAGAAAGGAACCCTTCTCCATTGTTGGTGGGAGTGCAGACTGGTGCAACCTGGGGAAATCAATACGGAGATACCTCAAAGAGCTTGCACTGGAGGTTCCATTTGACCCAGCCATCCCTCTTCTGGGTATCTTTCCAAAAGAATTAAAAGAAGCATATCACAGTGATATATGAGCACCTATGTTTATAGCCACACAGTTTATAATAGCTAAAACTTGGAAACAACCCATTTGCCCATCAGTTGGAAACTGGATAAAGAAGATGTGGTTTTTCTATAAAATTGAATACTACTCACCCGTAAAGAATGAGAAATTAGTTTCATTCATAGGAAAATGGCTACATTTTGAGGATATACTCCTAAGTTAAATAAATAAGTTACACATGTGTAAATACTGAATAGTTTCTCTGCTGTGAAAAACTATAATAGTACATAAGATCCTAATGAAATAAGTGACAATGTGAAATAGAAATAAAAGGGCTAAAGGTGTAGGGAAAGTGGGAGAGGTAAGGGAAAGGGAATAAGGGAAAAGAAAAAATATGAGAAAATGAAAATTGGAAATAAAGTGTTTGTAAATGGGGAGGGGAGGAGGGGTTGAATGGAGGTCAGGGATAAGGGGAAAAAATGATAACCAAGACCTGTCATGTAAAGGTACAAAATCCCAATGATAAATGTAACTGTACTGTATACCTAAAGTGTACCAATAAACTCAATAAAAAAACACACTTTTATTGTCCTATAGTTGTGAAGGTCATACGTATCAAATCAGATCCATGTGCTTTATTCAAGGTATCAGCAGGGCTGGTTACTTCTGATATCTTCAGGGTGGAATGTATTCCTTGTCTCTTCTAGCTTCTAGAAGCTTCCGACATTCCTTGGCTTATGGCCTCCTTCTTTTACACTCAAAACAGAATGTTGCTTATGTTGCTGCATTGCCTCCTTTTTGGTAAAATTTCTCTTTGCCTTCTCTTGAAAAGAACTTTATGATTACATTTTCAGCACCCTCTGGTAACCCAGGATAATCTTTACTATTTCCACATTCTAATGTTCATAGGTTACAAGAATTTAACCTAAATATTTTTGTGTAGTCTTTGTTTAGGATACTTCATCCTTCTCTATTAATTTAATCTATAATGAATATATGATGCTTATCTAATAAAGTTTTGATACATATTAAAATACATCTATGTATTTTATAGTACTCCTCACTATGTTGTGCCTTAAAGAATTAAACAATTTTAATTAAAATATGCCAATTTGTATTTTTTAATACAAAACACAGATTTTTATCAAATTTTCACCTCCAAAATACCCGAATCTTTCTTGGTGGTGGTTTTGTAGAAAACTGTGAAAAGTGAAAGAGTTAGAGACTGAGTTAGCTTGGACAGTGTGTTTGCCACTTTCAAAAAAAAAAAGCCACTGAAGTTGATATTATTTCTTTTGTTCTGACACTTCTCTTCTGTTAGTTCTTTGATTTGTGGAAGTATTAAAAACAGAAGATTTGTATTTATTTGATTTGACATTTCTGGTTAAACTATTTCATTGTTTGAATACATCATGTCCTCTAAACTGTCCTTTAACACCCATTCAGGGGCTGGCTTCCAGTTGTTTTTTTTGTTTTTTTGTACCAGGGATTGAACTGTGGTCCTTGGGCTTGTAAGGAAAGTGGCAGAATCACAGAGCTAAATCCCTGGCCCTCATAAAAGCTCTAATGATTCTCCCTTTGACAGAGGCACCAGGTCTTCAGAATTTAGCTCCGAAATCTCTGTTTCTGTTATTTGACCAGGTTGTCTTGGTGAAATCACCAACATGACCTCAGTACACCTGGCCCTATTGCTCTCGTGTCGCTCATCATCCTGGATGACAACTGCTCAGTCATTGTGATTGCTCCTTCTCTGGGTTTCACACTCCATAAAAATAAGAACCGTGACATTCAGAATCTCTTTCAGAACCATGTCTTCCAGAATACTTGATGTGACCAGCTCTGAGTAGGAGTTCACTCAATGTGTGTGAATAAGCAACGGGTCCGTTCATAATTGTGTGATGAATGCATTCATTTACCATTGAATTTAACTCATTTCTCTGACTTTTCTACCATTGCAAATTTTGACACTTTAATACTCTGTAGAGCGTACACTTACTAAGAAAATGAAAAATGTTTCCTATTTATCACTGTTGATATTATAAAACAAATATATTTTATATGTTTTATAAGTGAGATCATACAAGAATGTGAGACAAATGCATTAGTCTAGATGGAACAAATATGTATCAATACTTCTCTTAAAACAATGACAGTGTGTCATATAATTGCCACTTGAAAAAGCTGCCATTTTTATTTAAAGGCAATGAAGTAGCATCTGTTACTAAACCTACCTAAACAAAATTATACTTCCAAAAAAAGTACTTATTGTTTAATGTTTAAGTAGCTAAACCTATAAATACAGTTTTATTTTTATTTGTTTTCAAATCTAAAATAATTTTAATTGATTTTACCATAAAAGCCACATAATCTCTCTGTAAAGTTATTTAGATGATTTCAGACTTCTGAAAAAAATACAGATCAAATTAGTAGTTATAATCATTGTTTTAGACAATTTTGATATCAGTTCTTTTTTTTTTTTTTTTTTTTTTTTTTTTTTT
>NW_022900917.1:45497943-45525593 GCF_012274545.1 Fukomys damarensis
TTTTGTTTTTTTTTTTTTTTTTTTTTTTTTTTTGGTACTGGGGATTGAACCTAGGGCCTTCACACTGATCTATAACCTCTGTCTCATTCTTTTCCTTCCTTCCTTCCTTCCTTCCTTCCTTCCTTCCTTCCTTCCTTCCTTCATGTCTTTTGTTGTGTTTCATTTGTGTGCATGTCCACTTTTGTGCCAGTATCATTGCTTTTATTATGTAGCTTTGTGGTATAACTTTAAATTCTGGAATTTTAATGTTTCTCACTTTGCTCTTCTTGTTCAGGATTGCTTTGGTTACACTTAGTCTGTGAGGGTTATATATAAATTTTAAGATACTTTTTAGCTCTGTGAAAAATGTTGTTAATGTTTTGATTGGAGTTGTATTCAATCTATGTATCATTTACAGTATTATAGCCTTTCTACAATATTGGCACAGCTGATCTAAGCACAGGACATCTTTCCATTTCTAATTACTTTTTCAATCTCATTTGCAGTACTATATTTTTCATTACAGAGGTCTTTTCTTTCCTAGGTTAATTTCTAGATATTTAATATTATTAAATCTATTGTGAACTGATTTCTTTCTTGGTCAATTAATTCACAGTATTATAGTTTTCATTATATAGGTCTTGTTCTTCTTTGGTTAGGTTAATTATGAGTTATTTAATTTCTTTGAAGCTATCATGAATGAGTGTTTTCCTGAAGTTTTTGTCAGTAGGTTCATTATTGGTGTATAGGAACACTTGATTTGGTGTAATTTTTGTATTCTCCTACTTTGCTGTATTTGTTTATTAACACTATGAGTCTTTGGTTTGGATGGTGTATGTGAAGAATCATATTATCTACAAATAAAGATAGTTTGTCTTCTTTCTTTCATGCTTGCATCCCTCTTATTTTTTCCCTTGCCTGATTTCTCTGGCTAAAGTTTCTAGTACTATGTTGAACAGGATTGGTGAGAGCAGATGCTTTTGTCTTGTTCTTGATTTTAGAGGAGATACTTTCAGCTTTTCCCCATTTAGTATGATGTTGCAGTTGGTTTGTCATAAAAGACTTTTGTACATCTATTGAGAACATCATATGATCTTTATCCTTCTATTTATGTGATTATTATATTTGTTGATTTACATGTTTCGAACCATCCTTGTATCTCTGGGATGAATCCAACTTGATCATGATGAATGGTTTTTTTACACAATTTGTTTCATTTTGGAATGACTTCAATAAATGAGTTGCAACATATTCCTTCCTTCACTCTCAATTTTAAGGGGTTTGATGATGCCTAGTATTAGTTTTCCTCTGAAGTTCTGGTAAAATTTGGTAGTGCATCTGTCAGGTCCTGGGTTTAGTGGGTAGAGATTTTATTACTGTCTCAATTTATTGCCTGTTTTGGCCTGTTCAAGAATTTTATATCTTCTTGGTTCAATTTTGGTGATTCATATGTGTCTAGGAACTTATCCCTTTTTTCCTAGATTCTCCAATTTATTGGAGTATACCTATTTGAAATGGTTTGTTATAATCCTCTCGATTTCTGCAGTGTTCATTGCAATTTTTTCTTTTTTGTACAAAATTACATTAAAATGGGACATTTCATTTCTTCTTTTGGTAAGTTTGGCTAAGGGGTTATCAAACTTATTTATCCTCTCAAAGAACCAACTCACTGATTAATTGAGCCTTCATATTTCTCTGCCTAAATTTTATTGATTTCCACTGTGATCATTATAATTTCTTTCCTTCTACAAGTTTTGTATTTGGGTTGCTCCTTTTTTCTAGATTGCTCTTGTTTTTCTGTGAACTTGTGATGAATCATTAGGGTATTTAATTGTGATCACTCTTTCTAATGTAAGTACTGATAGCTGTGAATGTCCCACTTAAGATGACTTTCATTATGTCCTATATATTCTGGCATGTTGTGCTACCATTGTCATTTGATTCTTGGAAATTTTAAATTTCTTTTCTGTTTTATTCTGTGACTCAATGATTTTTCAAGAATGATCATAAAAGACTAAGAATGTATTATTTAATCTCCATGTGTTTGCATAGTTTCTATTCATTTCAGTTTTATTCCATAATCATCTGACAGGATGCAAGAAAATTATTTCGGTTCTGTTGTGTTTATTTAAGCATGCCTTATGGCCTATCATGTGGTCTATTTGGGGTAAAGTTCTATGGGCTATTTAGAAGAGTGTGTCTTCTGCTCTTGATGGATGAAACTGTAGCTATCTCTTAAGTTCATTTATTTGATGGCGTGGTTCAACTCTGGTGTTTCTTTGTTGATTTTTTTGTCTAGTTGACATCTATATTTATTAGAGTAGGATAATGAAGTTTCTATGGAACCTATTGATGTCTGTGTATCTTTTTTATCTCCAGTATTTTTTTTGTGTGTGAAATTGGGTGCACTGACATTTGATACACATGTATTTAGAATTATCTCTTATTGCTGAATTATTCCTCTATCAGTTTGTAGTGACCTTCTTAGTCTCTTATGATCTGTTTTGGCTTGAAGTACTTTGTTTCTGGAATTAAGACAGAAATTTCTTTTGCTTTCAGGCTTTAGTTGTACAGAGCATTATTTTCTATTCTTTTCAATCTACGTATTTCTTTGTGGCTAAGATGCATGTCTTGACCATAACATACTCATACTTGGGCTAGAATCTAGTCTTTGTGACTAATTAATTTATTGCCATCTTTACAATATCATAATAAAGTAATAAAATATTTCAAAATTATTAAAACTTTCAAAATTCTGAATAATATATAATTTATAATACATATATATATATAATTTGCATTATTCTCCATCTTATAATGAGAAGTGATTCGAAGAACACTATATATACCCATTTCTTGGGTATATACAATGAAATTCTTCCTTCAGCCTGTAGAATTCATTCTAGTTAACTGAGGCAGACCGTAAGTACATTCCCAAGTCATAGCCTAGTAGTACTACTAAGATGGCTGCTGCCCCTGCCAGTGTTAGGAGGCTGCAGAATCAGAAACCTGCCTCTGTCCTAAACAAAAAGCTGCTGATTTAGCTGTCTGGTAAATCAGGAAGTTGATACCAGGACTGCTGGCTCCAAAATACTACTGTTTTTGTCACCATCTGGAGCACCCCAAATGAATGTTCTGCGCCCTGTCTTTTTCTCTGTTCATGTAGTTCTGATCTAAATGAAAGTCTTAAGTAAATGTTTGAATGCTGTACAGTAGTCCTTCCTTAGCCATGGTTTCAGTGTGGCCAACTGTGGTCCAAAAATATTACATGGAAAATTCCAGAAATAAATCACTCATAAGTTTTAAATCACATGCTGTTCTAAGTAGTGTGATGAAATCTGTGTCTTCACATTCCATCCTGCCTGGGACATGAATTTTCTCTTTTTCCAGTGTTTTCATGCTGTTTAGCGATCTGATCAACTGTCACTATATTACAGTGCTTGTGTTCAAGTATTCCTTATCTTCTTTATGTCCCCACTTTGAAAAAGAAATGATACTGGCAATTTGGGTATGCCAAAGATGTTAAAATGCCTCCTTTAAGTGAAAAGGTGAAAAATCTACTTAATAAAAAAAGAAAAAAAAATCATAATCTGAGGTTGCTAAGATAAATGGTGAGAGCAAACAGAAAAAAAAAACATTGTATACTTTGGGTTTAGTCTTATCCAAAGTTTCAGGTATCTACTGGGGTCTTGGAAAGTATCCCCTTTGGATAATGGAGCTACATGCCTATATCACAGGCAGAGCCCTCACCGAAGAGGCATCTGGTAAATGGTGTTTTTATGAAGAGGAAGACTCATAGTAGAAAGGAGATTAGAATGGCCCACAAGTAATCCAATCCTCAGAATGGAGCACCCTGGTTTTAATTCTTCCTGTATGACCAAATGATCTGGGAACAAATCAAATTTCTCTAAGCTCCAAATAAAACAATGGATATGAAAGTAGTTTTTCTGTAAAGAGATGCACAAATGGCAGTTATTTAGTATTACTCTTCATGCCATTTGTACCCTCCTACTTATTCCAGCTTCTGTTTAGCCTATGTGGTATGCCAATGAGATAAAAACAACTATCTTACCAGAATATCATCTTTTTATCCAATCCCTGAAAATATCTGCCCATGAAAATAGTACAAAAGGGAATGGGAGTATGATATCTTTAGCTTGGACTTATTTCCATGGCTAAGTTTAGAGAAGTGTTTTAATGAGTCTTGTTAGCAGGCTATAGCTTAATGCCATTTGGCTCTCCTTGAAGACTCTTCTATTCCTGATCTTAAGACTTATTTTTCTTTAAAGTAAGCTGGCACACTCTATGGCTTCAGCTGGTACATTAATCATGCTGTGAGTAATTAGTTACCTTAGAAAATTTACTGATGTCCGTTAGCAAAATATTGGCCTATTAAGAACATGATCAAAATTACATCAAATCTAACTTGATGGCCTGGGAACACTGACCCTCCATTTGGACACTTAGCATTTTAAGGGACATAGGGCTATATCATGCCCTTCATGACTGCCCATTTTAATTTCAAGTTGTTCTCCTTTTTTCTCACCTGCTGTCTACCCATTCTAATCATCTTTACTGTGACTGTCCTCAATTACCTTTTCTCCAGAACTGTGCAAAATAAAAATGTAAAGTATATTCTGACATATGCTCATTAAGTTTTTTTGGATAACAAGCTATCTTTATTGCGGGTGAGAAAGAATGATCACTGCTTCATTTTGTAGGCAAAACATGACATAAATTAATTTTCAGCATTGGCAGGTATTTGTACATACACTTCTCTGTGCTTAAAAATATTTCTTGCCAGTTAAAAAATGAATTCAACATTATGATTTCTTATAAGGATTATATAATTTTTTGCAAAATGTAGGGTATTGTGGCTGTACCTATACAGTGAGAACCTTTTTGAAGATGCTTAAGTCCTTGGGCCTTCCTCCAGTCTTCAGTCTCTGGATGTAAAAATAAGATGAGTTTTGTCCTTAAGAATCCATTATTCTGTGAGTCTATGAATGCTCAGCTATCCGTTGAAAGTTGCAAGATCTTGTCTAAAAAAAAGAGAAACCAAAAAACAAACAAACAAATAAAAACAAAGTTGCCCATTTGATTGATCCATTTTTAAATAAAGATTTTAGGATGAGGGACTACAGAGGGAATTACTAAATTCTCCTCTTGAATCTTTCTACTTGTCTTCTCCTCCCACCTGCTTTTTTCTCTCCACAGTACTAGACTTTAAAATTAAATAATTAGACCTCAAGTAGTTGTCTTTCTCTGTACGATCAGAGTTAAAAGCAGTCACACTATTAAGAGTGAAATTGCCTTTGAATCTTACTTCTCCTATAAGGCAGTACCAGGATCTACCTTAGCAGCACCAAGTCTATAGGGAAAGTTGGCACTTTCCTCCTTAGTCTGGTTGCTTATCATGAACAGTTACATATTCAAATGGAACTGTCAGGGACTAGAATCTGGTGCTCGAGTTCCTGTTCAGCTTGATGACATTGATTTGTGAGCATAATGCTCTGCTGCGGGATGTGTGACAGATAAATTTTATCAAAATTAAGGCACAATTAAACATTTCATCTTCCTAATTACTGGCTGTAGATTCAGCCTGATGACCATGTGCTGTAAGAAATCAGCGACCATTACACATTTTAATGGAGCACAGCTGTCTTACAGCTTGGTAATATTTGCACAGTGCCACAGAACTGTAATTTATGATAAAAAGAAAAAATGTGTATTGGCGCTTTTTTGCCAAAATAGATTAAGGATTCATATACTTTAATGAGATTTGGACCTAGTCTTGGATTATCGTTATAAATGATTTATGTGCATGTTGTTGGACTCCTGTAGTTTGGAGTTGATTTGTGTTCTGGTCTACCAATATATAATTCAATATTTATCCTTCAGCCAATACTTATCACTATCCCCCTTTTTGTATTCTTTGGCATCTTTCAATGAAAGATAGACAGATGAGAAGGTGAACAGAACAAAAATGCAAAAATAGGAAGGGCCTTGTTGAAAACAACTATGGCTTCTTTAAAACTTCTTGAAGAGTGAATTAGGGAGAAGGCAAAGGTGTCCCTGACAGCAGAAGCACCAAGGAGCAGTCCTGGCCTTGAGTGTAGCCTCCGGAAACTATGTTCTCCAGGGCAGAGGTGCATGTGGGCCCTTGAAGATCAACCCTGATTGCAGAGTTGGCCTTTACTCTCCGAGAAGAGGGATGATGGCAATTAGTCTCCCGTTTCCGCATTTTTAAAATAAGGGGAAAACACTCATTTAACTACTTACCTGGCATTCCTGAGTACTAATAAGGGTGATTATGAGTTATTTACAATTATAAAAGGCAATGTGTACATCTCCTTCTGACTACTGTCAAAATCCCTGCGTATGTGGCACAGCATGCTGCTAACTGAGATCGGCGCATGTTTCTCTTTAGGATTATTCTTACCAAAATAAATAAATAAATAAATAAATGCTTGAGTGCACCTGAGTTTGTGAATGAATTTCTTTCAATAGATGGGTCACCAGGAGGGCCAGAAGTAGTCAAAAAAGGTGCACATAAATTGTGTGCAAACTGCATGCGCCTGGCACACAGTAGTTAATAAATTAGGGCGAGAATGTAACTCATATTATCTTAATAATTATTCTGGTAGTTAAATTTTTTCCAGGAAAGTCGATGTTATCATCTCTAGTCCTCATTTTATGAAACAGATATATATATATATCTTTCTTCAGAAATATTTCTTTTCAGAATGCACACTGGACGAGAGAAAAAAGCAAGATACCAGAATCTACAGGAATCTGCTTAATTTAGGTGTGAACTTGCCTACTGAAAACAGAGAACATAGCCTAATGAATTCAGAGAGCCTAAATATATATATATGTAACACAGAAAGAAGAGCTCATCTTTTTATCATCCCGATCTTCTCCAGGCTTGATTTATCTCGGCACTCATATGCTGGAACGCTTCATACTGTACCAGGTTGCATATGCTTGCACACTAATTCTCAATTGCCGTATGCAGTTTGTGACAACCATCTGCTTCGACCTCCCTTTGAGTTCTTTCTCCCACTCAGCCCAGCTGAAGTAAAAATATGGACAGAAACAACTTCTGCAGGGAAATGAAAAAGTTAACAGGAGAGTTAAAGTTACGCCATGTATCTGCCTTTCTCATAGATGTACTCCTGCCACTTAATCTCTACTTGGCAAATATTTCCGAAGTGTAAACCATGACACTCAGTAGAAAGGTGCAAAAATGTTGTGTTTCTACTGAAGGCCTTGGCTATGGAGGAAAGGTAATCATAAAATATGTACATCTAGTGCAGCTGCAGATGCAAGAGCCCACCACTCCTGCTCCACTAACCTAAGCTTGCAGTATGTAGTACCTTGTCACATACCTGAGGGAGATGGGGAGAGAGTGAAGAGAGAGTGCGGTGAACACATTTGAAAATGCCTGGAAAAAATCAACAGCACATTTTGGAGTCTGATTTTTAAGGGAGCATTGTTATATATTTCCTATAAATTATTGAATAAGGAAATAGGAGAAAGATCCACTCTACTACAGAGTTCAGATCTTACATCTTTTGTATGGTGCCTAAAAACCGAAAGAGAAAAGTGAGTTTTTATGAAACATTACGTTTCTGTGTTTGTGTTTGAGAAGTGTAGTTAGGGGAAAATGAGGAGTGCTTGAGTCAATGAACAGCATATCAGTGCCATGGAAGTCATTGTATTTTTTTCCTCATTGAGTTTATTGGTACATTTTAGGCATACAGTACAGTTACATTCATCATTGGGATCTTGTGCCTTTACATGACAGGGAAGTCATTTCGTTTATTGTGCTTCAAAAATTAAAGGCACCACTGATTGTATCAGACATGGACCTGATCTCATGAGTACTGAAATGTGAAAAAATTATGTTTTAAAATTAGCGAAAAGCCACACAAATATTTTTACCCTCAAGTTTGTCGAAGTTTGGAGCCTAGATCTTTCATACCATGGCCATGAGTCTAATCACAAAAACAAAAAGAAGGACTCAGTGCTTCTGCGACCCACCTCACAAGTGCAGGGTCCCGAGTTCAATCCCTGGTACAAAAAAAAGAAAAGAACAAAAAAAATGTCCTTAGGACTATTAGAAGAATGAATGAATTATGAAATGGGAGACTTATGCGGAAAGTGGGGGGAGAGAAGAAGAGATGAGAAAGGAGAGAAAAAAATCTCTGCAGAGAGCAATGAAGAGGAATCTGAAATAGTGCTATAATACTCATTCAGAGGATCCAATTAAAGTCTCTGTCTTCCCAAATCATTAGTATTTCCTCAGGAAAAGAACAAAATAACATCAAATAGAATTGGTAGACAAAGAAAAGAGAAACATCCTAGATGCAGCTCTGATAAGTTTTAGATGAAATCAGATATAAAGCCTGGTGAATCATTACTAAAATGGGCAACATACAAGTTCAGTGTGTTCTCTTAGAGTCTGAACTGCCAGATTCTAATTATAATCAATAATACAAAAAACTGGTGATGCAAACATTGTCTGTTATACTTTACCTTTTCCTTTAAACTTTTGTGGTTTATCAGAACAGTTTCATTATTTTTCAGAACCAGATCTCATAATTGAACTTTATAACCTTGCGATCCTTGAGAGGATTTAAAATTTTTCCTAGGGAATCCAGAGGTAATAACTAATAATTAATTCTGTGATATGAAATTTAGAATCAGAACAGGCTGGGTTAAAATTTAGCTATCATTTTGGCTCTACCATTTATTAACTTGTGAACTTAAGCATCCATTTCTTTGTAAAATGACTGAAAATAGCACATGAAAAAGTACATGTGAATTGCCTAGCACAGTGCTTAGTATATAATAAATGTGCAACACATAATAGTTACTCTTATGAGAAAAAGCTCCACAGGGAGTTGGGAGGATATACTGAGAAATGACCAAGGACAGTTTTGGTAAACAGGGCATTGAAGATTTTCATAGGGAGGGTAGAAATGTGGTATGCTAAATTTGGTTTTTGAAGAAAATGATCATCTATGGTCATTATATATTGGTGAAGCCTAAATATAAGAATTGTACTTCTTACTGATTTTTCTTCAGATACTCTATGGAATCCACAGAGCATTTTTCCATTTCTGGAAATATTGCTTTCCTCTCAAACTGGACTTCTGTGTATTACGAAGCATAAACTCTTGCTACTTTTTGTTGATTAGTACTTGAGGTCAGTTTGAATGTTTGTGATTAAGCATGTATGGCTTGTCTATAAGACATATATGAGTGAAAGGTATATATATTTCTGAGTATTTAAAAAATAATTTGTAATTTTTGTTTGCAAAGGTGTTCTGTATTTTTGTTTCTTTTGGTAGCTTCCAGAAGTTGAAAGACTTGTTTCAGCTAACTAGTTTTGTCTCCACTGATTTGTGTTATAAAGCAGGATTTTTAGATGCCAGATGCCTGAAATGCATAGGTTAAAAGCAGGTCAATTTCAATTCAAGACTCTCATTTTACAGTTTAATGAATAGATTTACAATTTCCAGAGTAACAAGCTTGTTGACAAAGCCACAGTAAATTTTTAATTCTCAACACATAATATAACAATTGTTATATTCCAAGCCTGTGCACCTATCAGCCACTGGTAAGAGACCAGCATCTGACTATATTGGCTTTTGAAAATTTGAAGTGGAGGGAAATGAGATGTAGCTGGGGGCTCTTGTTAATGGTTGCAGAACACTCATACTGCAGCCAAGGCTGGCAAAGTCAACAAAAAACAGCAGGGTTTAAATAGCTCAGTGCTAATCCTAGCAGGGTTCTTGTCAGTCAGATATACTCACTGTATACCTATTGTGTGCAGAATGCATCTTTTCACTTGCCAATTCAGCACTAAGAGGTTGGTTTAGCTCTTTTTATCTTTATGACCTGCAGACTGGTAACAGCCTTTCTAGCAGTGTGTTAATTTTAACAATAATTTATTCTAATAAAACAAGGTGGATGTTCCCTAGATATGGCCACCATATGCCCTAGATTTTCTGGGATAATCCTGATTTCATGTAATTTTATTTTCATTTCAATAAAGGCAATTAGTAAAAGGCATAATGTGATGTGAATGTTTTATGCTATTCTGAGATTTTATACAATGAGTTGGTGAATCAGCAAAAATATTTTGCTAGGTCATGTTTATGAATTTCTAGTTTAGAAAATAAATATGGTTCCTGGGTGGACTATGGTGTTCCTCATGAAGAAATTTTATTTTTTAAATCTTGTATAAAAGACACGACATTTTAGGAGCATGATTATCTATGAACAGTTTCGATTGCACTGAAGTCTTCTCAGCTCCTCTATCTTCTCCTTCAAGGAGAAGTTTACACCTTTATATAGTTATGGATCATATATGTGTTACCAATCTTTAAATTTTAAGAGTCAAACCCCAGCACAAGCTGACACAAACAATATAGAAGAAATTTATTAGGTTGCATCCTAGTCAAAAGTGGCTAAAAAGACTTAGCTTGGAAGTGGATGAATATCATGAAAGACTGGTTTGATTTCACTTTCTATATTTTTACTGTTGCTTTCATCATCAGACTCCACCAAGAGCCCCTTACCACGATGCACAAAACTTTGAGGGTTTCAAGATGAATCCAGCAGTTCTTTTATCCTCACACCTTACTTGCAAGGAAAAAAAAAAAAGTTTTCTTCTGGTAGCCTCTAAAGAAGAGAGAATCTTTGCATTCCCCAAATCCCTGACAAACATCTCAGATACACTCATAAGTAGGCAAATTATTTATCTGAAATCAAGAAATTCCAAGTAGATAGAACACAGTACAATAATATCAACATTTCTTTTTAAAACCATGGTGATTATCAGGATTCCAAAAATCCTTAGAGAGAAACATTCTAGAATTATAGCTCTAAAGTTATAGAAATCTTTAATGTTGGCTCTCAAACATGCTCAATTATAAGTATCACCAAAGGGAACATTTGTAATGCACAGATGCTAATGTGCTACCCCACACTTTCTCTTTTTTTTCCATTAAGTTTATTGGTGCTTTTTAGGTATACAGTAAAGTTACATTCATCATTGGGATTTTGTACCTTTACATGATGCATCTCGGTTCTTATATTTTCTCCATTCCCCTACCCTCCCTTCACTCCCTTCACCCTTTCCTATTTACAAAGATGTTTTTTCCATTTTTTCCTTTTCTCATATGTTTTCTTTTCCCTTCTTTCCTTTCCCCTACTCCTCACACTTCCCCTACTCCTTTAGACTTTTCCTTCCTATTTCACATTATCAATTATTCATTTTGATCCTTATTTACACTTTTAGTTTTTCACACCAGAGAAACTATTCGATATTTCATTTGTGACTTACTTATTTCACTTAGGAGTATGGCCTCAGTGTGCATCCATTTAGTTATAAATGTCTCTAGTTTATTTTCTTTGGGGCTGAGTAGTACTCCATTTTTAAAAAATCGCTTCTTTATCTGGTCCCCAGCTGGTGGGCAATTGGGCTGTTTCCAAGTTTTAGCTATTACAAAACTGTGCCACTATAAAGATGGGTATGCATGTAACACTGTAGTATGATTCTTTTAAACCTTTTGTACCTCAAACTTTCTGAATCAGCATATTCATGAGAAGGGCCTAATAACTTTTATTTTCAAAAACATGCAAATCAGGAAAATGTTGACTTGCTCTAAATCTCTCACCTGCTGTAAAAATGCCACATGATCTTATGCAGGATTGGGAAGGTGCCACTCAGAACTGCCTCTTTCATTCAATCAATATTTACTTGATTAAGTTGAAACAATGAACATACAAAGAATAGTCAGATATACCCTCTAAATTCATGGAATTGAAGAGAACATGATTAACAAACAAGAAGTACACAAATATATGAGTATAACTACCATACTACCAAGCAGAAGTGTAGGCTGCTGAGAAATGGCTTACAAAGCTTCACCTCATCCAGAGATACAAGATGGTAAGACTACTTACCTATTAGTATGTCCAAGAATGTGGACAAACCTGGAGTACTAGCTGATAAACCTTAGCACAAGTCCAAGAAGAGCTATACTTTATTGTGATATAACCAGGGAAGTAAACTGTCATAGAGAGTGTAAATTTAAGACTATGGAAAGATCTGGGTGACATCCCAATCCTAATGGTTACCTTTCAGAACTCTCTAATATTTATTTGAACTAAAAGTTGCAGATATTTCTTGATTTCAAAGACTAAATTCCTAGAACCAAGGGATTTCTGGATTTCATTTTCTTCAATCTTTGCTAAATGTTTAAGAAAGATGAATATTAATACTGTGTTCAAAACAAGCCTTGTATCAGGTGGGGATTTAGCTCAGTGGTTCTGTTACCTGCCTCGCAAGCGAAAGGACCTGAGTCTGATCCCCGGTACCAAAAACAAACAAACAAAAAGGGCTTGTAGACCACTGTAATTTAGTCAAAGAGATTAAACTATGTTTTTTGTTTCTTCCACATAAAGCTGGAAAAAAATCAAAGCAGGAGACATTTTGTCACTTTCATTCACAAAAACGATAATTTTTATTCCATTTTTACATTATAGTTATTTCAGTGTGGTGATTTATTATCAAGTAAAAGGGTGTTACTGTGGTATAAATAAAAGTTATGTTAACATATCACAGTGATATATGTACACCTATGTTTATAGCAGCACAGTTGGTAATAGCTAAAACTTGGAAACAGCCCATTTGGCCATCAGTTGGAAACTGGATAAAGAAGATGTGGTTTTTCTATAAAATTGAATACTACTCGGCC
Organism: Fukomys damarensis; assembly: GCF_012274545.1. Classification (NCBI taxonomy): domain Eukaryota; kingdom Metazoa; phylum Chordata; class Mammalia; order Rodentia; family Bathyergidae; genus Fukomys; species Fukomys damarensis. The sequence continues at coordinate 45,510,699 of NW_022900917.1, forward strand.
ATAAAGAATGAGAAATTAGATTCATTCATAGGAAAATGGATACATATTGAGGATATACTCTAAAGTGAAATAAATGTCACACATGTATAAATACCAAGTAATTTCTCTGGTGTGATAAATTATAATGGTACATAAGATCCTAATGTTATAATGGACAATGTAAAATAGGAAGAAAAGGGCTAAAGGTGTAGGGGAAATGGTAAGGGTAGGGAAAGGTAATAAGGGAAAAAGAAAAAATATGAAAAAATGGAAATAAAGTATTTGTAAATAGGGAAGGGAGAACGGGATGAAGGGAGGGCAGGGATAAGGGGAAAAAATGAGAACCAAGACCTGTCATGTAAAGGTACAAGATCCCAGTGTTGAATGTAACTGTACTGTATATCTATAAATGTACCAATAAACTCAATGAGAAAAAAAAGAAAGTTATATTTGAAATATGTCAATGTTTATTTTAAAAACCAAGGTCTGAGAGTCTATTGATTGAAATACCTGAATGGAAATGGGTATTTTGACTCTCTGAATGTGGTGATTCAGCTCTCCAGTTAATATAGAAATTGAAATTCTCTCTTTTTTATTACTTGAGATTACCAATATTGCCTAGTGGAAAATGCTATATCTAAGGTAATGGACTAAATATTATCTATCTATTTTATTTTCATTTCAGGTTAATAGACCAACATGGAAAAATTCTAATCTCACTAACCTACATGATTTTAATATTGTATTATTCTTGGTGCAAATAAATTTTTTCTTCTAATATAGTTTATTATGAAATGTTATTTCACCTAGGATTTAAAAATTATATTTGTAAAATGCCTCTTTGAGACTGAATTATACTAATCAATATTGCCATCATTTCCTAACATTTAAAAACATAAGTCATTATCTTTGTCTATTTTAAAGTACCTATTAGGTGGTCGAGCTTGCATTTTTAAAGTGGTACCCCAACAGTCTTTGAGCCAACTCTTTCCACATGATTGGTTGTTTATTTTTTATAAGTGCTTCCTGAATTTTGCCCATGTGAAATTAGAATGTCTTCAGGAAGATTAGAATTCAATCAACGATGGATATTTTTGTTTTATATCTTAGGGATTTGGAAATATTGAAGCTGCTGAGTTATTTGGTTACTTTTGTTTGCTTCTGTTTGTTTGTTTGTTGTTCTTATCTCCCATCATAAAGATATAATCATGGAAAATCTATTTTTCTAAGCAAAATGAACATGTTGTATTTTCTTATGAATATGTGGTTGGGGGATATTTGTTAGTTCTCGATTTGCCTAAAGTAGGGGAAGATGAAGTTTATGAGCAAAAAGAAGATATAATTAAGAGAAAGTAGGACAGGCTGGGGATTTGGCTCAGTGGTTCTGCTGCCTGTCTCATAAGCGCAAGGGCCTAAGTTTGATTCCCAGTACCAAAAAAAAAAAAAAAAAAAAAACCCACCAAAAAAACAAAAAAAAGAGACAGTAGAACAGAGAGCTAGTAACATCATTTGAATTCCTAAATCCATTCATGCTAAATACAATTTTATGAAATATAAATATAAGCCATTAAACTCTTTCATAACAATTTAAGTTACTTCATATTTGGTTTCTATCATCTGAACCAAAATATTCTAATATATGTCAGATTTAAAAAAAACAGTGATACATGTGCTTTTCATGATTATGAGAGATTGAAAATATAACACAAAGTTATCATGCATTCATGATCTTTAGTAGTAATATAAAATTATATCAGTTGGCATTTCCTTATAAATTTAAAGCTAGTTGGAAATTACATTACAGCTGATGACATTTTTATTGAAGGGAAAATAACAAAGATAACATTGTATGCCTTTATTTAATACTTAATTTTGTAATTATAGGGTACAGTAGACTCTGTAGCAGGATATTATGCAAAGAAATTGACAAAATTCACTCTAATAGTATAAGTGCTTGCCAATGTTTAATAAAGGGTCAACTTAATGTCTGAAACCATCTGTCAATATAACACAACTGACTCTAAGTTTAGTAAGTTCCATTTACTAACACATGGAAGTATATATTATACATTTAGGGGATGTTGCTGTAAAAACAAGAAATTAAACCTTTGGGCAAGTAAATTATGAATTCAGTTATTGCATAATCCCAAATGACTGAATCCTTGGGGATAAATAAGAGGTTGTAATGATTCTCCAGCAAGAAAAATGTTTCCTGGTATGTAAGAAGGATTCTAGAGTGAATGTTATGAATTGAATTGTCTACCAAATTTCATAAGCTGAAGTTTCAAGTCCTAACACCTCACAGTGTAACTCATTTGGAAATAGTCATTGTAGTTGTCATCAGTTAGTTAAAATAAGGTCATAATGGAGTAGCGTGGACCCTTAAAACAACGTGATTAGTGTCTTGATGAAAAGGGGAAATCTGGGCACAAATACATATGTAGGGAGAAAGTCCTATGTGGGACATACACAGAGTTATGCTGACCATAATTAAGGAACTACCAGAAGATAGGAGAGAGGCCTGCGACAGACTAGTTGGCCTTAGCAGGAACATAATATTAGATTAATATTATAATATTAATTAACCTCACTGACACCTTTGTCTGGGACATCTAACTTCCACATTTGTGAGAAGATAAGCATATGTTGTTACACTCACCCACTTTGTGATAATTTGCTATGGTAGCCCCAGAAAACTGAATGACACAGTTTTCATTTGCTTCTACTTTAGGCCAACAGAGAGAAGTCCTTTACTTCAGCCAGTAGGTAAATCATGTGCTTAGAAGTTGCTCTGCCTCTGGACATTTACTCTCTTATTCACTTCAACAGCCCAGTAGATAGGGGATGTTACTGGCTAAGTATAAAAGACAACATATTGAGAATATACTCTAAAGTGAAATAAATAAGTAACACATGGTGTAAATACTGAATAGTTTCTCTGGTGTGAAAACCTGTAATCATAAATAAGATGCTAATGGTATAACTGACAATGTGAAATAGGAAGAAAAGGGTTAAAGGTGCAGGAGAAGTGGGAAGGGTAGGGAAAAGGAAATAAGGGAAAAGAAAAAATATGAGAAAATGAAAAAAACTGGAAATAAAGTTTTTGTAAATAGGGAAGAGAGGAGGGGGTGAAGGGAGGGCAGGGGGATGGGGGAAACATGAGAACCAAGACCTGTCATGTAAAGGTACAAGATCCCAGTAATGAATGTAACTGTACTGTATACCTAGAATGTACCAATAAACTCAATGAGGAAAAAAAGGCAGACTATAATGAAGAAATGGCACAAACAAACAAACGAAAGAACAGAATTTTGGGGCAATCAATTGCTTGAAAAATAACATCAGGAATCAACATATGGAATTATATTAAATTTAAAAGATTTTCTGCAGCAAAAGAAGCAAACAATTGAGTGAAGAGACAAACTGCAGAATAGGAAAAAATCTTGCCAGCTTCTCCTCAAAAGATACATAAAATAAAGACCCAATTAAAAATGGGCATCTGAAATGAATAGATATTTCTCAGAAGAAGTACAAATGGCCAATAAATATATTAAAAAAGTTCAACATCTTTGAGTACTATGGAAATGCAAATTAAAACAACACTGGGATTCCATCTTACTCCAGAAACAATGGGCTGCTGAGGTTGTGGAAAAAGAGAAATGCTTACTCACAGTGCAATACTACGCTGCCATAAAGAAGGATACACTTGAGTTATTTGTAGGAAAATGGATACACCTTGAGATCATAGTGTTAGGTGAAACAAATCAGACACACAAGCTCAAATATCACATTTTTCTTATCTGAGAAACCCAAAATATGAATAATTAAAGATGAAAGTAACGAATAGGTAATAGGAATTAGGGAGATAAATCTTTCATAAATGGAAGACAAATATAGAGATGAAGCGAGACAGAGGAAAGGAAGGGGAAATACAAAAATTAAGGCCATCTGGACTGCAGGGGTAAGGGAGCCTTGGAGGAGCCAGACTCCACCCCTCTTTGGGGCCCAGAGAGAAGCAGTGACTTGCTTGGATCTGTTGCTTCCTAGGGCTACAGATAGCTACCATATGAAGATGGGGTACATTCATAATTAACAAGATATTTTTTACAGTTTCCTAAAGGGGGTCATTCGAAGGAGAGTTCATTATACTTTCTCTAGCCAACTAAATATATCTTTTTCTTACACAACTACATCTAGATTTTCAGAGAGGCAGTGCACAAGCTTAAAAAAAATTTGATAAAAAAGAAACAAATCCTGCTGGGGATTTAGCTCAGTGGTGCAGCACCTGCCTAATAAGTGAAAAGTCCTGATCCCTGGTACAAGAAAGAGAGGGGGGAGGGGAGAAATAAATCCTTAGCTATAATTAAAATTCTTTTTCATTGAAATTTAACTTACATTTTAAACTAATAATTCTAGGCTTTAAACTAACTTAATCAGGTTTAAGAAGATTTTAAAAAATTTTTCTATCTCTAATAATCACATTAATATCTAGGTTGGTTTTCCCCCATCTTTCTTTCATTTCATCCCCATTCATAAAGTTCTATTTGCATAATTCTTGAACTGCAAGAAGAAAAACAATAATTTGTACTTGTATAATATTTTATAGTATATATGGTACTTTGTACATGTGGATTCGGAATCTGACTCCTCACAGCATTCACCTCTGGCCAACTCCATGCTCATGGATTCTGTGCCATTCATGGCCACCCACCAACTCCACGCCGACTCTGCTGTGTTTCTCCTTGGTACCAGGTAGCAGAGGCACCAGCCAACCAACTAACTTAATTATGTATGAAGCCAATACCCCAGGAGAGAAAGTAAGCAAGCCGCAAAGTGTGAGCAGCTCTGGGGAGGAGTAACAGACCTGGCCTGCAGTGCTACCCATAGGAAAAGTCCATGGCTATTATAGGCCACAGAACAGCTTTAAGTTTTACTCCAAAAGTGACTCCTTCATGGCAGGCTACAGTTGGAAGATAAAACCAGTATCTGCCACATTGCCAGAGAGTATTTAATCAGGCTTCATTTTGGGGAAGGAGTCCTTTTACACTAAGCCACAGAATAACTCCACTTCAGTGTTTCCAGTGTTACCCCCCCTCAGTGACTGATAAGAAGCCACCACAGGAGAGAGCCATGGAGAGTGTACAGGATAGATATAGACCCCTTGAGAAATTTAAATGCAGGTTAGGAAGGACATAGCCCTGGCCTCCATTCTGAGAAACCAGGCCTAGTGAGTGTGGCTTTCAGAGTAGCTCAATCTAAAAGTCCTGTCTTCAAGTCCAGCAGTCTCCTTGAACCTCCAACCCACTGCACAGATCTAGCAGAGACTTGTGCTCTAATTGCTTTCTTTATTTGTGAGCAAGGTCTGGCTTGGACAATTGTCACATTCCGGGATGTATGGAGAGAGACACCTCTAGAATATGGTGGCGAAGACCCACAGGTCATAAAGCTAGGTGGGCAAAACTGTGACTTGTTGGATTTAAAAACTAAAAATCTTGGCTAGAAACTGCTCTTTCAAAATGATAGAGAATTTTATGTCTCAATTTTTAAAAAAATTTTCCATCTTTTTTGGTAGTTGGAATCTTTTCTCCTTTTTTCTTTCTTTCTTCCTCCTGATTTTTCTTTTCTCTTTTATTTTGTTATTTTTTTCACTTTCTTCTTTTCTCTCATTTGTTCTTTTCTGTTACTTTTATCTGATACTATCAATTTCCTCTAACTCCTAAGTAGGATCCTTCACCTCACTCTTCTCTCCTCATTTTCCATTAATTAGTCTTCCAAATTCTACTTTTTTTAATTCTCCAGGTTACCACCAATTTATCCTTTCTAGTATAATCATTAAGCATTATAATATTTAAATAGTTAGCTCTATGGTATTATTGAATATTGTTCCATTGCTAGTGGTGGTATAATTGCTGCACTTAGTAGATATTTACTGCATGTTAATGTTTGTTTTAGTGTTTATACTATAATTACATATCTCTTTTCTATAGTAATTTGGTGTTACAATACTAGTTCTTAGGATGTCAATATGCAGTTTGTCTTTAATGCTATTACTATTGCTGCTTTCATTGCTATTGACAGGTGACATAGTTGTTGCTGTTATCTGATTTCCTCTGTATGCCAATATGTGAATTGCCTTTGAGTCATTAACAACACGAAGGTCCATTCTCAAAAAAATGAGTGCTGGACCTAACACACTGTAGCCTCCCCTCCCAAATAAATGGAGGTGATTGGATCTTGGAAGTAGCTATGCCCAGAAAGTCAGTGAAAAGTAGACACCAGCTAAAAAGGTCTACATATTAGCAACAAATTCTTTCACTGCTCTTAACCCACAAATCTAAGCCCAAAACAATCAAACAATCAAAAAAGGAAACAATAAAAACATGAGAAAAGGCAACAAAAATTCCTTCTCAAACTCCTCAACTTCCCAAAATCTGATCCATGGGCATCAAGGGGGAAGAAATAAAATGCCACAATAGAATTATTTGAAAGAATAATAAAGGAGAGTAAGAAAAACAGGTCAATAAAATGCTTGGTGAGCTTAAAGATATAACTAAGCAATGAACATAGTAAATAAAATGATCGTTGAGTTCACAGAAGACACTAATAAAGAGATAGCTGAGCTAAACAAAATGAAACAAAACATGAAATGCCCTTTTAGTAAAGAATTAGACTTCATAAAAATGTATCAAACAAATTCAGCAGATTAAAAATTCTATTGAAAGTATGGGCAGCAGAAATGACCAGTGAGGACTGAGCGTCAGAACTAGAAGACAGAGCTTCTCTAAGAGACAAATTATTCAGAGATAACTTAAAAAACAGTAAGGAAAGATGAAAAATGGATGCAAAAGCTTCTGGATGATGCAAAGAAGACTAATCATGGAATTGGGGAAAATCAGTGGAAATTGAATTAGTGAAAATCACAAGACAACATAAATGGTATAAAAATCTATTTACAGAAATAACAGCAGAAAATATTCCAAATATGAGAAAATAACATACAGATAAGTGAGGCATGTAGTCCCCAAATACCATGACCAGAAAAGCACATCTGTATGACACATTGTAGCCAAAATTCCAGAAGTTCAGCCCAAGGACCAAGTCTTCAAAGCTGTTAGAGAAAAGCAATAAGTCACTTACAAAGGCAAATCCACTACATTTACAGCACACTTCTCAACACAAACTTTAAAGGCCAAACGAGTTTGAAGTAAAGTGTGTTAAGCCATGAAATGATACAACTTTGAACAAAGGCTTATATATCCCAAAAACTTTCATTTAAAACTGATGGAAAAATAAAATGTTTCCATGACAAAAAGCACCTTAAGAAATTTATGACCATCAAACCAGCATTGCAAGAAATTCTCTAGGATATCCAAGAAATAGATAATGAAGCCAACAAACAGAAAAGATCTCATAGAACAAAAAACAGCAGGCAGGGTAAGCAGTTAAACAGAAGTGGAAAAAATAAGGAATTTAGCAATAGAAAAATAATACAAAAATAGTTCATACTTTTCAGTAATAACACTTAATGTGAATGGCCACAATTTCTTAATGAAGATACAGATTGGAAGAATGGATCAAGAAACAACTTCAAATATTGTGTTTTATACAAAAATACTTTTAAACCAAAAATAAATTCATAAACTAGAAATCAAGAGGAAAAACAATATTCCATGCAACAGAAACCCCAAAGAAAGAGAAGTAATTATCCTATTTTCAGACAAAGTAGATTTCAAGCAAAAAGTGATCAGCAGCAAAGAAGGTTATGACATACTGGCTAAGGGAAAAATTCAACAGGAAGAGATAAAAATTGTAACTATAAATGCACCAAACAATGGTTTAAAAACAATCATTACTAGTCATAAAAGTTCACATAAACATCAACATAGTATAGTGGGGGAACTCAATACCTCACCATCACTAGTAGACATATCAACTAGACAAAAATTCAACAAAGGGATAACAGTTAAAACAAACCTTTAAATAAATACTTAGTACATATCTACACAATGCTCCACCCAACAAGAGAATACACGTTTTTCTCAGCAGCCCATGGAACTTTTTCCAAAATAGACTAAATACCAGCCAAAAAGTATACTTAACTAAATGCAAAGGAAACAAAATTATCCTGTGCATATTTTCAGGTCATAGTGCAATGAAACTGGAAATCAGTAGCAAAAGAGACCACAGAAACTATGCAAATGAATAGAAATTAGATAATATACTTTTGAATAATTAATGGATCACAGAAGAAATCAAGGAAGAAACTAATTTGTTTCTAGATAATGCCAGTATGCATACCAGAATCTATGGGACACAATAATAGCAGTTCTAACAGGGAAGTTTATAAGAGTGTATGCCTACATAAGAAAAAGAGAGTGAGCCCAAATAGATAACCTAATTATGCACCTGAAGGTCTTAGAAAAACAAGAACAATCCAAATGCAAAGCTAGGATTCATGTAGAGGTACAAATTCCCAACAATGAACGTAACTGTACTGTACCCCTAAAATGTACCAATAAACTCAATTAAAGCTGAAAAAAAAAACAAATGCAAAGCTAGGGAAAAGAAGGAAATTATAAATATTAGACTAAAAATTAATGAAATTGAGACTAAAAATATTGCAAACAATCAATGAATCTAAGAGCTGGTTCATTGAAAGAATAGACAAAATAGAGAGCCAATCTTCTGAAAAAAAAAGAAAAAATAGTCTCAGTAAGTTAGAAATTAATAAGGTGAAAGTACAATGGACACTGCTGAAATCTAGATTATTAACAATTACTTTGGAAGCCTATGCTACAATAAGTTGGAGAATTTTGTACCTGCCTCACCACATGGCTTTGCTGCATAAAACATCTTGGAGATGTGGGGTGAAAGGGCAACCCACTTTCTGGTCCCCCTTCTGTCTTTCCTTAAATAAATTTTTCCTACTCTTAAAAGAAAGAAGAAATGGATAGATTCCTAAGTACATATGAGTTACAAAAACTGAATCAAGAAAATTTAAAAAACTTGCATAGCCCAAAAGTAGGTAATGACTGTGGCAGTAAAAGCAAAACAAAACAACGACAACAACAACAAAATCCTACCAATTAGAAAAGTGTAGGATTGCTGAATTCATCAAAAACTTCAGGAAAGACCTAACACAAATACTCCTCAACCTTTTTAATGAATGAAAGGGATAGAGTGCTCCCAAAGTCATTCCTGGAAGCTATCATTATCCTGATTCCAAAACCAGATAAGGACCCCACCCCCCAAAAGAAAAAAAAGAATCATAGGCCAATTTCCCCAATGAACATAGATACAAATTTCCTTTATAAGATACTGGCAAACAGAATGCAATAAGTCATCAAAAAGATCATATATCATGACTGAGTAGGTTTTATCCCAGGAATGCAAGAATGATTGAACATATTAAAAAATACATGTAATATATCACATAAACAGAATCAAGGACAAAAAAATCTCATGGTTACCTCAATAGATGCAGAAAAAGCCATTGAAAAAAATCTAATATGCATTCATAATAAAAAAATGAAGAAAACAGGTATAAAAGTATGTGATCTTAGTGTAGTGAAAGCTATCTGTGGCAAACTTACTGCCAATTTCATACTAAATGGGAAAAAATGAATACTCAAATCAGGAAGAAGATAAAGATTTTCATTATCACCACTCCAGTTCAATATAATATTTAAACATTAGCCAGATGAATTAGGAAGGAAAAAGAAATAAAAGGGATGTATATAGGAAAGGAAGGAGTCAAATTATCATTATTTACAGATAAGATCATCGACATACAAGGCCAGAAAAATTCCACCAAAATACTCCTAGAATTAATAACCAAATTCAGCAATATAGCAACATACAAAATCAACACACAAAAATCAATAAAGTATCTTTACACAAATAATGAACTTACTGAGAAAGAAATTATCATAGCATCAAGAAAAAATGAACTCTTATAAATTAACCTAACCATGGAAGGGTAAGACTTCGCCAATGAAACAATAGTACCCTGAAAAAGAAGATCAAATAGGACATCAGAAAATGAAAATATATTCTTTATTTCTGGATGGGCAGGACCAATATTGTCAAAATAGACACACTTCCAAAATGTACATACAGATTTAACACAATCCAAATTAAAATAACAATAGCATTTCTCACAGAAGGAGAAAAAACTATCTTGAATTTCACATGGCATCTGAAGATACACAGAATAGAAAAAGCAATACTGTATAACAAGAGCAAAGCAGAAGAAATCACAATCCTGGTTCTAGAGATAAATTATTAAGCTATGGTGATAAAAAGTGTGTTTTTGGCATAAAAAGAGACAACTGGATCAATGGAACAGATTAAAATTTGAACAACTCCAGGCATACTCAGCTAGCTATCTGATCTTTGACAAAAGGGCCAAAAAACATACACTGAAGGAAATATAGCCTCTTTAATAAATAGTGCTGGAGAAACTGGATATTCATATTCAGAGGCTGTATCTGAATCATTCTCATCCATATCTCTCTCATCATGTACTAAACTAAAACTAAAATGGCCAAGAGTCTAAATGTTAAAGTAGAAGCACTTAAACTGGTAGAAAGTAAAATTTAAAAAAATAAAAAAATAAAATTTTTGAGATGTTCATTTAGGCAAAGACTCTGAACCGTCCTCAATTACATAAGAAATAATATCAAGAATCAACAAATGGGATCATATCAAATTTAAAAAGCTTCTGCACAGCAAGAGAAACAATCGAGTGAAATGACAACCTACAGATGGAAAAAAAAAGTTTGTTAGCTATTCCTCAGAAAGAGAACTAATATGTAGAATACACCTAGATCCCCTCTAAAATAAAAGACCCAATCAAGAAAGAAATCAAATGCTAGTGAGGTTGCAGGGGAAAAAGACCCCTTCTACATTGTTGGTGTGAATGTAAACTCATACAATTACTGTAGAAATCAGTGCAGAGATTCCTCAGAAAACTAAAACTAGAAATTTCATGCAATCCAGCTATTCCCTTTCTAGGTATTTTTCCAAAAGAGCTAAAGATATCATGTTACCATGATACATACATATGCATATTTATAGTACAATACACTATCATTGTATCTTACAACTCACCAGTATATCTTTATCAGTTGAATGCATAAATAAAATGCATTATTCATATACAATGCAGTACTTTGTTACCTCAAAGAAAATAAATTGTAGTCATTGTCAAGAAAATGGATTTGAGACCATAAATATTAAGTGAAATAAATCAGACACACAAGCTTCATTATTGCATGGCTTTTCTTATATGAGAAGCTCAAAATATAAATAAAGAGGAAAAGTAAATATAGATAATAGAAAACAGGGAGGTAGATCTTTTTCAAAGGGATGGAGATTAAGAGATTAGGGTAGGGATGGGAGGAGAAGGGGATGAAAAAAGAACAGATATGTGTTATGTGCATGTATCAACTTCCATGAAGAATGTGATCATTTTGTATTAAAACATGTACTAATAAAAATTAAAAATTGAACAAAATATAAAAGGAAGCTCCCCTAAGCCACATTTACAATCTACCAAATGAATATACATTTTAATTTTTCCCCTCAGAAGGCTGAGAAGCAGTGGCCACAAAGCCACTTTTCTCCAGGAAACTGCCTATGTTTTTGACCAGCAATTAAAAAATTCCTACAAAGCCATGTTTGCCTTTGAAAGTCTTAAGTAAGGAATGCTTCTTATTGTCATTGTGCTATTTAAATAAAGATTATGCAAACCAGTATTGTAGGTATGCAAAATGAAAAAGAACTGTACCTATGAAATCTAATACCGATACTTAAAAAAACTCAAAATAAGCAGATCATATCAAAATTTTAAATTGGTTGCAGGACAGTGATTAAAAATACTGGAAACATATGAAGGAAATCTGCATAGTTTGCTTTCCAAATGTCTGTAAATTATTATATTTCTTTAAAGGCACAAATGTGAAATCATAGACAATGCAATTTTGTTTATGATTCATCAAGAAAAAAAAAAAAACTCCAATCAACAGAGTCACACATGGTGGATAGAATGTCCTCCTCCATTCTCAACCTAAACATGGACCCATCTTTATTCCCAGAACTCATGAACATTTCCCTTCATGTGAAAAGAAGAAATTTTGCAAATGTAAGAGATCTTGAGTTGGGGAGAATATCCTAGATTATCCTTTTGTATCCAATGTAATCTTATGGGTCCTTGAGAAAGATGCATGAGTCAGAGTCGAAGAAGGAAATAATGATGGTGGTAGCAGAGTGCAGAAAAGTGATGTAATTGTTCGCTTTGAGGATCCCACGAGCTGGGAACTGGGGTGGCCTCCCGAAGCTAGCAAAGGCAAGGAGACATATTCTTCCTCTCAATGGTCCAAGAGGAATACAGTTCTACCAATACACTGATCTTAGCCCATAAGACCCACCTTGAACTTCTGAGTTCCAAACGCAGTATTAGTATAATTTTATGTTGTCAAATGTCACAGTATTTATGGTACTCTGTTACCACAGCAACAGAAAACTCATAAATAAATTTAAGGAAATAGCCTTGCTTAGCAAACATTAATAGTGAAAATAACTATACCTTGATGTGTTTAAAACAAAATTCAAGGTAGTAGTATATTTGTGTCATTTTAAAAGTGATTTTGTTTATCTCATTTTTAATTAGTTGACCAATGATAGATTACAACTACCTGAAACAAGAAAGCTACTCTCCCACGTAGTATCCTAGGTCATCTACAGGAGTTTTGTGGAGTTCCTTTTACATTTCTGTTCAGAATTTTACTTTGTCTCTGGCTTTATAACTCAGATGGAGAATGTCAAGTCATTTCACTTTGTTGTAATTTTCATTTAGGGAAACTAGAGACTTGAAAGGGATCTACAAAGAATTTTAAACACTAAAAGTCTACTATTTAAAAGTTTTCATCAAAGAGTATAGCTTATCGTTTCTCTTCTGTTCAATTTGTAGCTGAAACCCTTGGGTGTATCTGTGCTTTGGCTCTGATTTAGCTTGAAATGAACGCTAGTGTGCTTCACAGGTGCTGACTGCTCCTAATCAGGGACTTATAACTTAAATATTTGAAGGATGCTGGAGTCAAAGGACCAGGATTTCAGATCTGATTGATACTAACTAGTGGAGTGTCCTTTGACAAATCTTTTAATCTCTCTGGATTTTATTTTTCTCATTTATTAATCATGACAACAGAGTCAATAATATTTAAGGCTCCTTTTAACACTATATTTCTATGTTCCTATAATTCTAATTCCAGAAATATTCAGTTCTAAGAAATTTTAAATTTCTCTTCAATGTGGAAAGAAAAATATTATGGCTATGAAGGATACCTATGCATATTCTTATATACCCCCTATATGTTCTTTTTTCAGGAGTTGAAATGTCTAAGTACTAAAATTTTCCATACAACTCTAAAAATTCAATTTACATGCAATTTACATTTTGTTGGGATAATTCTGTCTCTCTAGTGGGTCTATCTATCCATTCCGTGAAACAATGAGTTGTCACTGTTATGGTCATAGACCAGCATGGCAGTGAGAACTCAAACATCTCACTCATTAGGAGGAATCAGACTTGAAGGCATTTCAATAATGCCATCTGTAAATGCTGCTACAGAGGCCAGAACTGAATGCAGAGTACATACAAGGAAAGAAATGGTTATACTTAACTGCAGTGTGACTGAGGCTTTTAAGCACTGGTGACTAAGCTGCATCCTAAAGGTTCTGAAGAGGAAGTTCAGGGTTAGGAACACATTCTGAGTAGAGAAGATAGTCTGTTCCAAGTAGAGATGTGAAAGGCCTGATATGTTTGGGAAAAGATAAAGTTTTATCATGTTTAAATAGAGATTAAGTGGGACAAAGGACTGGAATAATACAACTGGTCTTCCATTTCTGAGTTTTGCATAGATACATTTAACTAACCATGCATTCATCTAACCCTGGCTCAAAAATATTTGGAACAAAAAAAGGCTGTATTGATCATGCACAGACTTTGTTTTTCCCTGTCATTATTCCTTAAACAATACAGATTATATGCATAGCATTTACAGTGTGTTAGATATTATAAGTAATATAGAAATGCTTCAAAATATACAGGACGATCTTGAGCACCTCTCCTAGTTACTTTTCTTGTTGCTGAGCTAGAACATCTGGACACCCACAGTTAACGGAGGAGAGGTTTATTTGGCTCACAGGTTGTAGAGATTTGAATCCATAATCAGTAGGCTTCAGGGCAAAGTGGTATGGCAGAGGAAAAGTAGCTCAGGGTGGGCAGAAGGCAGCAAGTGACAAGTGACCAGAGACCCCCTTTCTCTTCTTTATACCTTATATCTTAGGGCAGGTAGGACTCATACCCTCAGTCCTAGCATGGTATCCTTGATCTTAGCATCACATACCCACATACACTAGATCCAGCCACCTCTGAAAATGCTCACCTCTGACTCCATTAGGCTTTGGGGAGTAATCTAGATACAAGCCATACCAGCATCCATAAATTTTGGATGATTGTACATGGAACAAAATATGAAGATCCTTGTATGCCAACATGGAGGCAACAAGGAATCCATGGAACTTTCTACCTAGTGCAATGACATGATTAAAGAATTAATTGTCCCAGATTTTGGGAGAATGCAGATGGGTGTGTGAGGCTTAGTAGAAGGAAAAGAGAATAAATTTCAAGAAATAGTGAACACTGAACTAAGGCAGTGGTGTTTGGCAGCCATTTCAGAAAATGAATCCATTGGCTTTTATAACTGAGTATCCTTCCCGAAGCACCACCCTCCACCCCAGGAGGGCCTGCCAGGGCACAGATTGAGTCTTGGCTCATTCTTCAGAGCAATGAGGAATATTTTACAATACAGAACTCCCAATCATCACCACTAGTAGCAAAAAAAAAAAAAA
>NW_022900917.1:45525722-45592998 GCF_012274545.1 Fukomys damarensis
AAAAAAAGTCATTTTAAAAACACATTTAAACAAAATTTGCAAAATTTCAACGGATTATAAAGTGGTTTCTTATCTCTCTTATGGCTATGAATACATTGTGAAATCTAGGACAGTTAAATACTGTATTTAAATTCAGATGTGATATACACATATGTTACTTATTCTTTTTATAAAGATCTGCCCTAGTGAAATTTAATTAGCCTTGGCAAGCTTATATACTGTGTGTGTTAGAAGAGGATTTAAACTAAGTTGGTAGTTTTAACCTGATGAAATTCTCCAACTTCAGCAGCAGAGAGGTGTATCAGAATTAGACATCATTAAAAATGATAAAAATCAAAGTAACAATGAATATAAAAGAAGTTTATCTCCTAGATAAGTAAATTTGAGAAATAGCACAGAACTGGGAAGGGGTAGGGCAGCTATACAGTGTCATCATATTCTGGAAGTCAGGCTCATGTTATCTTATTGCTTTGCCATCCCCACTCCAAGATCCAAGATGGCAGCCTAGAGTTCCAAAAATCATTTCGTAATTTGCCAGTGCAAAAGAGAAAGAATGCAGACAGTTGTACCTTTAAAGGATTTCTCAGAGTTCATACATGCTCTTCTGTTTGCATACAATTAGATAAAATATATTTCGGTGATGGCAAGGGGAGCTGAAAATGTAATTATTTTTTGTGGCATTATTCTGGCTAATAATTGGGAAGTCTATAAGCAGAGTAGAATATATATTAAAAGATAACTAAATTCTAGCCTGAAGGAGAAACTAGAGAAAGGGAAATAATGATAGTAGTATCAAATGAAATACTTCTGTAGTCTAGATGACTATTCAGTGACCCAGTTTCACAAGTTTTAAACAATTCTTAGTTTGGGTGCACACTGCCTAGGAGATACATAGCCAGTGCAATAAATATGGATTTGTTTAACTACAAGCTTCTTCCAATCTGTGCTCTATTGACTCTCAAGAAATACCACAAAAAATTAATACAATTATATTCAATTCTGGGTTAAAGAATACTCATGCCTGATTGCTCATACCTCTCTCACAGTTCACATGAATAGTGGTGCCCAGGGTTGTACCCATCAAAAAAATTCTAGTGACAAATTTCAGGACATTTTTGAAGCTAGTTAGAGGAGATGCCTTCGGAACTCTAAAGTTTCATAAGATCTTTCAATAGTTTCACATGGTAGTGAGATGGGGCATCTCACTCTGCTTGAACATAGACTTCGGGCAAATGTGTGCATATGAATAACATATATTAGATAAACTACTCTTCAAAGTTTAGATTTGGGATGAAAAGTAAACTATTCAAATTAATATTGGAGATAGGGCAGTTTGAGTTCAAGATGCTGGCCATCAGCAATTCCTTCCCTATATGGTCAATTTCCCATGAACATGAGAAACTGCATGGGTGGACTGCAGTCTTCCCTTTTCCCAAGAACTGAGGCAGTCTTAGGGGCTTGCTGGAGCAATAAGCGTGAAGTCTTGGCACTTTAACCTGGGTCGCTAGAAATGTGTGCTTTGGAAAGCTCACATTGGGAAAGTCAGTCACTCCATGAGAAGTATAACTATGCTGTGACCACCATGCTGTGAAAAGCCCTAGACAGGTTCAGAGGCCATAGAAGAAAACACTCACTATAGAAAGTGAGAGACCACCTGTCCCAGGAAGCCATCTTAGAAACGGATCCTCCAGCTCAAGCACTCCAGCTGTGGCCATGGAGATCAAGACGAAACATCCAGCCAAGCCCTTCCAAAATTCCTGATCCACAAAATTGTGAACAAAATAAAAGAAGCCTAATAAGTCCCTACGTACTGTCACAAATAGGAAACAGAAAAGGTAGGTTAAAAAGAGACTATAATATAGGAAATGTGACTACTAGATAAGCAAGAAGCGAGGCAGCTTCAAAAGATTCAAACTGATATGGAGAACTATGAAGTCATCATGATAAAGCCAATGATCAGTGACTAAAAAAGCCGGGTGATAGGGACAAATTCCATAAAAGTAGACAAACTGTTGAAAAAAGAATATACTAACATAAAGATAGATGTTCTCAAAAGAAAATAATAATTCCAGGAAAAAAAGAGAACTCAAATAGCACTGCAAATGCTCTATCCAGGAAAAAATGTGCAAATATCAAAGTAGTATAATGTTAGAAATGGAGAAAGGAAAAATCTCATTGATGGCAGCTTTCACGTTGTGTATGAAATGCTTAATTGTGTAGGTATATGGGTGAGAATTTGGTAATTTTTACATGGGGGAGGCAATTCTTGCTTTCAGAACTCACAAACATATCTCATTTTTGTCTGAGAATAATAATTTTGTGATTCTTTCAATTGTGAATAAATGTTATAACCCCTCCAGTTTGCAGGGATATAGCGATATTTTTTGCATTGCCAATGAGAAGCCATGTCTTTAAGAAAGCAAGGGTGTCTGGAAAATACAGAAAACAAGAATGGAAGCTAAAATCTGAGGCATGGAACTATGCTAATAGATAGTCATGTCTTCTGGTAAGTTCCCTGTTAGTTGATGAGTTTGGAACATTGGATACATGAGGAAGTCACTTGTCATGCTAGAGTGAAGACTGATTGCTTTTTAGAAAAAGAGAAGAGAGAATTAAACAAGAAGTACAGACATATCTCTTGTTTCATGTAATCTTGGAAAGTCCTATATAACTCTGTTTTGTTTTGAAAACCTAAGGATATTTATTATGTATATTATCAAGTAAATATTATGATATATTTCTAAGAAAATAAAATCCCTAGTCATCCTTCTCTTCATTTTTTAAAAACAGTGATTGGATTTTAATACTTATAATTAAATTTACGGAAAGTATGTTCTCATATATAAATATGAGAGGGAAGAATATATTTTTTAAATTTCAAATTTATAACAATAGTAAAGAGTAAAAAGAGTTGCAATCACTAATCTCCTATTCATCCCATACTCATTTTCTAGCACTAAACAGTTTTTTTTTCTTTTCTCTAGATCAATCTATTTAGAAATTTTTTTCACTCCAACCCTCACCTCTTTACTCCACCTATAGTCAATGTCCCTTTACCTGTGGCATTTTACACTTGTGAAAATCTGCTAATGGCTGACAACAAAAGGACTGCTAATCACACCAATTAAGAGGTGTGAATGTCACCCTTTACCTACCAGCTTTGTTACTACACATGTTAATTAGTAATTATACAGGTGCAGCCTTTTGCGTTCAAGAGGTTAATGTTCAGACACAGCTTTGTTTTGGCTGTTTGTTTAAATATTGAAAAACTGTGGATAGAGGGCTGGTCTATCTGTCAAAGAATGAACAGATGCCATTGCTGTATTTTCTCAGATGAAACATCTTTAGACTGACTTACCTTGATAAAACGGACCTTCCAACAAGTGATTCTCTGTGGTCAACCTATCAAAGACCATATGCTTGTGGTTCTCTTATTTTGCTCTTAGTGGAGAAACAGGGAACTTTACATTACAGAACTAAGGAACTGTACTGCATAGTTTGGTGAGAGGATTATGCTAGAAATGTGTAGAGTCAGTTAAAAGAAAATTCTCTATAAGATTTTTTGATGTGTAGAGTTTCTATATTAATTTCTTCTGAAAGCTTTGCTCATTTATTGATTTAATGTGATAGATATGTCTCTCAGATTTTCATGTAGAAAATTTTAACTATCAGCATACACAAATGAGGGAAATCTCAAGTTCATATACTCTCAACTTGATGGGACCCTCAAGAGATCATATTGACAAGCCTGTAATTAGAGAAGGTAACAAAACTATTTTACAGGGGGAATTGTACAGGTTCAAGACTTTATATGTCTTGTCCAAGGTCATTAAACCAAGACTAGCTTTGATTTACAAAGTGAGCTAGATTTTGGTAAAAGCTAACCTTCAATTGTTCCCTAACAGAATGAGTAATTTCCATGAGGAGCTGGTAATTTTTAGCTTGTCCTCAGACCTACTGAAATATCTCTGCTCTTTCCATGCATCTGTAAGAGCAACTGTTGTTTTCAGTCATTCAAGGGGAAAGTGTGCAATACGTGCCTCTTCTATTTTTGTGGTAGACTCCACAACAAATAAAGAATGGCTCTCTGGGAAGCCTGAGGGTGGTTTCTTGGGTGTAAGCTGCAAGGTTTTGAAAGCTTCTATGTAATAGTAAAACTAGCTGATGGATTTGAGGCCAGTGACCTATACTCACCTTGTTCTTCGCTCACAATGAGATTAATTATTTTCTGCCTTACAACAAGGAGTAAGTGGAGGTACTCTAGTAGGGCTAAGAGTACAGCTGCTTTCTATGCATAGGGGCAAAATCTAAACTTTACCCACAACTGAATGAACAGATGCTCAGCATCCACACAGTTGACTGTGTGTTATCAGGAAATGATAACTGTTATTGCTGTAGAAGCTTATTCACCTCTGAGGACATGAGAACCCTTAGATAAATTCTTCGAAGCAGAATTTTGGTGTTTGAGTTATATACATGAATTAGAATCTATTGCTGAATAGTAAATTGTCTCAAATTGAACAGCTAAAAATGATATTTTTATTATTTCAGTTCTTTCAATCAGGAGTCCAAGAACAATTTAGCTGGTTCCCTTGTAAGGTATAAATCTATGTGTCAGTGGTCATTTGGGATTGTTGTTGCATCTGAAGTTGTACTAGGAGGTAGCCAGTTCAAAACTCATTGATATTGTAGGTAGAATCTGTTTCCTTGTTACAGGACTACAGCCTCATTTACTTGCTTTGATTGAAGGCTTGGAGTGCCTTCAGCTCCCATAAATAGCCTTAAAGTTAATTGCTTCACAGAGCTTCTAATATAGGCAGCCCAGGCATGGCAGCTTGCTTCTATGGAGTCATGAAGGCAAGGAGAAACCTGTGCCAGCAAGTTGGATATTACAGTATATGTAATACAATCATGAACTAGCATGTGTCCTGTATCTTTTGCCACATTCATTCTATTGACTAGATTACAAGCTACAAGTCCAACGGTCCTCAGAGGAGCCTGTGACACAAAGGCATAAACACTGAGATACAGGGTCGTGGAGGCAATTTCAATCATTTGTTCACCATCATACATTTAAAAATTTTTAGTAAAGATAACCAAACCAATTCTCTATAATGACCTTATAAAGAGTGAAATCTACATTTCCAGATATTTATACTCTCCAAATGCTAAGAAAATCCTGTATATAACAGGAAATGGTACAATGGAGATTCAGCTCCAGGAGGTGTAGCAGAAGGAAGAGAAAGGGTGTATCTGAACTTTGTTGGTTGGCAAATAGTTTCTTGGTATTCCAGAAATACCAAATATTTCTTGGTATTAGCCAAACAATGAGCAAGGTGCTGAGGCCTGGTTTCCAACGTGTCCCGGCAATGTGTCCCAGGTAGGACACCTACATAAGCAAAGCTGGTGGGGACAGCTAGGGGGTGGGAGGGTGGAGGCGGGCTGAAGAACAGGTTGGGGGTTGCAGAGAGATGCACTGACTTCGCCACACACCATACGCCTCGTTGTGGAGCACAGGCTCACTCGTGTCATTTTGTGTGCAGTAATGAAGCCTGCCGAGAGGTCTCCTGCTTGCCGATAGCCGGCTGTTGTACTAAAAATGCAAACCACCGCCTCAGGCTATGGAATCTGTAACAGGCAGAGGACAGAGGCTGCGGCTAAGCGCCCCACTGCTCGTCCTCCCTTCAGCACTGGCAACTTGGATGTGGAAAGCTGGTCTTTACCCTTGTACATAAGGACACAGAAGAAAGAGATTTTTAATTAAAAAAAAAAGATGTCCCAGAGGTCGATGATTTTAATCCTGACTTTTTGAGGGAAAGATATTAAAGATAGGAGAGGAGGGCTGCCTACTACTCATCCTCTAGCCCATGTTTTCTCATGCAAAATAAGCCTTTTGAACTAGAAAGCTGCTTTTTGACTCCTCCTCCAATGTACCCCTCCGAGTGCCCTCCCTTTTCCCAGTTCTCTCCTCTGTGGACCAGGCTAGTCACCCGCAGCCACCTTTTCCAAGGTCTTCATAACAATGGCTCATTAATATTCGATGGGTCTTACATGCAGGGAATCGCCAGGGTTCACAGCTCAGGGCCTGGAGGAAAGCACTGGCCAGGAAGGTGGAGGGGAGGGAGGGACGCAGTGGAGCCTCAGATCCTAAGATACGTGGAAACCAGTCTGGGTTTTGGTAGCTCTGCCTGGTCCTGAGTTTGTTTTAAATGTTGACTTCCTGCTCTCAAACTTCACTTTGGCCCTAAGGCTTCTTGGACTCCGGTTGCAAAGCGGTTTTAAGTTATAACCTTGATCCACATTCATCTGAGGGTCTTTGTTATCCACAGCCCACATTTCAGAAGGCACCTCCTCCTTTTTGTCAATCTTCTTGGAGGTAAGCCCTTGAAGTGCGGGAGAAATGCATTTTTCCTTGTGTTTTTAGGCATCTTTTATTTCCGTGGAATTCTTGATAGACAACAAAGAATTTTTTTTTAAATTAGATTTTATGCTGTCAAGGAGACAAGCTGTTCTCCCAGTTAAGGCTTTTTGGTAAGCCTGGTAAAACTTTATTAAGAATTTACGTATACATTCAGTCCTTCACAGAACTCAGCTGGAGTCATTTCTAGAAACACAGCTTACTTTGGGAGGAGTTTGATAAATTTGTGACTTTGAATCCCAGCTCTGGGGGAGTGGTCTTGATTTCTGGAAGGCCTGAGAGGAGGTGCTGACTCCTCAAGGGAAATACTGAGGATGACACTGTGATAT
Organism: Fukomys damarensis; assembly: GCF_012274545.1. NCBI lineage: Eukaryota > Metazoa > Chordata > Mammalia > Rodentia > Bathyergidae > Fukomys > Fukomys damarensis. Next base: position 45,532,470 of record NW_022900917.1, read on the forward strand.
GAACAATTCTGACCCTTCTATAGTAGTAAAAAGATGTAATTCCTTTTTACCTTACTGAGCCGTATTCCATGGTCAAAGCCCTATAATCAAAGACAGATTGAGAAGAAAAAAGTAAATCAAATTTATTAAAGTTTTGAACAACAGGAGAGTCTTCACGGATGATGACTCAAAGAACCAGAGGAAACTGTATTTTTATGCTTTGGTTTGATGAAAGGACAGTCAAATACCAGTGTGATTGGACAAAAAAGGTATTGTCTTGTGGCCTGGATATTTAACAATGCTGTTTATTCAGATTCTTTTCGACCTTTCTGTGTAGCATTACTTCTTCCCTTCCCCCAGGTATAGGGCCAGATCCTTGTGGATTGAGAGTTTTATGACCCACTTTCCGGGAAGTAGGTCAGAGAATGACATGTCTAGGTCTTATGGCTTGCTTTGAGGGGTGGAGGGGAGTTCTAGTTTCTATGACCTGCCTTGGAAGCAAAATGAGGGAAGTAGAAAGGAGGGCAGGAGAAGGATAAAGAGGATTTTTGATTTTCTCCTTGCCAGTCTCTTTCAATTCTAAGTATCATCATACTAAAAGGCTATACTTTGGGGTATCATATTCTAAGTCATAACGTTTCATACTAGCATAGCACTTTATGGTTCTTAAGCCCTTCTGCTTAACCATCAAATTTGATAACCCCAGTAGGCAGGTGGGACACACTGTGTACAGATTGGGAAGAGTGGTCTTCCCCACCAGTGAGTTGCTGGTAGGCAATGTTTCCCAGTTAGGGTTTCATGCATAGGATTGAAACCTGCTCCTTCTGTACTTCTCCACTTTCCTTTTACACATATCTCTGTTATTCATATACTTATTTGCTAATCACTGAATTCCTTACAATCATTTTCCCCATACAAATTCAGCAGGTAGTACGTAGTCCACCTGTTATTTTCTCGATCAGTGCTCATACCCTCACTGGCACTCTCTCTCTTTTAATTCAGATTTAAACTATCCACCAACCATTCTGATTTCAAGACAACTAAGTAAACCATAACTGTACTCTGGTTTTCAGAGTGAGTTAATCATTGCTGTCTTGACTAAACCTCAAAGCAATCATCAGATAGGGATGCTCAACTTCATTCTTTGGTAGGGTAGTGAAGCCTTGGGCAAGTGGTAAATTATATTTTTCCCTCTTTGTCACCTTGATCCTCACCCACTTGGCTGGCACCATTGATATGTTCATAAATGCACAAGACCTAGTCTCCACTGTTTTTTTTATGAAGCCTGTGTATTATATCCCTATGAAAAGAATATGAACAATGCATTTATTGTTTCAAAAAAGGGAGAATCTTTTTGGTGCAACAAGTATATAAAATGATTGGTTAAAGGCATAGCCTTTAGCATTATAGAGACCTAGACTTAATCTACCTATTTATTGGCTATTGATGTTGAAAAAATTATTTGATGTCTCTAAATTTAAGATTCTTCATCTAAAAGACAGGTTTGTTATACTTACAGCATTTTCATGAAGCTTAAATTAAATAATGTATGTAACGCATTCAGCTTACCATAGAGTGAGGACTTAATTAATATATGGTACTAATTATTTGAAGACTATGCATGCTTAGGATTTTGACGGCTAGAGATAGGGCACATGATAACTTCTGATAAGGGAAGAAACTGTTATTAATGTTTCATGTTCTAAAATTAGACTCTGTAACACATCCTCTTTCTAAGAAGGTAATTATCAAGTCAATTTATAGTTTGACCAGTGTTTTTCAAAGCACTATCACTTCTTCATTCAACTCTCTCTGCGACTATTTGGTTAGATATCGTTCTCTCCATTAATAGGAAAGAAAATAGGAACCTGACGAGGTGAAAGAACTTGTTCTTGGTTACATTTCTAGAAGACAGATTGGATTTTTTTTTTCTGGTTCCTGCTGAAGGCTTCTTTCCTGAGACCATTCTGTGTCTCTTAACATTTGTCTAGCACTTGCAGTGTAGTCGGCACTGCTCCAAAAAAATGTTAAGTCATTTTACTCATTCTATATCTTCTTGAAGTAGGTTCTGTCATTGCTCAACAAGGAAAGAAGTGCAAAGAGAAGGTAACTTGCCCACATTTTCACAACAGTTTGGCACAGAGTGAGATTTTACTCTAAATAGGCTGCTCTGAGTCTATACGCTAGATCACTGATGACACTTACCCATGGGAACATGTTTCTCCTGCTGTGTGTTCTGTGTTCTACAGTTTCCTCTATAAATCTTTTTGTCTCACTGCCTGCTCGTAACAGCCATTCTGGGTAGATAGATATTCAATAGGTGCTCGCAAATCACCTGTGCAAGGAGACAATAGTATTGAGAGTTTGGCTTGTTTGATTATATTGTATTTCTAGCCTATGAAGAAGAGTGATATAGCTGAAAGGCTGCAGGGAAAAAGGTACTGGGGCAGTGAGGGTGGAGAAGGATATGGGGTTTGGGAGAAGGAGACTGGGGTGGAGACCAGTGTAGTGTGGGCACTTGCCCCTGTGGAATTTTAGCCAAGTATTGTTTGGGATCTCAGCTACAATGTCCAAAACATCAACCTAGGTAGTGCACATGTTTCTTTATCATCTAGTGGAAATAATTTGTTTCCATAGCTAAACACATATTGGATTTCTAAAGATCAACATTCTTCTGACTTTCCGCCCCCATTTCTAGTTTGGGGATAGTACCCAAGACCTTCACTCTGAGCTGTATCTCCAGCATTCCTTTCTTTAGTTTGACACAGCATCTTGCTAAATTGGTAAGTTGCCAAGGCTCATTTCTTTTAGTCCACTGAGTTATCTACAGCTCTAACAAGCAATGATTTGTAATGACTGGGTCACAATCTTAATCCTAACAGAGGATCTGCACTCATAGGTCTCATGAATTTTACACCTTTATCCAAAGGACAAAAAAGGATACCATCTCTGCTTGTGGCATAGTTTAATTTTATAGTCAACTTACCCCCTCACTAGGTTAGGGTTTAGAAAAAGTCATGCATTTTTCTGTTCCTTTTTGATTATTCAAATATGGTGGTACCTTGGTTTATGAATTTAATTTGTTTTAGAATTTTAGGGAAGATGGCTGCATTTGTGTTTGTGTGGGGAAGATGGCTGTTGTTGTGTTTGTTGCCCAGGGCAGAATTTGAGAACAAAGGCAAAGTTTTGCCAAACACTTTTGTTTGAGAGTCGAATTGTTCAAAAATAGAAGTATTCATGAACTGATATATTACTCTAGTAATAAGCCAAATTCTCATCTAATTTTCTTTTTCCCTGTGTTGTCCTGTATAAATACAGAGAACCTTGGGAATTTGCTCGGTCTAAAGAGCTTATTCATGGTCATATATATAGAACATGCCAAAAAAGTGTATACAAACTTTGGGAAAAAAGTAACATGATGTTTTTCAACACATTGTGTCATCCTCATTATGAGGAATATTAGAGGATGTTATATGTTGCAGAAAATCCACTGCACTTCTGGACCTTAGAGAAGGAATTGAAAATGTGTGTGCAGCAATCTCAATGACCAACATTACACAAGTAGCAGTTCACTATACTAATAAATGACTGGAAGCTAATGGCCACTACTTCAGGCACCTCCTATAATTGTAGGGGCAAAGATAATTTGTATTAATTGAATCATGTTTCAATAAATTTAGTATTAAAATATTCATACAAGTTTTTAATTTCCTAAGTGTATATATGTTTTTTTGTGTGTGGACTTTGTATATGGAAGAAACTGGAGCATCTGGTCAGACTGCAAAAGAATCCCTTTCTCTGCTACAGTTGCTGCCATCAACTATGGTTGCAAACTCTATAAACCGAGGAGCAGAACACTGCTTACTCTTGTGGAATCAGTCATAGTTTCTCAGCATGTAGGTTGAGGAAGAGGAGGACAAGTTATTTGAAGTTCCCCATACCCAAAAAGGCCCGAGCCTCCATAATCAGAGCCCTATGTGAGCAGCTTCTGAATCTTATACTTGCGGTCTTACTCAGGGAACCCAGTCGGTCCAGAGTGACTGTCAGAAAGGAAGTGATTCTCAGCTGTTGACCTGGGGCCCAGACTCCTCTCCAAAAGTCTGGATCCTGATGTTGTTTGTCCAGTTTTGTACTTTCTAATCTCCTGGATATCTGTTCACATCTGTTTTATGGATTTCATTTGTTTTCTATGCTGGGATTCCATCATGTTCCCGAGCTCCTCTATTTTTTTTTTAATCTGTATCTGCTCTAGAGTTATTAATCATGTCTTCACTATGGATGGAATCTCTTTTGTTATCTGAGAAATTATTTCTGATTTTACTATTTCCAGATCCTCTTTTGTTGCCAGTTCAGGGAGTCCAGATGGTTGAGTGTCAGATTGTTCCATCTTGCTGCTCCTTGGGGTTGCTTTCAGTGATCTGGAAGTCTTGTTTTGAGTCTTCTTTAGGTGTCTTTTCATTTCAACTAATGCAGTCTGCTGCACCTTTACTGAGGTGACTCTGCTCTCCCAGTGGGCTTCAATTCCCAATAAGCCTCAGAATGGCCTCCTCTCTGCTGCTTACCACTGTGCCAATTCCTGGGTTCAGAGTGATGGCCATCTGCATCTCCATGCTGGGTTGTTGTCTGGTCAGGCCTCTGGCTGGGGGTTGCCTGCCTGACTGACTGCCTCACTCTTTTCTGAGTAGGCCTTTGGCAGGGGGCTATGCACCTGAGGCTCTGGTGTCTGAGCAGGCTTCTGGCTAGGGACTGCATGCCTGAGCAACTGTTTTCTAGACTAGTCTTTGGCTGGGGCCTGCTCATCTGCACCTCTGATAATCAGGAAGGCTTCTGGCTTGGGCCTGCATGCCTGGGAAGGTGTTTTCTGGGTGGGCCTTTGGATGGGACTTGCAGGCTCAAGCCACTGGTGTCTGGGCACACACTTAGGGATGGTATCGGGATTGGGGGCTTCTGGCTGGGGCCTGCACCAGTTTTGTACTTTCTTATTCTTCTGATGGCTTTCCTTTTGGGGTTTCTTTCCTTTTACTTGTAGAAGACTCTCTTCGTGACTGAACTGTAGCCCGCGTCATGCAGCCCACAACTGTTTTTTATCAATAAAGCTTTATTGGAGCAAATCCATGCTCACTGATTTACATGTTGTCTGTGACTGCTTTTCTGTAGCAGAGCTGAGCACCTGTGGACAAGACCATGTGATCCACAAGCCTAAAATAATAATTATTTTGCTGTACAGAAGATGTTTACCTATATGTATGTGGCCGTTTAAAATGCTAAGGTGACACGTAATTATCAAAGTGAAATCTTCATGTTCCTTTTTCTTCCTTCTGAAAGATTTCAAGGTTAAATAATTTGATGGATGTAAATTGAATGCATGTACAAAGGTAGCTTCACAATCAAAAGAAACTATACTCCAGGCTCTTGTCAAAGCTACAACAAAAAATTCTTTTATACTCTTTCCCCTGAAGTTATTTATTTATTTATTTTTACTTAGAACAAAGAAGATGAGCTCAAAGTTGGCTTAATATCTACTTTCCCAGAAATAGAAATAGGTAGGCAATTTTAAAATAGAAAATGATTCTGGCTCACTAGTACTCAAAACATTTTTCCAAGGATAAGGAAGCACTAGCATAGAGCACACTCAATCATATTCTCAAAATAAATAACGCGAATAGTACTAGAGTGCTTTTTGGTGACTTTTAGACCTCCAAAAGATTAAGAAAAGGCTGGGAATGTAGCTCAGTTGTAGAGTGCTTGCCTAGAATATGAAAGACCTGGGGTTCACTTCCCATGACAGAAAGAGAGAAGTAAAAGAAAAGAGAGAGTGAGAAAGAGAGAGATAGAGAGAGAACTATAAAATCAATCTTTCTTGAAAGATTCTATGAGCACTAATCTTTATAATAAAAACTGTTCATTAGCTAAGGCCCGATTTTAAATAGTGTTAGAGTCATGTTGACCTAGCTGATTAAAAATGAGAACATTCACAATATAGTTTGGCTTTTCCTCTCTCCCTACAAGAGCCTTGTTGTGCAACAGCCTGAGCTAAACATGCTGTGTCTATCTCATCTTTTACATTTCCCGGGTGTTTTCTTCTTAGATCATGCAACAACCCTGTCATTATTTTAAATATTTTTGCCTGTAAATTGCAGAATACTTGATCTGATTTTAATAGGACCCATGTGTGAAATCTATTACTTTTTTTTAATCCGTCGTTCTGATTCTTTCTGCTCTTTAGTACAGCACAGCTTGGTAGCACTAGGTACGTCTTGTTGAAAGTATGTCCATAAATATGTCCCTTGCAGCACGGAACAGCTTGTTAAATTGGCAGTCCTCAGCAGTTTGCCTAGAAAAGTTTGCCTCACTTGCGATAGTCCAAATGTAGGGCAGAACACAGCGTAACTTTTTATCTAATTTTACCAATTGACATATTCTTCAAATTTTTAACTACCTCATGCCTTTTTCTTACAGTGCCACCACTTGATTTTAAAAGCGGCTAAATGTTCTCACACTTCCCAATATGGATAGGAAAATTGCCTTACTTATTGCTGGATATTACTTTTTGGAAAATACTAGAGTTTAAAACAGAATGCCAAAGTCATTGTGGAAGAGTGTCCTGATAAGATTGAGGCCACTGATTTTCCTGAGTTAGGATTGGAGCTATTTTCCACTTTGACAAGAGAGGGGCTCCCCAATTATAGTTGGTCATGTTTTATTAATAGAGTTTATTGACATACTCTTCTTCATGATACCTCATTACTAATATTGATAAACTTTGATATATTATTGGTGTACTGATATACTCTGGTTTCCATCTCTCTGGCTAATATTCTGTTAGAACTAGAAACGACATGCATCCAAGAACTTTCAACCCAAAGCTTAATGTCACAGTGATGAGCCTTCCATTTCACAGATCTTTGCCCTCACCTCCCTGAGAGGAGGCCAAGTTCAGTAGCTTCTGATATTTAAAGAATGCAGACAGCCAATCTCCAGGCCTCAAAACATCAGAGACTGTCCTGGTCAGCTTGTCACTATATGTTCAGATTTATCAAGGTTCATCCTAAGGGAAAAGCACACAGTGGATGAAACAAAACATATATGAATATGTCATGTACACAGGAACCCAGGCAGAGACAATTCATACTGTGTGCTCAGAGTCACTGTCTTGATGACCATACCTTGAAGATGGAGCAAATTTTGAAGATAGCTTTCTTGGAAACATTGAAATATGAAGCAGATGTTGTACAAATGACACTCAAATTTTCTACCCCCTTCTTAAGTATGGTTTCCTAGCTGCAGGTGAATAAAGGCTGATGCTTGAATCATTTTAATTGCCCTTGAATTAAGTATTTGAAACTTGTTACAGTCTCTTACTTTTAAGTGTGTGTAGAGGGTATGTTTCACACTTCTGTCTCAAGGTTAAAAGACAGTATTTCTCAGAAGTGGGGGTTTGAGGGCCAGGATTTAGCTCGGTGATGCCACCGCCACCTGCTGTGCAAGGTCCTGCCTTCAATCCCTGATACTAAAACAAAACAAAACAAAACAAAACAACAACCAAATGAGGGTTTTCTTCAGAATCACCTTGGATAATTGTTACAGGTACAAATTTCTGGGATTTACTTTTAACTCCCTGAATCAGAGTCACAAAGATAGAATCTACGTGATTCTGATACCAGTGAACTTTGAAATTTCCCTGTGTTCAATATGTTTTTCTGTTGCATGAATAAAAACAATCCAAAGGAACAAAGTGAAATGATTTAAACAAATGAAGAACATTTTATTATTATTATTATTTTTAAATGTCCTTCAGGCTTTTATGTTGATTTAACCATGTTAAAAGTGTGACTGATAACATTCTAAATTGTGGAACTGTGGTTGATAATTGAAAGAGAAAATCTCTTTTTTGGCATCCTGACCAGTCTTTTCTTACACTCTTAAAGGTGTCAGAAAATCACTTTAAAAATATTATTTTACCTTTTCTTAATTAAAAAATTAATTATTGCCAAAAGATATTTGCTGGAATGTATAAAAATGTTTACAGATGTCTTAGGAAGAAAACAGCAGAATGTGGAACTAATTATGTTGATTTAAGATAATTATGAAACACAAATGACCATTACTTGCAACAAGTCCCCTGACAGGGTGTGACTCTGGGGATCAAGCTCAAATGAAATTAAAAAAAAAAAAAGAACAGTGATGTATTTGTGTGACAGTGACCAAAACTAGAAAATCCCCAACTGAGTAAAGTTCTTTGGTAATATTTTAGTATTCAAATTACATAAGCTATTTTTTACTGAATAAATTTTTTTTCCTTAACCTCTAAAAAAGTGTGTGTGTGTGTGTGTGTGTGTGTTATTTAGCGAATAAAAGACAAATAAATATTCAATTTTGTTACATTTCTGACTTCCTGTTATACCTTAACCTTAAAAAAAGTGTGTGTGTGTGTGTGTGTGTGTGTTATTTAGCGAATAAAAGACAAATAAATATTCAATTTTGTTACATTTCTGACTTCCTGTTATAGTGGAAACTGACATATTTAGGTATGAATGAATTGCACCCATTTCTTTTCCATCTTTGAATGTCAGTGATATTCTGTGACAAGATTAGAAGTAGAGCTACAAAGAAACTTTTGGATTCTACCAAATGTGCTGGCACAATAGACCTAAGCAGCCTTAACACAATTCGGGACACTTTTAGAGTATTTAGAAGATGTACACTACCTACCTGGACCTTTTGGTTTACGCTAGTTTGGTCATGCTCTATTTTGCATGATGGAATTGAAGACATGGAAAAGACCAACAAATTCTAGAGGGAATCACCACCAACAAAGAATACTGGAGGACCAAAATATTTTGAACTTTCTGTTGAACAGTTGAACAGCCGTATCTAGAAGAGAGTGTCTTTCACATTTATAGGAAACCACATTCACAGAAATGAACTATTCAAGAAAACTGACAAGTTTCTAGGACAATAGGATATTATTAATATGATGTACTCCAACATTTTGAGGATATACTCCTAAGTGAAATAAATAAGTCACACATATGCAAATAGCGAATAGTTTCTCCGGTGTGAAAAACTAAAATAGTACTCAAGATCCTAATGGGACAATTAGCAATGTGAAATAGGAAGAAAAGGACCAAAGGTGTAGGGACAGTGAGAAGGATAGGGAAAGGGGAATAAGGGAAAAAGAAAAAAATGTGAGAAAATGTAAAAATGGAATTAAAGTGTTTGAAGATGGGGAGGGGAGGAGGGGATGAAGGGAGGGTGGGGACAAGGGGAAAAAAATGAGAACCAAGACCTGGCATGTAAAGATACAAGATCCCAGTAATGAAAGTAACTGTACTGTCTACCTAGAATATACCAATAAATTCAATTTAAAATTTAAAAAATATGATGTACTCCAGATTGAGATGAAAAACTGTCAAATTCTTTTACTTAATTTTTATTATGCCTGTAAGACTTGGATTTGTCATGTCACTTGTGGTTCCTTGCTGAATCTTTATATTTACCAAACAACAGTGAGAACTGTTGAAGTAAAATTACTTCAATCATATTACTACTAACTTAAAGATAAACCAGAAATCAACATATCAACCTCCAGGCTGGAACCATCTAGTAAATATCAGGTGAGAATATGTAATCTTAAATATCTACTAGCCACGTCAAACCAAGTTAATGAACAGATGAAAATAATGATGCATGTATTATTTGACCCGACATTTCCAAAATGTTGTCTGAACATGTCTTCAATATAAAAACCACTAATGAGTTGTTTAACATTCCTTTTGTTGCATTAAATATACACAGCTCACTTTGAATTAACCACATTTCATATGGTCAATAACCACATGTAACAGGTTTTCCTTGTCTAGCTATTGCATGTATTAGTTTGTAGTTGTCTTGGCTCTGCTGCACTTTAGGGCTACTCGGGAGTTTAACATGTCTTTACAGGATGTTTATCCCCCTTTGCTATAGTGGCTGCCTCACTTTAGTTTTTTATTTAGCAGCTGCTCATGCCTCCTCTGTCAAAGATGCTGAGCTGGTAGATCAGTCCCATTCTTGGTTCTCACTGTTGCTTGGTAAATATAAAGATGTATCAAGGAACCACATGTGACATGACAAATCCAAGTCTTACAGGCATAATAAAAATTGAGTAAAAGAATTTTACGGTTAGTTTTATATCTCGATCTGGAGGACATCATATAAATAACATCTTATTGTCCTAGAAACTTGTCAGTTTTCTTGGATAGTTTATTTCTGGATTTAAAATACAGAAAGTTGTTAATCATACCTCTTAATTTATGATACCATATAATTGATCTCTTTTCTCCTTGACCATCAGTCTGGACTACTTATATGTCATCTATCAATTATCTTCTACACTTTATCCATCTCCCCACTTACCCATTGATCTCATCAGAGTTGTTTATCAATTTCACATTGCCTTACCATTCTTCCCCTAGTGTAAGCAGCCATTTTAATATGCTCACTGATATCCTTGATTTTTATGTTCTTGTAAAATATATGCTCATGTATTTTAATTTACACAACTATTATTATGCTATGTAGCTCATTATATTTTCTTTTTTATCATTCTCTTCTATTGTTCTTAAGGCCTAGCCATGTAGCTGTGTGGCCATCTCATTTTGTAATTACTGCAGAATACTTAGTAGGCTTCTATCATGTTTAACCTATATGCAAGTGATGGGCACCATGATTGCCTTTCATTTTCTACCATTACAAGCAAATGTCATAGAGCTTGTTTCCTGCTAAGTGAAAAAGTTTTGAGAATTATTTCCAGGAATGGGATAAATGTGTCACAGGGAATATTTATTTTTTAAGTACTATCAGATTAATTTGGGAATATCTATACCAGTCTATGTTTATATTAGCAGGAAATGAAGGTTTGTATTCCCCCAAAATTGCATTCTCTCGCTTTCAAATTTTAATCATTCCAATGAGTTTCTTGGAATTTTTAATGTTGTTGCATCAAAATTCATAATAGAAGCATATAATTGGGTAGCAAAAGTAAGTGATAAAGTCCAGTTTTCTATTTACTTTAAAAATATTTGACCATGTATTGGCTTCTATAATACTAGAGGCAATAGTATCATTCATATCACATTTCAGAAAGACAATAAATAAGAGTAAAATATTTGGATAAAGAAAATGCCTTTGGAATATATGACAGCCACTGGTCACTTCTGCATCTCAGTCTAGAAGGTAGAGGAATACATTCTTTAATAGTCCCAAGAAGCCTGTTCTTAGACTGGGCCTGGTTCGAGTGGAAACTAAAAAACCAATAAAATGTCTAAAACTGATGGTGTTTTTATATATTCTTTAGCAATCTACTCCACTAGATCATAGCAATGTAACCCAGGAAAGCTTGCTCATCAAGGCATTGCCAGTATGAGTCAAAGAGAAAGAGTAAGATGCTGAAGCCTGATGGGCTAAGGGAACTGACCTAAACATAATGCTGTTTCTAAGATAGCATCAGAGTGGTCAACACTAAGTAACAGGCTCTCAAATTCTGGATCCGATGTAAAAATGCCTCCAACACTCTGCAGTATGGTTTCACAAATTGGCTCTGGAAATCACTGGAAAGAGATTTCTGCGCCTTAAGATTTCTTAAAGGTGAATCATTCAATTCTGCTCCTTTTAATAGTTAAAATTTCTCCCTTTCTCACCAAGGGATCTCTAGATTATATCAGTATATAATGGCATAGATGGTCTTTTCTTAAAGCCAGTAGAAATTTAAAAGTCTCCCATAAAAAAGAGGGGGACCTAAGACCAGTACTGCATTGTAAGCAGGGAGTAGAGTGGTGGTGACTCCTATACATTGTCCTTAAAATTACACATAATGAATGAACTAGACAAAGATTGAGTGACTTCATAATCAGCGTGGATTTAGCATATTGATCAGAATCTGTGGATTTCGTATCTGGATTAAAAAAACATGAAATGAAAATATTTGGAGAAATACTGTTCATACTAAATATGTACTGAACAGGATTTCTCCCCTTGTCATTATTTCCTAAACAACATAGGGTAACAATTACTGTATTTAAGTAGTAGTTACATAGTAGTAGACATTAAAGGCAATCTCGAGATAATTTAAAGTATACAGAAGGATATGTCTGGGTTATATTGTGAATATCATTTTCATAATGTGTCACAATGAATGATATTGTGAATGTCATTTTACATAGAGGACTTGAGAATCCATAAATTTTGGTATCTGAGGGAGTTGTGGAACTCATTCTCAGGGATACCAAGGGAAACTATGCAACATGTTTATAGTGTAGGTGGCTTTATGGACTTTCTGTGACATGTACCAAAGGATCCCTGTGTCACTGTAAATAAGAGCATCATTGTATCCATGTCCCTAAAAACATGCACTAACATTGGCTGTGATAGTGAATAAGTGAAAACAGAAGACAGAGATGTTGATTTACACATATAAAGGCCAAAAGTGTTTAACTATTCTGTGATATGAGTAGTAACTATAAAGAAAAAGAGCTTAAACTAAAGAAGTAAATTAGAGGATCTCTGCAATCAGAAAAAATTACAAGTGACAAAATTTATACACATATTCTTTTAGATATTTGTAATTAGGATGATTGTATGATAATTTTAGAAATGATCTTACACAGTTTTGAGGATTTAAGAGAGCCCCTACTCCTTGAACTAACGCAAAATGAGGTCATTTCAGTTTGTTACCAACATTGGGGTTCTTCTCCATACACTGTCCACTCTGGCTGACAGCTCATTCATGGAGGCAGCTGCAAAATATTCTGTTTTACTGATCGTGATTGTGAAACCTCAGGAAATTTTCAGGAAATCCTTAACCTTCTCACCCAGCTTAAAGTCTGTCTCTTAGTCCCAAAGCTGGAACAAGGTCTGGGGTCCTCAGGGCTTGAGCACTGGTCATGCTCTTCAAAATCAGATGCCAGTGGATCCCCTGGAGAGGAGGCTGGGGGTAAGTTCATTGTCAAGGGTGGATGGGGTTAAAGATAATATGAGTCCAATCCACAGGGATAGCAGATCATGTAGCAAGTAATAATTAGAGAAGCCATTACCACTATGTAGATGCAGAGAAAGAGCTGAGTACACGGGCCAGAGTTGTAAAACATTTGCCAACCCAATTAAAAATGAAGGACCTAAAATACTAAATTGTGCCAAATGTGTTCACATTAGAGGAAGATATTTAAGTTAGCACTGCTTACATCTCTATACCATAGTCCTGAGGCAGATAGAAAAAACAGAGTTAGGGGAAAAGACAAGGAGAATCATAATTTTTAATTTGTGCTTTTAATAAAACTGCAGCTTCACAAATGAAGGAAAAATTCCCAAGGGCTTGAAAGCCAGTAAGCTATAAATTGACCTCTAAGCCTATGCCTTTCACCTGTACATAGTACTCCTCTCTGCTAATCCCCATCCTAAATAGGCACACATAATAAGACAGCATATTTTAGCTTCAAGCCCATGTATATGGTTTGCTTTTAAACACAGCTCACCAAATGGGCCAACCCAATATATATTAGGATATACAAACTAGGTAACCCATTTTAGGGACCTATCTAGCCATATATATACATATCTAGAGCACAAATGTACTCTCCCCCTCTTGAGAGGCTGTACTTTTTCTCTGAGTATGTACTTTTGAAATTCTGCCTAATAAAACTATGCTTCTTACTGACGCACCCTGAAAATTCTTTTTCTGTGAGGAAAGTTGGCAAACCTACAACTCTACCCTACATCTACAAACCTATCCTGTGGATGGAGTTGACGTTCCCCAGCTCCGCTTCAGAGACCCCTTCAGACCCTGTCTGGTGACAGTCCCAATAGCCAAGAGCAGTGTGATCAGATCTTTTCTCCACCTTGCTTCCCAGGCCCTGGTGCTGACTGGGAGGAATGCTCAAGGTGGGAGGGGAGAGATATTTTTCCTTTGATTCATTTCCTCACATCCTGAAGAACTAAAGGATAACAGACTTTCCGCTTTTAATGATTGACCAGTACTTTAATGATTGACCAGCTCCTTCTGACTCATTGTACACAGGAAATGAAAAATAGTGGTAAATAAGTTTCTTCTAGCAATTTTATCCTTCTAAAGTGTTGGTAAAAGTTTTTGGGGAAAGGGGATGATTTTTCTACATAACACAAAGAACGTTTTAGGTAAATAAATTCACAATATTTTGGACTAGAGGTGATAAATTACTCAGTGGGATCATAAATCTATATTTCAGCTCAATGTAGCTGTTTAAATGCACTAAGTAGGCAAGCTAGTTGATTTAAAGGAGCTTAAAAACTCTTTTTTTTAATTTCACTGAGCAGTGAACTAACCATTACCACCCTCTCCTTCCCACCTCCCCACCTCCCACCCTGCCTTACTTACCTCGTTGCTATTATCTGAATTCAGTGCATAATGGTAAAGCAGTGTGGCACCTCAGTTCATTTAGCTTGGTCAAAGCTCCCTGTTGTTCTGATGTCATTGTATTTCTAACATTTGTAAGGGATAGACTCTGAAATTAAAAACTAAGGCTGTTCCTTTTCTTGCTCTTGCTCTTGAAAATATTCAGTGTTTTTAAGATTCTGACATAGTTTTCCAACTATATAATAAATAATATCTAGTTTTAACATTTGTAGTCTAAAATGAAATGAGGAGCAAAAGGCAGGATCCATTAATTTATAATTAAACTGGTTGGGAAAAAGGAAGCACATGCTAGCAGATTGGTCCTCGGTGACTGATATGCTCACTGCCATGAGCTACCACTGGAGGATGATTTATGATTTTCCTAATGTTTCTCATTCTCATTACAGCAGAGAAGGTCACCCACAGAATCTGGATATACACGACATGGCTTGACTTTAGGTGGTTGCCTTTTTCTTTTTCCTTTTGCTTACATTTCAGTATTTACAGCTTACCAGCCTTAAATTTGACACTCAGCAGACATAAACTGTATTCTTGAGAGGATTAAAGGATTGCTCGCTCACTAGCCTAATCAGATTAATCAGAGATTCTGAACAAGATACCTAATTCAATTCACAAGGTAAAATGTGTGATTACTGCCCGCTAGTTAGATTTGGCTCTAGCATACACACATGCACAATCGTGTGTGCACACATTCAGGAATTCATGCATACGTAGCACATACACTTTTTACACATTCTATTATTTAATAATTATATTCTCGTAATCGTCATCTACCAGCTTTTAACACCTCCCTCATTTAAGGACGGAGGGAAAGTGTGAAAGAAAAGGGTATGTGCCTAAGTTGCCTAATGTTATTAGATTTTAATTTCTTTGTTCATTACAAGTTATATGAATTTACTTTAAGAACTGTATTTTTGTTGGAAAACAATCCTTTAACAGAATCTCTGGAATTTTTTATAACTGCATAATTATTTGCATTTTCACAGCTATGATACAAACTTTGAAATTTGAATATTACTAATTGAAATTATAGTGCAATAAGAAAGATGCTGAAAAAATAGATTGTTAATTATTATTTCAATTAGTGCTTTTCTGTTCCTATTAGGAGCTTTAATTCTAGTCTATATTTATTTTAATAAGCTCCTTTTTTCCTGCAGAAACAAGAGGCAGCAAAGACCCTTTGTACTGCAGATATATCAAATCAGGATTGGGACCAACTGTCCGATTGTATGAACTCTTATTTTAAAGCAGCCTGAGTTAAGCAGATTTTGTTGGATTGACTTTTATTTGGGTCTTATGCTATTTGGGAGGTGAACACTGTAATACTGGGAATATTCTCAAAGATAGTAAGCAGCAAAATTAAAGTGTGAGTCCTGTTTGTCCACTCCATTAATCATAATTATTTGATCCAGGAACTTGTGTGGCCCCTGGGAGCAGAATTTAGACACATCTCCATATTGGCCTTGCAGTTCAACATTGAATAGGATTTGATGCTCTTGTTTCCAGATAGAATTAATTTATTTTCAGCAATCATACATTCATTATAAAATCATCACTAATTTGTTTATAATATTCATTAATGTTTGGTGATAATGATTTTAGTATATAATACCAATTTTTTGATATTTAAGCTTAATGTTTTTCAATATAAATATCTTATATTTTCAATATAAATGTTTTATATTTTTCAAAGTCCTTTTACTGATTTGATCATTACAGCAATCCATGGAATTTATAGGGATTCCAAAATGTAGTTTGCAGAGGAAGAAAGAAGCAGAGAGAAGTGCTTTATCCAAAATTTAACTGGTAGGATTAGGACAACATACAGGCTTTTAACTTTGAGCACAGTATCATGCTGATTCTTTTCCTGCTGCATTTCTCAGTAATAGTTAATATCTGTAGGTTTGCAGAGACCTAGCAGCACTCATCCCACAGGAGGACATGAGGAGCATGCATATCAGAAAGAGGAGGGCTGGGGATACAGCCTGACAAATTAATAGATATGTTCTACAGCAATGAAATAAAATAAGAGATAGTTCCAAAACAGCAAAGAGTGAAAAACAAAAACATCAATAAATGAACAATGACTTCTGGTTGGTTTCCTGGGCTTTTGAGCTTTACTACAATTTCATTGCTACACTAGAGCAAAAAGTTTAGAGGATGCACTTTGGATCCTTTGGAGCACTGTGAATGCAAGCTAACTTTTATAGGGTTTATAATTTGGTAGGAGAGTTATCTATATGATCATAAGTAGTCAACCCATGTGGTAGGTTCTTTATTATGTCCCCTGCTTTTCAGAAAATAAAAGTGAAACATCAAGAATTCCAGAAACATGCACAAGGCGGTCTAATCCTGGGGTCTCTGTTCTTTACCACTATCCTCACTTCTTTGTCATAGAGGATGAGCTTAACATTGTGGCTCTTTTACAAAATATTGTTTCTACACTGAAACCTAATAATCTTAATGTTTGCATTGTATCTGCATTTGCAGCATTATCTTTTAACAGAAATGGTGACATTTGTTTTGGCTTAACTTCATTTTTGGCATACTTTGAGGGCTTAATACATGTCAGATATATGTGAGATGTTTTCCCATTTATCAAAGTTAAATCCCACTTGAGAGATAGATATTATTTTGTTCATTGTAAAACAGAGAATTTGAAGTCCAGAGAAAACAAGAGACCTGTTCAAGTACTAGACCAAGTTAAAAAAAAAAAGCTGCAATTCAACTCACACTGACTCTATGTCCTCTGGCCTTTCTCTGTTTCTTGCTTGATACTTTTAGTCATAGGTATGGGTTAATGCACTGAGGTTCAGATCCTGATACACTAGTAGCAATAAAGAAACAAAAGGAAAGATGCTCAGAGTTTTGGATTTGCAGAGTTATCTTTTCTTCATGTGAATGTCAGGGAGTTTTCATAGTTCATTTCATTAACACTAAGTAATCAAATGCAGTTTCCCTCTCCTCTCCCTAGGCCTTAGTAATCTTTCATTTTTTAGTCTCATTTTTATTATTAACCACACACATATCTGCTATCTTCTATCTTTTTTGAAAGAATAAATTATATTTGGTGATTTTGTTTTCAATGTGTAGTCCTGTGATTTTGCTGTAACACAACAGAGCAATGTGATATTATAAAGGTCAGGATCATCCGTTTCACTAGGTAGTGTTAATCCCAAACTGATTCTTATCTGTGCTAGGGAGAAAAATAACATACAGTGGGGAGAAAGCTGATGTTTTAAAAATCCATGTACTTAGGCAAAATCTGTTAAAGGATAATATTCAGGGACCTGGAGTTGTTTAAGATAGATGTCTATTTTTTCTGGTTTATGTCTTTAAATATCATATTTGCAAAATATCTCAAGGACAGTAAACATACAAGTCTGTTAAATTCAGTAGTCCCCTCTTATCCATGGGAGATACTTTCCAAGATCCCCTGAACTCATGGACAGTACCTCTAACATACAGTGTACTATGCTTTCTTTCATCTACATGCTTACTTAAGCTAAAGTTTAATTTATAAATTAGGTATAGTAATAATTAACAATAATAACTAATAATAACAGAGCAATTATAACAATATACCATAGCAAAAGTTTGTACTTTGGGGCCATTATTAAGTAAAATAAAGGTTACTTGGACACAAGCACTGTGATACCATAACAGTCTGATAACAAAGACAGCTACCAAATAACAAATGGGCAGGTAATTTATGCAGCATAGATACACTGGACAAAGGGATGATTTGCACCCTGGATAGGACAAAGTGGGGAAGTATGAGATTCCATCACACCACTCAGAACAGTACATAGTTTATAAGTCATGAGTTGTTTATTTCTGGAATTTTCCATTTAGTTTTTTAGAACTTGGTTGACTGAGTCATTGAAACTGCAGAGAGACCTCAGGAAGAACTACTATATGTACATTTTCTACTCATACCCATACTTTTACATGAGTTAAATAATGTTCATGTATGTTTTTTTTTAATAGTTGAATCCACTCAAAATATTCTATGGCTTCTATTCAAATAAGCTTTAGAAAGATCCTTAATATTGAAGCAAAATACATGAAATAAATTTTGGACCTACATTTCAGAAGCAGCTTGAACTTGATTGCTTTGTTAGAAAAGATGGGTATGTAAGAAGAGGAGCTTGTTCTCATGTGTGTACTGTATGTTCGTAGCAGGATTTATCATAGTTAATTTTATCATAACTACTCTGTTGTGATTTATCTTTCACTCACAGCAAAGGCTGATATTCTGGAAAAATCAGCCCTCTGGATGTGTGTATGACACTGTGGATTGAGCCTGTTAGGGGTAGAGAAATCCCAGGTAATTTTAACTTAAACTTGAAAGGATTGTGTGACTGTCTTAGTCTCTAAAATGACTCATATTTATTGTCTGAGCAAAGACATTGGATTTAGGTAATTGCAACCACTGGGTTATGTGGCAGTTATTTTAAATGAATGACCTAAATAGTAGAGATTTCAAGGTTATGGGTCACTGGAAACCTTTCTCCAGTTTCTGTGGACGGGTGCTTACTGGTGGGTGCTTTCAAGTGTGTTTGGGAGGAGCAGAGAGAGAGAAGAGGCCTCTAGGCCAGGGATGGCGAACCTTTTAGAGACTGAGCATGCACACTGCAACCCAAAATCGACTTACTTATCACAAAGTGCCAACAGTGCAATTAAACCTGAATACTGAGACTTTACTTTAGAAAAAAAACAGTTTATACTCTTGGCTTGTGTGCTGACAGAGAGGCCTCTGCATACCCACTGTGGCACCATGCCATAGGTTTGCCACCGAGTCTAGTCTGAGATGTAGCGTTAATTTTAGAGACAGAGCTGTGGAGGAGATGAGGTGGGCTTCCCAGTGAGTCTGCTTCTGATTAGCCAGAGTTCTGGAAATGTCTTATATATTAATCTAGGTGGAGGGTTTATATGATACACACACACACACACACACACACACACACACAAAGGGATTTTAAAAATATGTTTTTCACTATAAATTTTACCTGAAAGGCAAACAAGTTGCGTATCACTTTCTTTACAATTAATGTGTATTATTCTGGCAGTATTTATTTCTTCAAGCATTACAGTCCTACTCTGGATTGTTCTAAGTATCTGTATGTGGCAGTGGTGGTTTAGGAAAAGATTTGCCTTTTTTACCAGCAGCCCCTGTCTGCTCTGCGGGTGCTCTGAGCCAAGCAACTCTGTGCTCCAGCCTATTTGCAGCTTACCCTTCATGTCTCTTTCCCAACACAGATTTTACTAACAGGATTTTTTTCAGAGTTTCACTGTACCAGGGGCTTTTCCATTCTTGCTTAACAGTCACCAGTATCTAAATTTCTCTCTGCACCCTTGTGCTTGATGCACAGGTGGTCCTTCTCCTGAGATTATTTCAGAAAATCAACACAGAATTTAGAAATATGTGATATGAGCTAAAAAAATCCTTACAATGAAAAGAATAGGCTAATAAAATGGAAACCAAACCCTGATGATAAAAACTGTGACAAAGTCTCTTTATTTTTAAGCATTGAGGCTCTTCTGATTTCTTTAAAGAAATCAGCACATTAATGATACATTTGCAAACAAACTTGTTTTTACCTAGTGCTGACATTCAGGCAGGCAGGTTGGGGGTAGGGGTTAGAGAAAGAGAGAGGCAAGGCCAGGGGACTGCTTTGCTGAACTGTCTTGGTTTTCCAGCCTTGGCTGATGGAATTATTGTTTATTTTTTTAATTTTCTGAGGTAGGCCGATGACAGCTGAAGAAGACTGTATTTGCCGAAGAGCAGCATGAGGGTAGAGAGGAGCAGAGCTCCTGAGGGAGACCTAATGGTTCCTCTCCTTCCTGCACGGAGATAAAGACTTATAATAAGCGTGTATGTTCACCATCTGGCTCTGCGCATGTGGTCCTTATGGAGGAGAGAGCAGCACAATCTGTAAGTGATCAGGAGCCATGGCGCTCTCTCCAGAGAATCCTCGATGCAATCAAGGTGACAGATGGCATGGCCACTGCTGTGGCCTCATGGAGAAGATCAAAATCACCTTCAATAAACTCTGACTGAAATGGGCATGAGCACCTCAAAAAAGTCAGTTTGTCAGTCAAACTGAAACAGGGAACTGCATTGGGGAAACACAGCGGCCAGCTCTCTATTTTCAATCGTTTCCATCTGACTGGGCCTGAACTATGATCTTTCTCAAATTGTCCTTTCTGTTTAGCTGAAGCAGGCCAGCAAATTGCCATATTCATTGCTTTATTGAGGAAAATTGAAAACACGTTGTCCTCAATTCCGGGACGCGCAGCTGGCAGGAGCCAGGACACCCAAGTGCAGAGAGGAGACCCCATGTCTGCAGCTCAAGTTTGCCCAACTTTAAGCAGATTTTTGGATTCAAAAACAAAATGCAAATATGTGCCTGATAGAAGTTATGTAAAGGGTATTAGATGTCCAATAAATGTCTGCAGAATTAAGTGGTTGAAAGAAAGAAAGGGAAGGAAGGCAGGAGGGAAGAAAGAAGAAAAGAAGGAAGTCAGGGAGGGAGGAAATGAACTCTAGTGCTGTTATTACTATGCATTTTTACAGCAGGCTCCTGCCTCACAAAACTGCTATCTATTTCCATTTCTGCACATGTTTATTGCATATGGGTTTCAGTGGACATGAAGCCTTGGACATAAGGCTATGAAATACAGATCTATTATTTTTGTCTAAGTAAATCATAGGGAATTTGCAGGGATCAGGAAGTTTAGACAAGTTTCCATTTTGCCCCCAAATGAAAATTTTCAAATCTTCTAACTGCTTATAAATCTAGAAGAAAGTGAGCAAAAGCTACCTGCAGTGAGAGAAAAAATACATTACTATCTTTTATTGTGTTTGGACATTGACTTGGGATCAAAGATGATTGATATTAATAAAATAAAGCTCTGCACTCCTTCCTTGGCAGAGTTCCACTGTTGTTCTTTCTCTTGAGCTCCAAGAACTAGAGATTGAAAGCAAAAGTTGACTTTTCCAAACTGTGCTCCCTAACCATGATACCTGTTCTCTGATCCTGGTATCTTATATTAGAAGGCTGTAAAGAGACTTTAAAATTCCAACTTCCCATTGATTTTCCTATTTGAAACTATAACCTGATTTTATACACTTGCTTAATTTAAAATTTAAATCTGTGCCTTTTTGTGTAGTCATCCTCCTCATTGTAAATTATTTGTTCGACAGGTTGAGAAATATTTTCTCATTGGGTCCTGGATTCTCATAAACTCTTTACTCCTCTTATAGATGCAATCTGAATGTTCAGGTTCTGGTCCAGAGATTTATAAACTTAACTAAAGTGATCTTATTCCTAATCTGTGTACACAAAATAAGAGAGACTATGAAAAAGGGCTCACATTTTGAGTGACAGTTGCGGCCAGCTTTTTGTGCAGGACTATCTTTTCACAGATCATGCAGGTGTAGCAGACTTATGTCATGTCACGTCACAGCAAAGTATGGCCTCCTAGAAACAGAAAGCTATATGTGTTCAGGAGAAAATATCCACTGAGTGCTGAAAACCTACTGTGTTCCAGCTTTGCAAAGTTGAGAAGTAAATCTCCATGCAGGAAAAGTTGATATAAAAGCCATTTTTTTTATGGGCACTCTGCTAGCCTGCCCATTCTCCGCTGAAGTTGCCTTTCTGGGAGGCAGACATGGTATCTCTAGCAATATTCAGTTCTAAAGCTGCACCAGGGTCCAGTGTGGGCTGGTGGAAGCTTGCATTCTATTGTCACACATCAGTGCTGTGCAAATTCTTGTCTTGGCCTTTGGCTTTCTGGGATGACAGGCTCTGTAATAGATGTGTTCAGCAAAGCTGCCACCAGGAGGGGTGGCAGGACGGGTGATTCCTCTTTCCCCAGCAGTTCTTGCCCTCAGACTCTAGTTGCTCAAACAAGAAAGAAGGCTTCTGAAGACAATAGGTCCAATCCCTTCCTGCAGAGAAAGACTACATGGGGAGATGCAGCATGGTCCAGATGGTAAAGGTGGCTTAAGCTGGAACATAGATGTTCTGAGATGCACATCTAGCCTGAAACTTGGTAATCAGATAATTACATTCTAGTTTATGGACTGTTGCCTGATCTATGCAAGTTATGTAACCATATATCATTGATTTCTTGTATGTTTTCTGGTTCTCTGTTAACAAATTGCTTGCAGAAAATTTCTTGAGATAATTCTAAAACTCTGTCAGCAAAGCTTTTCCTTTAAAACTCTGCATATGCATTTTCTTTATCTATCTATTTTTGTCATCATCATCATCATCATCATCATCATCATCATCATCATCATCTGTCCATCCACAGACAGTGCGACAGTAATCTATCTATTTTTGTCATCATCATCATCATCATCATCATCATCATCATCATCTGTCCATCCACAGACAGTGCGACAGTTAAGAGGACATATCCCACCTGCTATAGAAATTCACAAAGGAGCAGCTATGAGAGAATGGCTTGTCAGTACTATAAGGGCAAGGTCTCCAGGATGAACAAAGTAATTTTTAATTGTGCATATTTTTATAAAAGATAGTTACAGTGCTAAAGGAGAAATTTAAACAAAAATATTACTATATTCATAAATGTATGAATACTATTTGGTTGACATTTCTATGTTGAAGATTGTGTGATCCTGTGAAGGTGTTATACATTCCTATTTGGTTAGCCCTTGGCTGCTCAAATTTATTTTTTGCATTCATTTCAGAATCTTTCTCTTTAACTAACTACATTAGATTGAGGAATATTCATCCAAAAGAATGTAGCCTTGTAAGAGAAAATTAAAGCAAAAGCAGATAATTTCATAGTAAATTCACAGCTCATATTGTATGCTACTTATTTTGTTTTGTTTTGCAAATAAAAATGAAATAAAACCAAGGAAATGCAAAAGTGAAGCCTCTTATATACACATTATTACTCGCATTTTAATTGTTCAAATGATTTTAGATTATTGGGCTGCAAAATACCATCTGAATTACATGCTCAGTAAGTCTTGTTTAATGATAAAAGGATTATGGCATCCAGACATGCTACTGGATGCTTGGAACTTTGGCACTCTTGGTGGGTGAAGCAGGAGGATTGCAAGTTCTATCCCTACTGAGTGATTTAGTGAGATCCTATCTTGAAAAAAAAAGATAGGATAGAGGATGTCACTCACTGTGTCAGTGTGAAGGCCTTGGGTTCAATCCACCACCATTAAAAAAGGAAAAAGAAAAAAAGACTATGGATTCACAAGGTTTTTTTTGTTTTTGTTTTTGTTTTTGTTTTTTGTACCAGAGATCGAACTCAGGACCTTGCCCTTGTGAAGCAGGTGGCAGAACCACTGAGCTAAATCCCCAGCCCTCAGAAGATTTTCTAAAGCTAGAATATTGAAGTTAAACAATAAGACATTATTTTGTCATTGAATAAAATAACCTAAAGGATCAAAAGGCTAAATTTACATATGTGTATTCTTTACTTCTACCCTCAGTTTATATTATAAAAAATAGTTTCCCTTCTTTAGCTGCTTTTTAATCAAAAGGAAGAAAGAGTAAGATAATGGAGCAGGGAACCAAGAAAATGGAGATGAGAATTGAGTTTGACTCAGAAAGAGATCAAGAACAAGGATCTTCATTTGTGGTCCAGACTGTCAAACTGGGCTAAGTTAAATTTTTTTACAGTTGGGTTGTGTAATGTTTTTGAGTTTTCACCCTCTTTTGTATCGAGACAGCAGGGTGTGGATGAAAAGTGAATCAGCTTCAGAAATACCTCCAACTGGGTCGGAATCCTCCTTTCAGCTCTTACTTGCCATGTACTAATGTCTTGGAGCCTCTGTTGTCATTTAAAAAGTGCTGATAACAAGAGCTTCCCTCCAAGGTCTTTATGAGAATCCAAGGAGACTACCTTGGGGAATCACTTACTACAGAGTTCAGTATATGGCATAGTAGAGTGAAGTATTATTTTCAAAGTAAGTGGCTAGATCAAGTTCTTTTGAGCTACAGAGTTCTCTGATTTAGGCGCTTGTATTTAGCACCAGATTTTAGAGTAGCAACAAAAGTTTGCTGACAGGACAACCCAACCTCAACAACATCATATTTGTGGCAGTAAAATATAGAACATGTTATAGGTATAAATATCAGTTTGAGTTAATTTTGTGTCCAGCATGGAAGAAGGATATCTCAAAACTGCTCAAAACTTGGTCACCTGAGCCACAGTTTAATCATCCACCATGACTAAGTGACCTATTTTTTTTTTCAAGGCTGCTGTAAAATCAGAGATGGAAACTAGAGCTAAATCAAAGCACTGTGGTTCGCTGTCACATATTTTCTTGATTTCTATCCAATCTTACTTTAAATATCCTTCGGGATGGGCTTTCATCAGTTTTCTTGGAAGATTTTTCTTGTATAATAATTTTTACTGTCAGAAAGTTTTCTCTTCATTCAGGGTACATTTTTCTTTCCTTCTTTATACTCTTGTAGTTATCCTGCCCTAAACCTGATTAAATAATTCTTCCTGCCTGTTCAGTATTTCTCCTGTCAGATTTTTGCAGTCAATTATTAGTCCCCCCTCAGCCATTACTTAGCAACCTCAGACATAATCTTCATCTTTAATCATTTCTCATAACTCACTCCTCCATCACCACAATAATTATTCTGCCTTATCTGAATTAATCCATCTGCTCTTTTGAAGGTAACCTCAGTGTCTTAGGTGCATCTTCCTTTGGAAATAAAACACATAAGCATATTTATTTCTTTTATATTTTATTTGAAGTTATATATTAAAAATTTGAAAACAGAAAAATTTAAACTGCTATATTAATAGAATGAATGATTTCCATTTTTATCTTTTAAAGTACTATAAGTGTAAATACTTCATGCTATTAAGTTTTGCATCAGCTCTTGTGTTAACTCCTTCATATGTGTTTTCCCTGTTGCGCCATAGCAGCCCTGTGAGCTAGAGCTAACATCTGACTGCAAGGATCACTCCTAATCTTTGCACTATCCTGCCTATACTATTTTTTTTTTGCCATGTCTGTGTCATCATAATTATTTCAATGGTGGAATATTAGATGAAAAATTAAGTAACTGCTCCCTATTGGTGGTTCTTTTGAGTGCTTCCAATTTTTCACATGACAACCGGCTTTGAAGGGGACATATATAAGCAATGTATGTCCTAAACTGGAGGTTTACTCTACTTTTCTCCTATATTATGTTTTTAAAATTATTAAATCAAGAAATGATGAAATAAATATTGATGGATTTGATTAATTTTAAACTGAGTTCCAATTGGCATACTATACCATTAAATAAGATTGAAAGACAAATAATGAATTAGGAAAAAATATTTGCATAAAATTTAATAGGTGATTAATCAGAACTCATAAATGATAGTTTTTGATATGCAAAAAATTATAAATGAGTTGAGAAATGGCTGTAGGTGGAAATCACCTGGAGGCTAGTTTACTCTCATGTCTTTCTGGTCTCAGATGACTTGTAGGCTGGATTCAGCTGGGATGGTCGATCAGAGTGACTACACATGGTTTAGTTCATGTGGCTTGGGTGCCTCTCAGCGTGGCAGCTGGGTTCTGAAAGGGAATGTCCTGAGGGGAAACAAGCTTTCCAAAGGAACCAGGTGGGAACTGCATGGTCTTTTACAACCTAACTTCCAACATCATTTTGTTATATGCACATCAAAGCTGTCACAACTCTACCCAGTTTCAAAGGAAAGAGGCAGATCCCACTCTTAATGGAAAGAACGTCAATTTGCAACCATTTTTAAAAACTTCCACATTCCATGAGAACATCTGATACAAATATGAGACTTTGTTTTGTAGATATGCAGAGACACTGCTCTCCCACAAAAATAGAAATATTTTATAGTTGATCTAAAATTAGGAGCTTCCAAATCTTTAAAGAGAGATTTCACATTTCTGTGAGTTCAAGGTGATTTTTTAAACCTTTTTCTATAAACTTTCAAAATTTTCCAGGATGAAATTCAGTAATTTCTACTCTGATCACTGCCCTCCCTAATCACACTGCACTACCCAATTTTGTCCTAATTATTTGTAATATTATTAAAGCTATTCTAATGATAGTATTTTTCCTGGAAAAGTAGTTGCTAGAGATTTAATTTTCTCTGGTTTCTCTTTTCCTCTTTATTTTGTTTTTGTTATTTTTTTTTTCTCCATTCCAGAAATCGAACTCAGGTCCTTGAGCTTGAAAGGCAGGCAGTGGCACCACTGAGCTAAATCCCCAGCCCCATTTTTTGTTATTTTAGACAAACATTCATTGTTGTCATCATTATTTCCCAACTTTAAAGGTCAAAAATGTTTATTTTTCTTCTTTATTTTCTCTTATTTTGTTCTCCTCGCTAAAACATTATTCCACATTACATATAACTACCTGATTGTGTTACCTGATCCCTGGACCAGTTTTGAGCAGTGGCTTCTCATCATGATTTCTTTTTTCCTTATTAAAATGAAACCAGGGACAAACTTTGGAAGGCAATGGCCACAGCGATTTTTCTCAGAGCTTCCTGATCCTGTGAACCAAGTCAGGAGGAAGCTGTGCAATTCTAAAAAAAACGAGTCTATCTTTTCACAGAGATATTTATTAAAAAGTAAATAATATTTTTCCCAAGTCACTTCATTATAGATCTTACCAGTTTAATTTTGGAAGAAACAGTGAAATTGCAGTTCAATGTTAGTATCTGTTCAATTGTTTCAAACTTATAATAATAGGTAGTTTATAAAAATTCTCTTCCATGATATATTGCTTATAAATCTACATACCTATAATCATCATTTATTAATCTCTCATTTGTTTTTTCAATAAACATTTGTTATATACTTTAAAACTTACTGAGTGTTGTGGCTTGTATCTAGATGTCCCCCAAACACCTCATATGCTTATAGGTGGGGCTTTTGTGAGGTGACTGGGGATCAAACTTGGGTCCTTGTACTTGTGAGGCAGGAGGTGGAAGCACTGAGCTAAATCCTGAGCCCTAACTACTACAGTTCTTGTTTTTGCAGTGATTGGATTTTATAGCCAGCACTTTCTTTTGCAACCTGTTCCAAATTCCCATTGCTCTTAGCAAATGCTTTAGCTCAGATCATGGCTTTTTAATTCCATTCCTGAAGGCTTTGGATTTTTATTAGTTGTTTTCTCTGAATCGGGTTGTGCACTTTTCCATAGACTCTAGTGACAGGACATAGGAGTATTAGGAGATGCCCTGTAGGGGATTTCTATATTCCAGAGTTTTCTTTACCTCTACTAGATAATAACGACCCAATTTCTTCAGGTCTACTGACCCCAGCCTGGACAATTACTCCTTCTTTTTTGCTTGTTAATTGTAAGACATGAGTAATCCAAAATGACCAAATTGCAGTCTCAGTTTTCACTTTAGTATGCTCATTGCTTTGTTTTCCCTTTGAGACCTCTGACAACCAGAACCTAATATATTGGTGACAGGAAATAAAAATGATGCTGGTAGATGATTAAGTGTGATAGTAGTTAGAAATACTCCTATTTCCATCCTTTGCTTCTTAGATCCATGAGTCCTGAGTATATGAGAAACAAGGTAGCATCATATATTGAGTACTGATTTAGATGCATACAACCTCCTACTTCTGCAAGATATTTAAGCCTAGATGTAACTGAATGTTCACAAGGCTATTTCACATTTCTTTTAAACTAGCTGCCTACAAGTGATGGGAAACATGGTAAGATCAGAGAATTCTATGAGCATCAGACTTTAGCTCCATTCCTTTTGCTGCAAAGAGATTTCCTTGGTTATAAGCAATGCCAGATGGGATACCAGGACAGAAAATTAAAGTATTCTGTTCACCTGTGTTAATTTTGGCAATTATTAAATAATTATTGATCCCAATCCCATGTTAATTAAACACAAGAAGAATGATTTGATCTTTCCTTACACAGTTGAATTCTATTGTAATTCTAGGGAAGAAAAAAATAGGAAGTAGGGAAATGTATAAATACCTTTTTTCCCTTTTCTTAATCATATGCTTTGTTTTTCCCACTTATATTTTTTCTATAGAGCATTTTGCTGGGCAGCAAAATATTCATTTAAGGATAATGATTAGGAACATGTTTGTCCCTTATTTTACTTAATACAATTTCTTAAATATCACTTGTTTTTTTCTACTTCTGAGGTGGGAGCACATTACTATTTTGATGCGTTCATAAGTGTGATATAAAATGATTTATTATATTTAGCTGATTATACTTTATGCTGAGAAAGGGCTAAATTTATACAGACAAAATGTTACCCACAGCTTTTCACTGTAAAATTGGGCTTTATTTTTTTAAACTTGTAATTATTTTCACTCAGAGGTGTACACTAAAAGATTGCAATTTAATTTTAAAGTACTTCTTTCAACTTTTTCATAATATTTATTTTTAAAAATCAGAAATTGTATGCTAAATGCTAAAGATACAAATATATAGGACTTTCTGCTCATGAGACTGGGAGGTATAATACACTTAATAAAATGCTTTCTCTTCCCATGGCCAAATAAAGACAATTTGCTTCCAATCTATTTGCTTTACATGCTGCACTAATCGTACATCTGAAACAAATTACAGAATTACCATTTAAACAACAATGTCTTATTTACAATAAGTGCCATTTCATCACCTTCTTGTGTTATTGAAATGTTTTAATATCAATACAGGATCTTTGCACATACCCAAAGAATTACATAGTCCAACTATAAATACATAAATTACTATGTAGGACATACTAAAAAAAAATCCAAAAAGGATTTCAGGAATTTCAAATTTTAAATGAAATTAAAAGCATTTAACTTGGTTATACATTGCCAAAATTTTTTATGGATTACCTCTTAAATGGAATTGAATGACCATTAATTGTTTTCATCTATTGAACGCTATAACTTTTCTCTTAGATTAATAACATTTTATATATTTAAAAATGGACAAATAATGGAAAAGGGATATTTCATAAGAGGAAAAGTACAAAAAATAAAATCTACAGTATTCTCAATTTTCACAAATAAATGTTTTCTCTAATCTTTTACTTCAGCCATAGATGTGAATTACGTTTTATGCTCACACATTCGTTTATTGTATAACTGTATTTTTCCTAATGAGTCATCTTATGTATATTTTCTTTTTTTTCCCATTAAGTTTATTGTAACATTTTAGGTTACAGTCATCACTTACAGTTACATTCATCATTAGGATCTGGTACCTTTACATGATGCATCTTGGTTCTTATTTTTTTCCCCATTCCCTTGCCCTCCTTTTAGCCCTGCACCCTCCCCTATTTACAAAGTCTTTGCTTCCATTTCTCATTTTTCCTTTTCCTTCCTTCCTTTCCCCTACACCTCACACTTCCCCTATTCCTTTAGAACTTTTCTTCCTATGTATGTCACAATACCAATTATACATTTTGATCCTTATTTACACCATTAGTTTTTCACACCAGAAAAACTATTTGATATTTACACGTGTCCTACTTATTTCACTTAAAAGTATGTCCTCAAATGTCCACCCACTTGGCTATAAATGTCTCTAGTTTCTCATTCTTTATGGCTGAGTACTTTTCTATTTTATTCAAAAAAGCACACCAAAAAACCATACCTCTTATTTATCCAGTCTCCAGTTGATGGGCAATTTGGCTGTTTCCTAGTTTTAGCTATAACAAACTGTACCTCTATAACGTGGCTGCACATATATCACTGTGGTGTGATATGCAGTGGAATGGCTGGGTCAAATGAGACTTCTCATCTTATATGTTTGAGGTATCTCCATATTGATTTCCACAGTGGTTATACCAGCCTTCACTCCCAACAATAATGAAGAAGGGCTGCTTTCTCCCCACAACCATGCCAGCATTTGCTATTGGTTGATTTCATGAAAGCAGCCATTCTTTCTGGGGTGAAGTATAATCTCAGTGTTGTTTTCATATACATCGCTCAAATGACTGGTGATGTTGCACATATTTTCATAAGTTTTTTTGCTGCTTTTACTTCTTTTTCTGAGAAATGTATGTTCATTCACACCCATTTTTGAATTGGGTCTTTATATTTGGGGGTTGATTTTTTTGAGTTATTTCTATATTCTGTATAATAGACCTTTGTCTGAGAAGCAGCTGGTAAATTTCTTTCCCCAAGTTTTAGGTTGTCTCTTTTACTCTGTTTGTTGATGGTTTTTCTTGCAGTGCAAAAGCTTTTTAATGAGATGAGGTCCCAGTTGTTGATTCTTTATACTATATATGCTGCTAAGGATTTGTTCAAAAAGTCTTTTCCTATGTCAATGTTCTTGAGAATTCTACCTAACTTATCTTCCAGTAAGTTGTTTATTTTATAATATTTAGATCTTTAATCCAACTCAATTTTAGTTTAGTGCATGGTGAAAGATAGGAGTCTAGTTTTAATCTTTGGCAAGTTGAAACCCAATTTTTCCAAAACTATTAATTAAATAGGCTATCTTTCCTCCAGTGAGGATGGTTGGCTCCTTTGTGAAAAATGAGTTAGCTGAGTAGTCTGCTGTTGTTTCTGCATCTTCTAATCTATTCCACTGATTCTGGGTTGTTTCCTTGCCAGTACCATGCTGCTTTTTTTTTGCAGTGGCTCTATAGTATAGTTTCAGTTTGGGAATTGTGATAACCCCTGCCATGTCTCTGCTGCCTAGAATGGTTTTGGCTATTCTAGGTCTCTTTTGGTTCCAAATGAATTTTTGGAATATTTTTCTCTGGTTCTGTGAAATATGCTGTTGGAATTTCTATCAGGATTGTGCTGAATCTGTATAGCAGTTTTGGAAGTATGGCCATTTTCACTGTATTGGTTCTTCCTACCCAGGAACAGGGGATGTTTTTCTTATATCTTCTTCGATCCCTTTCTTCAGAGTGCTGTAGTTCTCAATTAGAGGTCTTTTGATTCCTTTGTTAGATTGATTTCTAGATATTTCACTTTTTTGAATGCTATTGTAAAAGGGATTGTTTCCCTAATTTCTCTCTGTTAGTCTTTTATTTGTGTACAAAAAAGCTATTGATAATATTGGGTGTTGTCTTTGTATCCAGTTACTCTACTGAATCTCTTAATTAAGTCTTAGATTTCTTTTGATGGTGTTTTTGTGTCTTCTAAGTAAAGTATCATACCTTCAACAAATAATGACAGTTTAACCTCTTCCTTTCCTATCTTTATTACTTTTCTTTCTCTTGTCTAATTGCTATGGCTAATGTTTCCAAAACTATATTGAATGGGAGTGGTGATAGTGGAGTCCTTGTCTTGTTCCTGATTTTAGGATGAGGGTTTTCAGTTTTTGGCCATTTAATATGATGTTGGCTGTTGGCTTTTCTTAGATAGCCTTTATCAAATTGAGCTAAAGACCATCTATTGAAATTTTCTGCAGAGTTTTTATCATGAATGGGTGTTCATTTTTTTCAAATAACTTTTCTGACATGATCATATGGTTTTTGTCCTTGACTCTGTTAATACAGTGTATTACATTTATTGACTTATGTATGTTGAACCATCCTTGCATCCCTAGGGTAAATCCTTTTTGGTCAGGTTTGATCTTCTTCATGATTCTGTTTATTCTGTTTGCCAGTATCTTATTGAGGATTTTTACATCTGTGTTCATTAGGGATACTGGCCTGTAATTCACTTTTTTGGTTATGTCATTCCATGGTTTTTGAATCAAAGTAATACTTGCTTCCAGGACTGAATTTGAAAGTATTGCTTCCATCTCAATTTCATTGGAAAGTTTAAAGAGTAGAGGTGATAGTTCTTCTCTAAATGTTTGTAGAATTCATCAGTGAAGCCATCAAGACTTGAGCTTTTCTTTGTTGGTAAGTTTTTAATTACATTTTCAATTTCACTGATTGAAATTGGGGTGTTTACAATTTTTACACCTTCTTCATTCAACTTTGATAATTCATATGTATCTATAAATCTGTCCATTTCTTCTGTTTTTTTCCATTTTATTATATAGTACAGGTTCTCAAAGTAGGTAGTGATGATCATCGGATTTCTACTGGATCTATTGTGACTTCACTTTTTTCAATCCTAATTCCATGGATTTGAGCCTTTTCTTTCCTTTTTTGATAAGGTTGGCTAAGGTTTTATTGATTTTATTTATTCTTTGAAAAAACCAACTCTTTGACTCATTTTTTTTTCAATGATTTTCATTCTCAGTCTCCATTGCACTGATTTCTGCTCTGATCTTTATAATTTCCTCCCTTGTATGAGCTTTAGGTTTGTCTTGTTCTTCTTTTTTCAGGAGCTAAAAATTCAGGATTAGGTTGTTATTTGAACTTACTGTGTTTTCCTATTATGGGCATTCACTGCTATGAATTGCCCTCATAGAACTACTTTCATTGTGTTCTACACATTCCTATATATTGTATTGGCATTATTATTTATTTGTAAAAACTGTCTAATTTATTCTTTAATTTCCTCTCTGACTCATTGGTTGTTCAAGAGACTGATATTCGATTTCCATGTGTTTGTGAAGTTTTTGTAGATTCTTATGCTTTTGATCTCCAGTTTAATTGCACTATGGTGTGATATTATACATGGTATAACTTCAATTCCTTTGCATTTACTTAAACATGCTCTGTGAACTGGTAAGTGGTCTATTTTGGAGAATGACCTGTGTGCAGCCAAAAATAATGCATATTCTAATTTTGTGGGGTGGAACACTCTAGACATCTATTATGTCCTTATGTTCAAAAGCTTCATTCAGTTATAATATTTTGTTGTTGATTTTTTGTCCAGATGATCTATTTGTGACTTTGGGGTATTGAGGTCCCCCCCATAATTGTGTTAGTGCTGATTTGGTTTTTCATGCCTTAATATTTGTTTTGTATAGTCAGGGGTATTAGTATTTGGTACATATATAATTATGATTGTTATCTCTTCCTCTAAGATTGTTCCTTTTACAAGCATGCAGTGACCTGCTTTGTCTCTCCTAATTAGTTTTGGTTTGAAATCTACTGCAAATTTGGATTGAAATTTGTCTGCAAATAAGATAGCTACCTGTGCTTTTTATATATTTTCATTCATTCATTTATTTATCATGTTATGAGCTTTTTCTCAGGTTGCATATTTTGAAAACATAATTATAACACCTATAATATATTCCTTTCTATCATTTTTAATTGCTTAGATCATTTCTCTTTTATTAGCATTTATGACTATTTCTGCCATAAATATACTCACTGTTCCAAAATTTATTATAAATCTTTTTTCCTATAAAAACATCTTTTATACCTCTGTGCTTCTTCCGAGTATAATTTCTCTGTTTGCTTGATTCTGAATTTAATATAAATGGATTCTTATATTTATATTATTTTGTTCTTAGTTTATGCCACTTACTTTTTCAGTTTTTTGAAATAATGTAAGATGCTTCATATAATTATTGTTGGGTCCTTCTCTTTAATATATTGTATTCCATTGAATGTATATGCACATTTGTGGCTTGGGCTCTTTTTTCACCTTCTAGTTTGTGGATATTATAAATAGTTCTGCTGTACATATATCCTTGTAAGGTACATGTGTCTGGGTATATGCACATTTGTACATTTCTCAAGGTTATGAAACTGGGGCACGTTAAATTTTGTCAGAGGCCATAGAGTTGGACTGGACACCTGCAGAGGTCCAAAAGACTAATCCCTTTTAAGTTTAATTGCAGTTATGACCTTTGGTTGGCTGAATTCAATTAACTAGTTAGGCTGTAACCAGTTGATTGGGTGATCAACTAAACTTTAGCTAAGTTTTTTTTTTCTCTCTTCCTCAGGTCCATTTATCTATAAATAAGGTCCGATCTTTTTTTTTTTTTTTTTTTTTTTTTGGTTTGAGTTATCCACATATTTTCTGGTTTGAATCATTTTTGTTTTGCTTTTGCTTATATCAGCTGTGTTGACATAATTGATCCAAGAAATTCTTCTTTAATAAGTGAAACTACCATTGGGTAGATGGTTGGTTCAACTTGGTTGATAATTTCAATGTTTTTGTGATGTGGTTATACCAATTGCCCTTCTTCAGATATAGGTGTTCAACATTTTATATTCTAGATAATGTTTGATATTGTTGACCATTTTCAGTTTCTCGGTGTGTATGTGCATGTGTGTATGTGAACCACATAACATATATTACATATTCCTTAGTTGAAAATCTTGGGAACAGGAACATTTTTTACTTTGGATTTTTGTAGTTTAACGATATCCTGGGGATAAGAGCGAAGTCTAAATATATAAATCATTTGCCTCACGAACCTTTACCCTGAAGGTGATTTTATGGAGTACTCTCAGTGCACCTGCATTTTGACTGCAGCATGAAGGCGAGTACTGGATAGCCCACTTGTGGCATCATGTTAGTCCTCAAGAAGCTTTAGGATTTGGAGCATTTTGCATTTTTGCATTCTTAATGTTCAGCATTGTGTGTTTGCATGTACATTGCATGTGCTTCTCATGATTTTAACCTCGGTCTAATACGTCTAAACATACTGTGGCTTGTTGTTCATGTTTTTTTTAATCCAGTTTAATGTTGGATGAAATCTTTGAATCTATGAGTTGAGGCCTTTCTTAATTTGGTGAAATTCTTAGTTCCTATCTCTTCAAACATTACTTTGGTGGCAGCTTTTCTCTTCCCAGAACTCCAGTCACGTGGGTGTTATCCTCTTCAATGTAAACTTCACTTTTCTTTTCTCCTGTATTTTTTATTCTTTTGTCGCTCAGTTTTATTCTCAATAATTTATTCTGGTCTTTATGTCTTAAGTACTGTGTGATAGCCACTTCATTATTTAATTTACCTTTTTCCTTTTAGAATTTCTAGTTTTTTACTTTTTCCTATTTGTTAAATTGTTTTTCATAGCTTACAGTTTTTGGAATGTTTTTCTTGAATATTATATAGACACCTAATATATGATAGATTATTTTACGATTATTTTATTTTATTTCATAAGCCTGGTTATTTTTATATTAAAAATTATATTTATATCCCTTTCCAGAACAGTCAAGGGCCACTGAGTGACTAAGCACTCGGAAGCACAACACCATCTATACCTGCTTCTAAGTGGTTATTCCCTGCCACCAGGGTCTTGCTTGACTGCATTATGACTTTTTATAAAGTGCTAGCATGCTCCCACTTCTCTTGGATGTGAGTGGGTGGTGGTTTTCCTTGTGACTAAGGTTGGGGCCCAGGAGGTTTTTCAAGGGTGGCTTGATTGCTTGCCTTGAGAATAGGTTAGAAAAAGTTAGCACTCAGGGAGCACTCTATAAAGTGAGTCTAGGCTGGCAAATCCCTCCCAGATAAATGACAAGTACAGCTAAGGCTTCTCAGAGAGTGATGACTGGCCCCCTTCTATTGGCACAGGTCTTTCACAGAAGGACAAGGGAATTAGGCTACCACCCCCACCCTTTGTTTTAGAAGTATATCATCTTGGGGCTGGGGATTTAGCTCAGTGGTTCTGGTGTCTGCCTTGCAAACACAAGGACCCGAGTTCGATCCCCAGTACCAAAAAAAAAAAAAAAAAAAAAAAAAAAAAAAAAAAAAAAAAAAAAAAAAAAAACAAGAAGTATATCATATCATCTTTCAAGCTGGGTGTGGTGGCACATGCCTTAATCCCTGAACTCAGGAGGCTGAGGCAGGAGGATCTCTGTGAGTTCAAGACCAGCCTGGGCTACATGGTGAGTTCCAGGTCAGGCTCAATGACATAGTGAGACCCTGTCTCAAAAAACCAAAAAACGGGCCAGGGATTTAGCTCAGTGGTTCGGTGGCCTGCCTTGTAAGCACAAGGACC
Organism: Fukomys damarensis; assembly: GCF_012274545.1. Classification (NCBI taxonomy): domain Eukaryota; kingdom Metazoa; phylum Chordata; class Mammalia; order Rodentia; family Bathyergidae; genus Fukomys; species Fukomys damarensis. Next base: position 45,568,659 of record NW_022900917.1, read on the forward strand.
CAAGTTCAATCCCTGGTACAAAAAACAAAACAAAACACAAAACACTAAAAAGAAAAACAAACAAACAAAAAAACCAAAGAAAAACCCAGAAGTATATCATCTTTCAAATTTTCCATTAAACGTATGCTACTTGCTCTATTTTTGTCAATATATGCAAAATCATGTTTTGTGTATTTTGCCCTCAGTTGTCTTTTATTTCCTTTGAATCTTTATATAAGAGAGTAGACTGAGGCACAGATCTGGTAAGTGTCCAATCCAAGTAGATCCTTGGGGCCAATATTCATTAAACTAGCAAAAGTTTCAAAATAGGTACCTTTAAATTCCTCATAAAATATGTGTGCATTCCTTTCCTTGTGTTTTTGAAAGAGGATCACTTTCTGTAATTTTTATTTATTTATTTTTTGATGGATCATGTAGCTCTGTCTTTACTTGTGCGTGGTCTGCAGAGGAGTTTTTCATAAGTGCATACTTTGACTATAGTGGATCTTCTTGCTAATTTTTCATGGAGTTGAATATGTAAAAGGCTCAGCTTCCTCTGTGAAAAAGTTCTTACTATATCAAGTTGTGTTTTAATTCTAACTACTAACTTTCCTTGGTTAGTAGAAAAGGAAAGAAAAGATAAAAAAGAAATTGATTTCAACAATCTCAATGTTTAACACCTGAAATGTTAAAAAGAGCAAGTTAATATACTTAGAGGAGCTCTTAACTTTAAATCAATAGCTTCTTAAATAAATACAAAACTAACTAGACTGAGACCTTCAAAATTCTTACTCCAAAGTAGTCTTTACAAAGACTGAAACTTAGCCTTTTGAGGTATCTTTGTTTTTCTTTGTGCTTTATATAACATTCTGAGTTACCTTTTTTTTTTTTTCAGAATGTACTTAGGAAAATACATTGTAAACTAGCCTGACTAGAGTGCAGGTACATAGAAATTGAAATCCTCTCGAGACAAGTTAAGAGCTATATTAAAGCTTTTCTAAACTTCAAAAGGTCATGTGAATATTTCCTATGAAATTTAGGACTCCATTAGCTAGATAATAATTATCCTGAACTAAAGTTCTGTACTAACTTATCAATTTTTAGCCCCCTCAGAAGGTAAAAATCATTTAAGCATAGAAGAAAAGATTTAAAGAACACAGTTGTGTAAAACACAAATAGAAAATTAGGGCTTTTCCTAAGCCTATATTTTTATAGCAGATTGAGTTATAATGATACAAAATTTTAAATTAAACAAAAATGAAATGTAGACCTAAGGAAAACATCAAAACTGTATTTTAGGATAATCTAAACACTAAAATAAGGGGAATCATGTTGTAAGTTTTTGTAAATGACCTCAAACTTGAGTTAGAGAATTTTAGAAATAAATGTAAATATAAATTAGCAACCTAGAAAACATGCAGATAACTGGGCATTTCTAGTCTTAAAAATAACCAAGTTATAAATTCTTGCATCCAATGGTTCTTTTGGAATCTAAAAGAATGACCCTTGAAGAAACTGATGTCTCATACTGGTTAATAAGTAAAACACAATAACCTAGAACCTGTTTATTGATGCCACTACATGGGATTGATACATATTTCAGTACTGATTTTTATTTTGTCTTCTACTGAACACTTAAAGGATTTGTATTTATTCATGCAACAGTGTAGCTTTCCATTTTATAAGTTTCACAATATCTACCATTTATAATCCCCTACTGTAAGTCATCCAACCCTTCCAAACAAAATGTTAAAATTGTCTGGAAAAAAACCCCAAATTAATTCATATTCTATGACAAAATTTTAAGAGGAATTTTGCTTTAATGTGAAAATAATTCCTTATGTGAGCTGTTGAAAATAAGTAACAAAGGACTTTGGTTTCTTGGAATCAGTCAAATAGTAAAAATCTCTAAAAAGTTCTATGACTTCATTCAAGACATTAAAAAATAATCATTATGAAAGAAATTTATGCTCCTTGTGATAAAACTACAGATTTACAGAATCTATTTCAAAACAAAGATGTTTTAAGGTTTTATATAATGTTATAGAATATGCATGTCAATGTATTTCCATTATATATGTTTCAAAAAGTTATAGCCATGTTGCATGAGCAAGTAAATTGTTTTGTTTTGTTTTTTTATTTTGTACCAGGGATTGAACTTGGGACCTTTCACTTGTAAGGCAGGAAGCAGAACCACTGAGCTAAATCCCTGGCCCCAATGAGCAAATTAGACTACAGATCAAGGCAAATTAATTGGGCTAGAGTTCATAAGAATCAAAACTGAATAGCTTCTCTAGTGTGAGAAACTGAAAATGTAAGTAAGGAATAAAAGGTATAATAGATAATGTGAAATAAAAAGAAATGGTGCAAAAGGGAAGGGGAGGGGGAGGGGAAAAAGAAGGGAATGGAATTAATATGAGAAAATGCAAAAATGGAAACAAAGTCTTTGTAGATAGGGAGGGACAGAGGGGTTAAAGAGGGGGAAGGCATATGGGGGAAATAAGAACCAATATGGATTATGTAAAGGTGCAAATTTCCAATGATGAATGTCACTATATTGTATACCTTAAATGTATCAATAATAAAGAATCCAAATCATATGCTCTGCTTATATAAGCTTTGCTTTTTGTACAAACATAAGAAAGATAAGCCATGCTATGGAGAAATTAATTCAATAACATGGTGTACAGTGAAGAACTAGCACCTATAAAGGCCCATTTCTCAGTTTAGTAGGCAATGCTCACCCCACCTCAGAACAATTACAGGTATTGCTTCAATTAGTAAAATTATCTTCAGAACTTTTACTAGGTCTGTAAAGCTAATGTAGTTACATGTAGGAATCTGTATTGCTACTGGAAACCATCCAACCTTTTTATACTATATGAGTAACTGACAAATTACTGTTACCCTCAGCTTATACAGTCACTAGTATAACACTGCTATCCCAGATATTCTACACCTCTCAATGAAGGAGAATCTATCTTTCTTTAATTTAAAAAGCATCTATGCCCAGACAGAACTTCTGAGTACTCCAATACCAATGATGGCTTAATATTGTTTGTTTATGGGTCTCATAACACAAATAAGGACAATTTTAGGGTTGAAGTTAAGTAGTCTAGATTCTCTTGTCAATCTTACTTAACTCCTCATTATGTATATCTAAAACGTACCCATAAAATGAACTTTAAAAATATCAATTCCTTACAAGAAGAAAAATTGTTCAAATGTCTTATCTATGTGGCCATCTCTGTGGCATATAAAATTAACAAAAGAACAATAATAACAGTAGTAGCTGGAATGTTTTAAAAATAATTTGTTATTTTAAATGCAGAAAAAATAGTTCATAAGAAACTTTCTTGGGCCAATATAAATACTAACCATGAAATGAAACGATGAATTGTTACTATGTTACCCTAAGAAAATTACTGTAAAAAACAGGTAGTTATAGGCTATCAGAATTGCTCTAAACTAGATTATAATGATAGTTGTACAATTTAAAAATCTGCCTACAGCCTCTGAACTGTACACTTAGAGTGTATAAGTTTCAGACAAATGAAATCTTAATAAAACAGTTTTAAAAAGTCAAAAAGTATGATTGAAGCTGTGTATTATACTGTCTAGATCTTATACTTTGAATGTATTATTGAATAAGTTGTACATAATACAGAAATGCTTTAAGATACTTTAAGAAGCTCTCAAAAGTTTCTCCAGAAGTGCATGACTTGAGGTTGACAGCACATCCAAGAACTCAGATCAAGCCTATGATCTCATGGAGTTTCTTTTATTTATTATTATTTTTTATTTTTTCCAGTACCGGGGATTGAACTTGGGTCCTTGCACTTGCGAGGGATCTCATGGAGTTTTGAGTCTGCTGCTGCCAAGACCATGGGAAAGAAATTCTTCTGTGTTATACGAACTTATCTTTGCATAATCTTTATTATAGTTTCAGTCATTTTTACTTCACAGTTACTGTACTTTCAATATATTTACTATATTCCAATTACTATAAACACATGACTTGTATAAATTCATACTTTAAGTGTCTTTGCACTAACATGACTGCAAGGCTGGTAATTGTCAGATATTTTCTCTAAAGGAAAGAATTGAGGCCTTGTGAACTATGTACAATCTCTATCATATCTTCTTTTCTTTTTCCTTTCTCTACTTTCAAGTTTTTTTTTTAAATGTAAAAAAATATTCTTTGTTGATCATGGTGACACAAGCTTATAATCCTGACACTCTAAAAGGCTGAGGCAGGAGGATCACTAGCTCAAACCCAGCCTGGGTGGTTTAGAAAGATACTGTTTCAAAAGGGGACCAAAGATTAAGCTCAGTGGCCAAAGGCCCTGAGTTCATGACCTAGTATTGCACAGATCCCCCCATTCTTAGCTTGTAGTCTCCATTTGGGCAGAAAGTCACAGTTTGTTGAGGCCTGAATTAAGTCATTGTAAGGATGCAGTTTCCTAGCACTCTCAAGGGACTGTGTCTTTCAAGAATCCAAAGGGATAGAACTTTCATTTGAAACAATACCTGATGATAATTCCATCTATAGCAGTTAATTCAAAGTAGTCATCAAAAATGTGTTCCTTAATACTGTCTGACTTAGTAAATAGTATAGCCAGCGATCCAATGATAGGACAGACTAGTTTAAATTCCTTAACCAATGTTATGGATAACAAAATCTGCATAGATTTTCTTTTGGCCAATTAAAGGAGGAATCCACACCATTAGTACCAGAACTTGACTGTATAGAGAAAAACATTCTATAGCTGAGCCAAAGAATAGATGATCTGGCTATTTTATGAAGACACAGTAAATTGTTGGTCCTTATCTTCCATTTAAAAAAAAAATATATATATATAGCCCACTTATCTGTTTTGCTATTATTCAGGATTTGGGGCCCAGAAGCTTGACTGCTTTTGGTAATCACTGTCCTAACTGATGAGCCTTTAAAAAGCAGGATAAAACCATGCAAATCAAGCCATGAATATACAAATTAGCTACCTAAAAACAGAGGCTTGTCTGGAAGAAGAATGAACACCTGTGGTGAAGATCTGACTACTCCCTGATAATCACTCTTACAACTTTGGTTAAAAGGGAAACAAAGTAAAATATGAAAAATGATATATATTTTTTCTATAACCTTGGTAATAAGTAATCATTAAAACCAGGTTTAAGCTATTTAATCCACCAACATCCACTTTAATAAACAGGCTCTTGCCTTTGCCACAGTGCTCAGTATTACTTCAAAGAAGAAAGTAAGCCATAGGCATCTCTAATGCTTTTTGGCTCTGTAAGCTAAATGATTGTCTTACAAAACATCATGCTCCCAGCAGTGGTCCCGGGTAGTAGTCAGTACCTTGATTCTGAAATTTAACCGGTCAAGGGTGAATTCTTGCAAGAGAAACACATTTATATGCCAACCAATCAGGCTCTGGCCTGAGCTTCAATAGATGATACTTCTGGCTTCTGGAAGTCCACCAACCTCTGAAGTCCTTGTTTCCAAAGCTCTGTGTAAGATCTGCTCTCTGCTGTAATCACAATCTGTACTTGACCAGATAGAACTTCCTTGAGGCAACAAATTTAGCATTTGCTTTTTATTTCAGATATCTAGTGGTCTTATGAAAAATGTCTGTCTACACCTTAAATATGACTATTTTTAATATTTTCATTGTCAGTTATTACATAAGTACTATGCTTTTGCAGTGTACCTGTGTAATGTATCTTGACCAATGCAAATTTATTATTTACAAATACCTTTTCAGCTTTTCCATGATTGACGTTTAGCTTTGTCTGATCAAATTTTAGTAAAACAGAGCACCTCAAAATTATATTGTTTATAAATTAATCTGAGAAGCTTGAAAGTTGCAGTGTAAAGTCCTTCAGTAAGGATTTTGCTTTGGACTTTGTAGCTAGTGAGTTACTATTTTATTTTGGAAACGTATTACTTTTGCTTTTCTTATTTTTGTGTTTCTATGTTGAGAAATTACATCTGGTTCATTAGTTCTCTTTACCATTTTTATGAGTGACCTTCTTGGTAAGCAACTTTCTCCTGAAAATGTGTCAGATCTCCTGAAGATGTGTAAGCAGTTTGTTATTCTTTGTTGGCTTCATTTCCATCTGGGCAATGCAATGCGGTCTCTCTATAGCTTCTTGGGCTGTGACTGATGACATGGGGCTCAGCACTTATTACGTTGGAGTCATGGATACCCCTGTCTTTGCGAGTCTTTAAAAAGTAGACACACTAGTAGTTCAGCCATGTGTGGCTCAGAGAGCCATGGGAGTCAATCCGGAGCTCATTGTGTGGCTACTTCTACGTGGGAGTGGAAGCCTCCATTGGATGATGGAGTTTCCCCAGGCACTGTTTATATTAGCTCTGCAAACTACAGAAGGGTCTCTGGCACTAGTGGCACCAACAGAGGTGAGAGTCCTTCAGCAGTATAAGCACACATACTGAATGAGGGAGAAGTCGTAGAAATAATATCACCACTTCTGTTATACTTGTGGAAAAGAGGATTATGAAAGCATCCCATAGCTAGTATTGCTAGTATATATGCTGCTAGGCTGCTGGGATTCTTTCTTTCACTTTTACACTGTGCTATAGCTTATATCTAGATGTCCCTCCAAACCCTCATGAGTTCAAAGGGAGGGCTTTCGGGAGGTGACTGGATCTCAGGTCCATGGCACTAGATTAGTCCACTGATGGATTTATAGCTGGTTGTGATGTTGAGAAGTGAAACCTGGTGGGAAGTGATAGTTCACTGTGGGCGTGGCCTGGAGGGTTTACATCTCTCATCTTCCCTTGATCCCACATGCTACTTCCTGCCTTCTATGCCACGGATGTTTCTCCTCAGCCGTGCCCTTCTGCCATGCCTTTCTGCCTTGGAGCCAGCTGACCATGGATTGAAACTTCAATAAACTATGAGCTAAAATAAACCTTTCATCATTTAACTTGTAGGTATTGGGTATTTTGTTCCAGCAATGTGAAAGCAATTAAATATTCCTGTAAAGGGACAAACCATTCCTGCTCTGCTGTAAAGCTAGGGTGGCAGGTGCCAGGTATTTTGTTTCTCTTTCTATATGCTGTCTGGGTCTCTGAATCATACAGCATTTCAATTATCTTGATGATCTTAAAATGTATATATAGATCTGTTACTTTGCTTCTTCCTAGTGGAGGAGAAGTTAAGCACTGGGTGTCTCTATTGATCCATCTTGAATCCCTTGAACAATTATTCTTTAATATCACTCAATATAAAACATATAATAATCTTAACCCACTTGTTTCAAATTTATGTGCCAAACCCTGCATATTTTGATTTTGTGTCATAACTCTTTTTTTGCTATTATCTTTTATAATCTGTATTATTTTAATACTCCAGTTAATTCCTTTAGAAACTTTCTTTGAACACATTTTTTCATTCATGATTTCCTTGTTTTTCTTCTATGGTCTATATGATCCTGTGATTTCTGGAGAACATTAATCAAATTTCCTCTAAAATTTTGGTCTTTTTAAAAAGAAAATCAGAATTAGAAATATAATCTTCTTAATCATCAGAGCAAATAATTCCTTTGTCTAGTACAGTATTTCTAGAAAATGGACAATGTTTCTTTTCTGTTTATTCTTTGTGCATATGTTTGTACATGTTACTAAAAACAGCAGAAATGCATTGTTTCACTGCTGGGACTTCGCAGTTTGAAATCAAGATGTCAACAGATCAGGCGATGCATTCTCTGACAGCTCTTTGATGGGGGAATCCTTTCTTTCCCCTTTCTACCTTCTGGTGGTTTTCTGTCAATCTTTGGTATTCTTTGTTTTGTACATGAATCATGCCAATTCTCTATCTATACAAATGTTCCTTTCTCATAAGAACACCAGTCAGATTGTATTATCATTCATCTTAATTATTTCATTTTAACTTAATTACCCCTCTAAAGACCCCTTCTCAAATTAAGGTTACTTTGTATGTGTGGACTGAGGACTGAGGACTTGAGTATACCCTCTATAGAAACACAAACTTAAAATAGGTACAGTGCTCAGGTTAATAATGAAGCAAAGACTGTAACAATAGCAGCATAAGATATTCTATACTATTTTGTATTCTACTTTGAGGAAGTATTGTTTTTAAGATGTCAAAAGGAATCTTTCTGGTACTTAGCTCTGGATCATTATAAGATAATGATAGCTAAGATATAAAATTTGCTTTACAATACAAAAGCATTTTAAGGGCAATAATTAAATGCAGATTAATAAAAATAAAAATTTAAAAATATGGACATATGTCACACCCTAACTTTTATACACGTATATTTCTTATTTTCTTTCAGTCTGCCATCAAACACCAGTCATGAATACTTTAAGCACCATTTTCAGTGGAATGGCCTGCAAGGTTTCCAGATATTAGTAGATCAAAAAGGCTGGAGATCTAGCTCAGTGGTGCTGCTACCTGACTCTCAAGCACAAGGTCCAAAGTTTGATCCCGGCTACTGAAAACAAAAAATCATGGCTTTTCCAACCATAATCAGCCATGATGACACCCATCTTCAGTGGCAATTGCTAATTTAAAATCTACATGTGCCTTCCTGAAGATTGGTATCACCAATATTGCTGAAAATGTGCACTTCTTTCTTCTGAATATCTATTGCACATGGAGCCATGGCATTCTGCACAAAATTAGCAAATAGCCCAAAATCAAGTGATTTTCCTTTTGCAGCAGTTATCTGGAATGGAATTATCTCTAAGGTAGAATAAAAAGTAAAATAATCCACCTTCTCTTTATATAGTCACTGAGGCACTGATACTGTGTTATCTCCGCAGAAGTCAGAGGTACAGCACAGCCCTATAATCATGGATGGCCACACTCTGTTCCTTGCCCAGGTGCCCCCTCTTTGGGGACCTGTGCTACAGAGGGTGCCTGTGGGAGCTGGAGTTGGAGTCGCCTGCTACAAACGAAGCAGAGGGGCACTGCTCACAGCTGGTGGGAAGCAGAGAGCTGATTGTTATTCATATTGAAATGGTAGAGGTCACTTCTAGAGTTTTCAACAGGTAGGGCAGGATAATTGAAATTCCTTTAATGGTCAGTTGTGCTAGAATATTTTCCCTCTTACATATAACCTTAAAGTTCCAGTTTGGTAGAATTTACATTGGCTAGCTGGTGTTTTGCTAATGAAAATCTTTTAAATTGAAGTTGGATCTCTCTATTCAGAATAGGATTTTCTAATCCAACTGGATAGTCAAATATAGTTTGTTTCTTTAACAATGGGAAGGCATATAAAAATGGTTATCTTCTAATTTCTTCAAAGAGAATTGCTCTACTTTGATAGAGAAGTAGAGTATATGGTGTTTTATATTCCATAACTGTGTTAGTAATACATCTTAATCAATTTTGCAATTCGTTCTTATTACCACTTGGATTTTGACGTGTCCTTTTATATTAAATGAAGTGGTCACCTGTTCTTATGTTTGTGTGCGGATATTTTTTATATCTTCATGGGTATTTTAATGGGAAGTTGAGCAGAAACATCTTAGGCTTGGTTCCATTTTAACCTGTCTGTCCATAAATACCATCATTACTTTTTATTTGCAGGATTCTGCCAAAGGACAGAAAAGTAATATGATAAATAAAATGCACAATTTAGAAAGAAAAGCTATATATATTTATATTTAGGAGGGAAAAGATAACACAAAATAAGAGAAAAATATGATAGAAAATGGATATGTTGCTTTCTTCATTATTTGTCATTAAAGAGGGAACAAAAAAATGAAGAAGGGGATCAGGGAAAGGGACTATATTAGGCACATTTGTGATATAGTCTCAGTTTTGAAAATATGCCTGGGCATATACTTAATTCCCACTGAAACTATGTTTCTAATTAGGTGGAGATTATAATTGCCTTCTTTGTGATAATATTTTGTCAATTGAGATAATTTTCTATAAAATTTAGGAGACTTTTTTGTGTGTGTGGTATTGGGATGGAACTCAGGACCTTGAGCTTGCAAAGCAGGCACAGTAGGAGTCTGTAAACAAATGATGCAGTTAGTCTTGTTTTCTTAGGAGACACTATTAACAGAAATAATTGCATAAAATAATATATAAATTATTCATAGAAATAACATGTAGCTGGTGACTTTTACTGTTTATAAAGTTTTACTTCATTAACATCTCAAAATATTAGATAAAACAAGATTTAAGAAAAGATTATCACATTTTGCTTTTAAAAATCTGATTTACCTTCCAGTTTTCTGAGTTTTTTACAGATAACACTTCCGAAGACTTTCTTGTAAACACCCTCTTTATGAAAAGTTGAGAGGACAGTAGGAAAGAATTTGTTGGCTGGATTTATTTATTTATTTATTTGTTTACTTTTCTTTTTCTGACAATGGCACTACAGCCTTTAACTGTTTGCTTTGTGACTATATCCAATTTCCAGCTATATCTCTCTTCACAATGAAAACATCTTTTAGAAACAAACTATATGTGTTATTGGGACTAAATCCCTATGTGGTCCCTCTTTAGACTAAATAAAATTAAAATCTGAAATAGCTACCTCTCTGTATAATTTTCCATTTTTCCTCTAAATTAAAATGATAGTGTCTTTTTAATGACACTGTTGTAATTCCTTCTAATATACCACACTGCTTGATAAATTTAATAACAGAAGCTGAACTGTGAAAAGGAGTTGAACTGTGACCATGCCTTTTATTTTAAAAGAAAAGGAGAATTGCGATGATGAAAGTTTTCTGTATCAAGTGAAATGCAAATCATGTGATCGCATAGTTGTGAACACAGTGATATCTGCGTGAGGAGTTCTCCATATATACTGAACACATAGTTATACCTTAACATCTTCTACAAACATTTGCTAATAGACAGTTCTTTAACCTATGTCTGAAAGAAAGGCTCTAAAAATAAAGTTGAGAAATCAAAAAGAATTTCCCTAGATTAGAGCACATGTACATTTTTGGCACTCTGTAATTGTCAAAGTAGGTAAAACCATTACCCTAATAGTTGTCTTGAATTGATGTAGTTCAAAATTGTCAGTACAACCAGTATGGAAATCTATATGGCGAGTCCTCAAAAACAAAAAGTAGGAATTCCATTTGACCCAGTTATTCCCACTCTTGGTAATTTCCTATAAGAGGTAAAGACATCATATTGTACTACATATTATAACACATGCATGTGATACACGTATGAATACTCATGTTTACTGCAGCACAATTCATAAGAGCTAAATCTTGAAAGTGGCCGATACACTCATCAACAGATGAATGGACAAAGAAAATGTAGTTTATACCCAGAGCCAGTGGAGCACTACCTTCCCATAGAAAAGGATAAACATGAGTCATTTGTAAGAAAATAAATGCACCTCGATACCATAATGTTAAGTGACATAAACAAGTCACACAAGCTTGAATATTGCTAGGTTTCACTTATATGAGAAATCCAAAATATAAACAGTAAAATAAAATATAGATAATAGGAAGAAGTGAGAGAGGTCTTTTCTGAAAGTGTAAGGAGATCAAGAGACAGAGGGAAGGATGGTAAAGGGATGAAAGAAGAAGTGAGATGTGCTCTATACATGTATTCATCTCTTTTTTCAGAATGCTATAATTTTCAGCGTACAGGTCTTTTGCTTCTTTTGTTAGATTGATTCCTAGATACATTATTTTTTTGGATGCTATTGTGAAGGGAATTGTTTCCCTAATTTCTCTCTCAGTGAGTCTGTTATTTGTGTATAAGAAGGCTATTGATTTTTGGGTGTTCACCTTGTATCCAGCTACTCTACTGAATCTGTCAATTAAGTCAAGAAGTCTTCTGGTGGAGTTTTTTGGGTCTTCAATGTAGAGTATCATATCGTCAGCAAATACTGACAGTTTAACTTCTTCCTTTCCTATCTTTATTGCTTTAATTTCTTTCTTTTTTCTAATTGCTGTGGCTAATGTTTCCAGAACTATATCGAAGAGGAGTGGTGATAGCGGGCATCCTTGTTCCTGGTTTTAATGTGGTTTTCAGTTTTTGGCCATTTAATATGATGCTGGCTGTTGGTTTTTCATGGATAGCCTTTATTAAGTTGAGATATAGACCATCTATTCCAATTTTTTGCAGGGTTTTTATGATGAATGGGTGTTGAATTTTGTCAAATGATTTTTCTGCATCTATTGAGAGGATCATATGGTTTTGTCCTTAATTTTGTTAATATAGTGTATTACATTTATGATTTACCTATGTTGAACCATCCTTGCATCTCTGGAATAAATCCAACTAAGTTAGAGTGTATGAACTTCTCTGTATTCTGTTTGCCAGTATCTTATTAAGGATTTTCCATATATATTCATTAAGGAAATTGGCCTGTAGCTCTCTTTTTTAGTTGGGTCTTTCCCTGGTTTGGGAATCAAAGTAATACTTGCTTCCAGGAATGAATTTGAAAGTATTGCTTCTCTTTCAATTTCAATGAAATGTTTAAAGAGTAGTGGCAGTAGTTCTTCCCTAAATGGCTTGTATAATTCAGTGGTTCATCCCTCAGGATCTGAGCTTTTCTTCATTGGTAAACTTTTAATTTAATTTTTAATTTCACTGATTGTAATTGGGATGTTTAGAATTTTTTTATCTTCTTCGTTCATCTTTGGCAATTCACAAGTATCGAGGAATCTTTCCATTTTTTCTATGTTTTACATTTTATTAGAGTATAGGTTCTCAAAGTAAGTGTTGATTTTCCTCTGGATTGCTGCTGGATCTCTTGTGACTTCACCTTTTTTGTTCCTAATTGCACTGATCTGAGCCTTTCCTTTTTTAAAATAAGGTTAGCTAACACTAGGAAAACAGAGTGAGCTCAAATGAACAACCTAATGATGAATCTTAGACTCCTAGAAAAAGAAGAGGAAGAAAAACCCAAAAGCTTGTACAAGAAAGGAAATTATTAAGATTAGAGCAGAAATCAGTTCAATGGAAACTAAGAAAATGATACAAAAAAAATCAATGATTCAATGAGTTTTTTTAAAAGAATATGTAATATTCTTCATATAACGAAATTATAGAAATAAATGATATTCATCTTTTAGAATTCATTTCCAGGTATACAATTACTGTATCATATTATAGTTGCATACTTACTTTTTTAAATGAAAAATGCTAAACTGTTCTTTAGATTGGTTATGGCATTTTATATTTCCTTTAGCCATTTATTTCACCATCCTTATCCTCTCCAGCATTTGTCTTTGTCATGATTTCTTATTGCATCCTTCTAATGGGTGTGTAGTAATGGCTTGTTATGGTTTTAATTTTATATTGACCTAATGCCAAGTGATGTCAAATAATTTTAATATGCTACTTTTCTATGTATGTCCTATTTCATGAAATATCTTTTCATGTTTTCCCTTTGTAATTAGATTTTTTACTGATGTGCTGTAAGAGTTCTTTATTCTAGATATTAATCCTTTGTTGTATATGTAACCTGTGAATATTTTCTCCCATCCATTGCTTATTTCATCTTCATCTTCCTAACAGCATTTTATAGAACAAATTATTTATTTCTGATGAAGTCTTAATTTATTGCTATGTACTTTTATTGATCATGCTTTGGTGTTAAACTAGCTTCAAATTTAAAATATCTGCAATTGTTTTCTATAAGATTTTATACCTTTAATTTTTTGTTAAATTTCATTATCCATTTGAATTAAGTTTTGAAAAGAAGTGAGACTTTGGCCTAGGTTGATTTTGGTTTTTATTTTTACTTCAGCACTTTTTGTTAAAAAGTGGTTGTTCTTATATGATAAACTCTAGTATAAATAAAGAGCAAATTAAAAGATAGGATCCTAATAAGATTACTGACATTTAGAAATGGGAAGAAAGGAGCTAAAGGTGTAGGGAAGGTGGGATGGGTAGGGGAAGGATAATAAGGGAAAAGAAAAAAATATGAGAGAATGAAAAGATGGAAATAAAGTGTTTGTAGATGGGTGGGGAGGAGGGGGTGAAGGGAGGGCAGGAACAAGGGGAAAAAATGAGAACCAAGAATGGTCATGTAGAGGTACAAGATCCCAACAATGAATGTAACTGTACTGTATCCCTAAAATGTACCAATAAACTCAATTAAAGCTGAAAAAAAAAAGATAGGATCTCTTTTAAAGCGTAATGGAATCTAGAGACAGAGTGAGAGTGGAGCAAGGGAAGTGACGGGATTTAAAAAAAGGAATGAAAATGCATTGTGTGTATGGACCAACTTTCCACAAGGAATGTAAACATTATGTATTGCAAACACATAAGAAAAACAGGAAGGGGATCAAGAGATGGATGAAGGGAGAGGGAGGGATAGGAAAGGGTATTAAAAAGAGGTAACATGTATTTTGTACATGTACCAATTTTCCATAAGGAATGTAAATATTATGTACTACAAACATATACTAATAGCAAAAGTTATCTTGTGTTGAATTGCTTCTGTACCTTTGATAAAAACCAGTTGAGCGTAGTTGCTTGGGTCTATTTCTATTTCTATTAATATGTGTCTTTTCCTCTGATAATACAACATATTTTTAATTCCTTTAGTTATATAATGCCTTAAAATCAGTGGGATTGATTTCTCCCACTTTATTCTTTCCCCAAATTGTTTTAGCTCTTAAATTCCTTTCTCTTCTCATATAAATTTCAGAGTAATCTCTTCTGTATCTATTGCACTGAAACTAGATAGCAACATGGGGAAAACTGCCTTCTTTACTATGTTAAGTCCTCCACTTCAAGAATAAAGTCTGTCTTTTCATTATTCAGATCTTTATAAAAATTTTCTTTTACCTGTATTTTATAGTTTCTGGTCCGACGTTTTTGTAAATTAATACCTAATTATCTTACTTTTATAAACAACTCTGAATGGTATTATATTTTAAAGTTAATGTTTATATTTTATTTTTCACATATAGAATTAAATTTATTTTTGCATGTTTATCTTTTACTTTGTGACCACCTGAACTCAGTTATCAAAGAACTTTTTGGTAGACATCTTGAATTTTTCTAGGTAGGTAATTATCACTGACAAACAGGTATGTTTTCATTATTTTTTTTCTCAGTTTGTGAGCTCTTTCTTTTCTGTAATGCACTGGCTAAAACATCTAGCACTATGTTGGAAAGAAATAGGTAAGACTAAACTTTCTTGCCTTTTTAAGAAGAAAGCATTTGGCATTACACCAGTAAATCAAATATCAGTTGTATGTATGGATCTTGCAGATGCTTTTAATCAAGAGAAAGATGTCCCTCCCCCACATTTCAATTTTGAAATATTTTTTAAGCCATGAATAAGATTTGATTTTAGTTAAACTTCTCTGTCACTGAATTCAATCATGACTTTTTTATTTAGACTGTTAATATACTGTTACATTTATTGTTAGTCAAATATTGATTGAACTAGGTTATCATCTCTGGAACAAACTCTTCTTGGTCATAGCATACAATTCTTCTTATATATTGTTGAATTTTATTTGTTAATATTTTTAAGGGTGTATATGTTCAAATTCATATGGATGCTGGTATGTGAAATTTTTCACTATTTTTGGTTTTGTATCAGAACAACATTGTAAATGCATTTGGAAGTGTTCTCTCTTCTATTTTTTTGAAAAAAATCTGTATAGAATTGTTACTAATTCTTCTTAAAATGTTTGGTAGAATTTGCCAATGAATTTCTCTGGGTTTGGAGATTTCTTTATGAAAGATCTTCAATTATGAATTCAATTTTCTGAGCAGTTGTAGGGCCATGGTTTTTCTGGAGTTGTTTATAAT
This sequence comes from Fukomys damarensis, assembly GCF_012274545.1. Taxonomy (NCBI): domain Eukaryota; kingdom Metazoa; phylum Chordata; class Mammalia; order Rodentia; family Bathyergidae; genus Fukomys; species Fukomys damarensis. The sequence goes on from NW_022900917.1 coordinate 45,584,399, forward strand.
TTCTCCTTTTTTTTATCTGTTCCAAATGACTGTTCTTCATGATAGTTCTTAATACTGGTTCCTGTTTTTTTCTAGTATTGCTATACCTAGGACATAGTTACATATTAATCATTAATATATTTCTCTCTTATCGGTCTTGCTGGATATCAATTTTATTGAATATTTCAAAGGGAATTTCTTCTTATAGTCCTATATTGTTGGGTCATTTTAAAATTTGCACTACCAATATATTCCTTTTAATATATTTAGACCACTTGCTTTGAATATAAATATAAATATAAATATTAACATATTAGGGCTCAGGCCTGCCAATTATTTTGTCGGTGTTATTTCTTTTTCATTTTTCTCTTTTTTCCCTTGTGACTTTCTACTGGGTTACTTAAATTTTTTTTAATTTCAACTTTTACTTATCTATTATTTTATTTATTTTTGGGGGATGAAACTTGGGACCTTGCACTTGTGAGGCAGACAGTGGCACCTCACTGAGCTAAATCCCTGGCCCCTATACTCATATTTTAATTTACTGTATTATTTTTTTCCTAATCTTCTAAGGTTATAAACTTTCTATTTACAGAACTTTTTAAGCGCTTTTTAAGGGATAGGTTTGTTGTCAACAAATTATCTTAGTTTTTGTGCATTTGATGGTGTCCAACCCATTCTTGGAAATTATTTTCTCTGGATATAGGAGGAGGGATTGACACTTTTTTCCAGCACTTGGAAAACATACCATTTTATCTTGGTCCTTTTCATTTCTGCTGAGAAACGCTTTTTTTCTATAAATACTGTGTTATTCCTGTCTTGCTGCTTTCAAGACATTTCCCTTTGTTTTCATTTTCAGATGTTTGATTACAATGTGTTAGTGTGAATTTCTTAAGTTTCATCCTCTTAGATGTTTTTCAGTGTTTTTTAATCCATAGGCTTATATTTTTGTTTATTTGAGAAGCTTTCATCTTTTATATCTTTGAGTAGCTGTTCTTCTTCCTCTTCTCTTTCCATGACTTCACTGACTAGAATATCATATTGTTTGCTATAGCCCCACTAGCTTCTTTACATACATTTTTTTTCTTTTTCAGTCTGTTTCTTTCTGTTATTCAGATTGGGTAATTTCTATTGTATTTTTCAGTTCACCAATGTTTCTCTTTTTACACTCTGATGCTGTGTTCATCTAGTGAGATTTTTTTTTCTTTCAGTTACTGCAATATTGTTTTAGATACTGAAATTTCCACTTAGTTTATTTTATATCTATCATTCCTTTGCTGAGACTTTCTAGTACATTGTTAATACTTTGTATTTTCTTTTGTCATCAAATATGTTCTTAATTGTGTCATGAAAATTTATTGTGGCTGCTTTAAAACTTTAAAACTTTTTTATTGAGTTTATTGGTACATTTTAGGTATACAGTACAGTACATTCATTTTTGGGATCTTGTACTGTTACATGACAGGTCTTAGTTCTCATTTTTTCCCCTTGTCCCTCCCCTCCCTTCACCACCTCCTCCCCTCCCCATTTATAATGACTTTATTTCCATTTTTTCATTTTCTCATATTTCTTTCTTAACTTTTGTCAACTATTTCTAGCATCTCTGTCATCTTGTATTGTCATCCATTGTTTGTTTTTTTTTATAAATTCAGTTTCAGTTCTTCCTTCTTAATAAGACCAATGCCTTTCATTTGAAATGTGGTGTCAAGTACTGTTCTGAAGTTCTGGGTCTGGTAATCAATCCTTAAATGTACACTATGTATCATTCATGGTTCTAAGATCTTTCTATATAACACATTATTTAATTATGTGACATCTATGTGAAGAAGTTACTATATTTTACCACAATGATGAAATCAAAGTTAAAAATACAGTTCTGAAAAGGAAATACTCAACTATATACAACTACAACAAAGTCAATAAGGTTTCTCTTAGGACTGGTAGTCAGGAGCACTGCAGAAAGCAGTGATACCATCAAACTGTATGGGTGAAAGAACTTACACCTCCTGCACCTGAGTAGAACTATCTCAGATGTGGAGAAATGGCTCATGTCTGAAATAGCTACTCTAACAAACATACTAAAGCAGAAAGTAAAATTTCTCCCCAAGATTTACCCACATTACACATTTTCCCATTTATCTCAAAGTGCTCGATCATTGAGCTGATAATAGAAGTTTACCCAAGACCACTTTCTAATTTGAGCTCTGAGAGGATTCTAATATTTCAAGTCTAAGTAAGGAGATTTAAAATAAACCACCTGTGCTCTTCACATATAATACTTAAGAAAGCTTATCATATGCTCATTCTTCAAAACCAAAACACCTGCTATACCTATTTGCACACATGCACAGACAGAAACAAGCCTGTCAGATTCAGTAACACAGAAGAAACATAGCAATTAACCAAAGAATACTTTTAAACAGGTACACCATAGGAAACATGTAATATATATTTAGTGCATGCCCTTGTGCATTCAATACATTAAAGAGCACATGTTTTTATAAAACATGAAATGAAAGGACAGATGAGATAATTTGAAAAGACAGATAAGTTTAAAAAATAAGCAGAAATTTAAAAAATAGCTGGATGATTAAATTGAAAGAAGGTAACAAAATTACTTTTGAAACTGGAGGGGAAATGGTGGAAGTAAGATAATAGTTGAATTAAGGAAAAGCAGAATTGATAGTCCCTAATATTTTATCAGTAAGACAATTCAGCCTGAGCAAGTCTTCCAGAATAGAGAAAGAGGGATGAAAATGAGGATAAAAAAGTGTTCAGTACTGAAAACAAATAAAAAATACAACAAAGTACCTAATACATACTAGGAAAACTGTCAAGATGAAAAAAAATCCTAGCACTAAAGCTGACAGAGCTGATAATATACTAAGCAAAATTTCACATGTCTGAGCATACTGCTCATATTTTGAAGAATAAGAATGAACAATTATAAAAAGGAAAAAATAAAAATAACACAATGCCTATCAAAAGGAAATCAACTAAACTGTAGAAATTCTCTTGTGCAGTACCAAAAGGTGAAAGATGACATGTAAAGAGAAATATCTTTGCATTTCAGGTAAAATATTTATTATACAAGAATGTTATATGTTGCACAAAACAATTTATATGTAATGGTACCTATGGACATCACTGGATATAGAGAAGCTTGGAATAGTACCTATATTATTTTAAGATCCACTGCTGTAACTAATATATGAATCATGCTTGTGGAAATCACACCAGGACAGACATGGTTGATAGCGCTGAAAACATTTAAATATTAATTAGTCCAAAAATGTCATAAATATCATGAGAAAGTAGAATATACTTACTATGTCTATATCTATAAGTAGATCTTGAAGAGAAGATACATAACATAAAGAATAATTTGGCTGTGATGCCTGAATATTAAATTTCAAGTACATTGAAGTTATCAAGATGCATGAGGAGGAGAGATGAAAGAAAAAAATAATAACCAAATTTTCTGTGATATATAGTGTAGACAATAGTTTTTTACTGTTGCTGCTAAAATTAGAGCAATGTTTTTTTCAAATATTTTAAAGTAATAATGTTACAAATGTAATTTAAAGCAGTCTCTTTTTCTTTATTCCTAAAAAAAGAAAAACATTTTTGTACATGATATTCATGAAAAACTGATAGAAAACAAGCAAAATAAAATATAAGCCCCAATTACTTAGAATCCATAAAATAAGATTATTGAAGTTAAATGATGTGAGTGAATATAAATAAGTCAAAAAATTTTTGTGACAAAAAATATAGTGACTAGCTATATTTATATTTTGTGACAAAACAAGTCATCCCTGAGTATTATATAATAGATGTATCTCAGGTACATTGATTTCCACAGCCTAATGCTAAAAGTATGGGAAAATATTCATCAAGAAAATTAGCTAATTGCCAGGCATGGTGGTGCACTCTTGTAATCCCAGCACTTGGGAGGCTGAGGCAGGAGGATCACTGTGAATTTGAGACCAGCCTGGTCTACATAGTGAGTTCCAAGGCAGTCTCAACTACACAGTGGGACCCTATCTCAAAAAGAAAGTTTATTCTAAGCACTCCCACTGCTCAAAATGTTAATCTACCAAGCACAACTGAAAAAAATAGAGGACACAACAAAATGAATAAAAATTTGAACAAGATAAAAATTTGAACTTGTGATGAGCATTCACTAATAAGCTAAAATAATGTAGTTATGAATATAATTTAAATTAGCTGAAAATAATTGTGGGGAATTTTAAAGCACTTAAAAAGTTAATAAATAATTAGTAAATATGGAGAAACTGAGTAAAATTATTAATACTCATTTTATGCAATGTATGTAATTTTGAACCATGCAAAATGAGACCACATATTTTCTTGACTTGCCTGGTTGGCAAAAGTTGATTATATATTTTACAACAGGAAGTGTGAAAAACTCTAAAAGGAAAATAATAAGAAAATTTTTATAACTCAGCAACAAAACCAGAATTGAACTTATCAAACACACGTAAGTTTTAAATTACTCTCATCTATAGATTAAAGTAGAAACTAAAATTTTTGCAATTATGGGTTGTTAAGAAATAATTTAAACAGAGCCGGGAGTGGTGGCACACGCCTGTAATCCCAGCATTCAGGAGGCTGAGGCAGGAGGATCTCTGTGAGTTCGAGACCAAACTGGGCTACATAGTGAGTTCCAGGTCAGTCTGAACTACATAGTAGACCCTGTCTCAACCCCCCCAAAATAAATAACTTAAACTAGAATCATAAATCTTGTAAGAGATTATTAAAAATTTAGAGGTAATCTTGTGATATAACTGCAGAAAGTGAAAATGAATAATTTAATATTAATTGAAATAATTAATAAAATATTTTCCACATATCTTTTCTATATATGTATATGGAATGTAGGAGGAAGGAATTGATAAATATATAAGCAGAAGTTAGTGAATCATAGAAATGATACCAGCAAGCAAATTCAATAATAAATTAGAACAAATTACTATGATACATAATTAAGACTTATATTTAAAATATAAAAGCTGCGCAATGTTAGGAATAGTGGAGATATTTATAATATCAATAGGTCAAAGGAGAAAAAACATGTCACTGTTGTGATAGATGACAAAGATTGACTTGACAGAAAGAATTTATTGGTATTAAGTATTATTTAATGAAGCAGAAGTAGAAAGACTTTCCTTAACTTAAAACACCTATCTTAATAAAACAGAAAAATTATATTTAGTGTTAAAATATGACACCACATTACTGTTAAGCAAACAAGAATGCCTCCATCACTGATATAATAATTATCTTAGATATTCTGATAAATCTGAAAAGATAATAAAATATATAAGAATTCTATATTACCATTAATTGAAGATGCATATGAGCTACCCAAATACTCCAGAAGAATTGTTGAAAACAGTAATAGCACTTAAAAGGAAATTCAATGTAATTCAAAATTGAGGGTTTTTGGTTAGAAATAAATGATACACATATGTCATTATTTCAGGGCATAAATCACTATAATTTAGAGGAAAAGAGACCCTATTCAAATTAGCAACCCAAAATGTAAAATATTTAGTAAAAAATATTCCGTTCTTCTCTAAAGAAAATTTGAACATAATTCAGGCACATAAAAAGTCTTAAAGGAAAATAAAAATTTACTCAGAAAATGCAATATTATGAAATATTACTTATAAATCATTTACAAATTTTATACAAATTTAATTATAAAATATTTCCTATTGTATTAGATCATTGTAAGTGTTATAAATGGAACAATCATAATGAAGAAATTTTGAAAAACAAAAATGAAGATGACTATGCCAGTTGAAGTTTTAAAATATTTAAAGATATACTTGTTTTAAAATATGATATAATTCAGGAGGGGGTGAAGGGAGGGCAGAGGTAAGGGAAAAAAATGAGAATCAAGACTTGCCATGTAAAGGTACATGATCCCAACAATGAATGTAACTGTACTGTATCCCTAAAATGTACCAATAAACTCAATAAAATTAAAAAAAAATGATATAATTCAAAAATAGACCTGAGGGGAATGAAAATGGCGGAATGATGATGGGTTGAAACATTCAGACTCTCCTCCATCCAGAATCCAGAAACTAAAAAATCAACTTGTTGCATGAAAAAGAAGCAGCAGAAGAAGGAGGAGGAGGAGAAGGAGAAGATCACTTGGAATCAGAAAGAAGTTCACAGTAAAAAAATTAGAAGCTATAGAGGAGTTGAAAAGATGGTCCACAACTAGACAAAAGAAAGAAAAATCTTGGACTCTCTCTGGGGGCTCTCACAGATTCTATGGAGGGAAAAAGCACCCAGGATTGGGTGAGCCAGAAATATATGACATCAGGGCCCATAGCTACTGCGGATCCATAAAATGTTACTAGAAACCTCAGCACTAGGCTCTAGTATGACCCAGGCCTGAGAGAGAAACTAAAGGACAAAACTAATAGAGACAGAGGAAGGCCAGGACAACCAATGCTGGTATAATCACAAAGGTGCTGGCCAGTCCATGCCACTGATTTTTATTAGTAATCAATTGCGGTAAAGGCAAGCTACATTCAAGGGCAGGGCTACATGCAAAGATGTGCAGTTGTGCGGTTTCTGTGGAAATTAATACAAGCAAGGCTCGTAAAAGACAAGACAAAGCATTCTTGAATTTGGAACAGAACAGACAAAATATATGGTTGTAATTAAAACATTGTCCTTCTAGTTAAGAAAGTTTTAGTTGAGGGAATAAATTTGAGTGTGAGTTACACTAATCTCAGCATGTAGGCTTTGGCTGGACTCATTTCTATAAACAAGCCAATTGTGGGGTTATCTCTTTACAGTCTGCAATGCTTACATCTTGCTTTGGAGCATAATCAATATTGCAGTCTCCCACACACAGCCTTAGTGAACTGCAAAAATAAATAAATAATACAGTTTTGCTCCAAGGGAACACTTTCCACATGGTAGGCAACAGCTGGAAAGGGATCCAAGCATATGTGTCTGCCATATCACTAGAAAGTGTGTAATCAAGTGTCATTTGGAAAGGAGGTTAGTTGTTTAAATCTGAGAGTCAGAACAACTGAAAAACAACTTTACTACAGGGCTCCCATTTTTACCTTCTTACAATAACTGGGTAAGAGACAGACATGGGAGATAGACATAGTCATTGAGCAGACCAGAAAAAGATTCCCTTAGAAGATTAAATTCAGGCCTGGAAAGAGCCTATTCCCTGCAATGAGAAGCCAGGCACACCTGGAGTTGTGTTCAGAAACACCTGAGACTGAAAATGCCTGCCAGCATTAAGTATTTGAAAACTTGACCTGTTCCCTACATCCGGTACAGAGCTGAAGCCTGAGTGCCTTGCTAGTGTGAACAAGGAAAAGTCTTGGCAGAGATATTGCCACAGTCATGAGTAAAGAGAAGAGCTTCTGAATTAGGGGACACACCCCACAAATTCACAGGCTGTACAGCTAGTCAGAGAAAACCAAGACTTGCTATATTCCAAAACTGTGAGTCCTAGAAAGAAATCACTCATACAAAAATATAGAGAAATAAACTTTTTGTCCATTTTTAGACTCATTTTCTTTCTCTTTTTTACTGTTTTTCTCTTGTTCCTTTCCCTTTGTTTTTTTCTCTCATTTTTTTTTCTAGTTTTAATTTTCTATATTATTTCTTTTCCCTCCCTTTAAGCTTCTGTCTGTTGGTTTTCTTTCACTATTACCTTTATCTTATTCTACAAATATCCTTCTATGCCATGATAGTATCCTTTGTCTCACTTTTTCTACTTGTTTTCATCTCCTATTGTTAAATTTTTCAAATTATTCTTTTTGCATTTTTCCCATTCCCAAACCCCTATATCTTAATAGTATAACCATTAACTCTATTAACCATTAACTCTAGTGTTGAATTATTTTCCATCATTTGGGGATGGATAATTATCACATATAGTAGGTATGCATAATATATCAATATTTGGTTTGTCTGAGGATTTATATTATAATTATAGATTTTTTACTAATGTTAAGGGTGATACATTATTGAATTTTATGCATCCAATTTGTCATGGATGATACCATTGCTGATTTACTTCATATTGCCAGGTTTGCAAAGTTGTTACTATTAATAGATTTTCTTTATATGCCAATACCTAAAATAACTATGTGACTTTAGCAATACTGTATTCCATTCTAAGGAAAAGTTGCCTCAACTAAGGCACAACAGGCTGCATCTGTTAAAATGAGAAAACATGTAAATAAGTCTCAACACCAGACTTCCAGATCACCTAAGGCAACCCCAAAGGGCAATGAGATGGAATAGTCTGATAATCACCTGGATGCCTGAACTGGCAACAAAAGGGGGTCTAGAAAAAAATGAAATAATTTCTCAAATAACAGGAGAGATTGTCTCTACAGAGTAATAAATGATTAATAACTCTATTTATTTATTTATTTATTTATTTATTTATTTATTTATTTATTTTGAGTTTATTGGTACATTTAGGGATACAGTACAGTTACATTCATTGTTGGGATCATGTACCTTTACATGGCAAGTCTTGATTCTCATTTTTTTCCCCTTACCTCTGCCCTCCCTTCACCCCCTCCTCCCCTCCCCAT
>NW_022900917.1:45593167-45667552 GCF_012274545.1 Fukomys damarensis
TATGTATCCATTCCTATGAATGAATCTATTCTCTCGCTCTTTATGGCTGAGTAATATTCCATTTACTCTAGAGCAGAAACAGATAAAAAAAAATAGAGGAGCTGAGGAACATGATGTAATGCCAACATAGGAAACAAGTGGAATCCATAAAACATATGCAAACAGATATCCAGGAGATTAAAAACTCCATTGATAGTTTATGCAACAGAATGAACCAATGTGGGGACAGAATATTAGATATAGAAGATAGGACAATTAGTGACCAAGAAAAGAAAATTTTGTTAAAAATATTAAGGGACCATGAGAAATCAGTCAATTGATGATGCAAAGAGGAATAACATAAGATTGATCTGAGTCAATGAAGAGACAGGAAAGACTATAAATGATATAATAAAAAGACTTTTCACAGAAGTAATGGCAGGAAAGTTCCCAAGTAGGGGAAAAGAATTTGACTTACAGATAAGTGATGCATGTAGAAATCCAACTAGCTGTGATTAAGAAACAAACAAACAAACAACAACAATAACAAAACTACTCCTAGACATGGAATAGTTAAGATTCCAGAAATCAAATAGAACAATAAAATTCTACAAGCAGTTAGAAAAAAGAAACAAATTACATACAAAGGAAATCCCATCAGAATCACAAAAGAGTTCTCAACACAAACCCTCAAGGCAAGAAGAGCCTGGAGTGAAGTATTTCAAGGCCTAAAGGAAAACAGTCTCCAACCCAGACTGTTGTACCCTCAAAACTACCTTTCAAAATTGATGGAGAAATAAGATACTTTCATGATCAAGCTCACCTTAGGAACTTCATGAATACCAAACCAGGACTCCAACATTTTTAAACAATATTCTAGAAAAAGTCATTGAGGATCAAAACCCCAGGAATCCCAGCAGAATGAATCCTTCAGGAACACCAAGATAGTAAATGCAAAGGGAAAGAATCCAATAAAAAGAAAAAGCTATGACAAGGGTAAGTTAATACATATCATTTATAACAATCAATGTTAATGTTCTCAATCACCAGTCAAAAGAAATAGACTGCCAGAATGGGTCAAGAAGCAAAATCCAACAATATGCTGCATACAAGAAACACACAATTCAAACAGAAAACCATAGACTGAAAGTTAAAGGATGGAAAACAATACTCCATGCAACAGGAACAAACAAAAAAGTAGGAGTACTTACCTCTTTGCAGATCAAATGGATTTCAAACCAACACTAATTAAGAGGCAACTATGTTCTTGTAAAAGGAATAAACCAGGAGGAAGAGATGATAATCATAAATATAAAGGCACCAAATATTAGTGCAGCCAATTATATAAAAAATACTAATGAATGTGATAAAATAAAACAAGCGCTGACACCATAGTAGTGGAGGAACTCAATACCATACTTTCACAAATAGATCAACTACCCCAAAATTAAACAACAAAATACTAGAACTCAATCTCTTGAACAAATGGACTTAACAGATGTTTACAGGGTGTTCCACCCCACAAAGTCAGAATACGCATTATTTTTTGGGGGGGGCTACATATGGGTCATTCTCCAAAATAGACCACATATTAGCTCATAGAACATGTTTAAGTAAATGCAAAGGAATTGAAGTGATCCTCTGTATGTTATCAGAGCATAGTGTGATGAAATTGGAGATCTATAGCAATGGAAACTGAAAGAATTTCATAAACACATGGAGATTGAATAGCACTCTTCTGAATAACCAATGGGTTACAGAGAAAATTAAAGAAGAAACAAGGTAAGTTCTATAATTAAATCACCATGCCAATACAACATCTCAGAATTTATGGAACACAAAGAAAGCAGTCTCACAAGGGAAATTCATAATAGTGAATACTCCTATTAGGAAAACAGAGAAATCTCAAACAAACAACCTGATGCTGAACCTCAAGCTTCTAGAAAAAGAATAGCAGAACAAATCGAAAGCTCATACAAAGGAGGAAATTATGAAGATCAGAGCAAAACTCAATGCAATGGAGACTATGCGAATGATACAAAAAAATCAATGAAGCAAGAAGAGTTGGTTGTTCAAAAGAATAAACAAAATTGACTAATCCTTAGCCAAGCTTATCAAAAAAGGAGATAAAAGATCCAAATTTATGCAATTAAAAATGAAAAGGGTGAAATTACAACAGACACAGCGGAAATCAAGAGGATTACTAACACCTGCTTTGAGAAATTTCTACCAATAAGATGGAAAACACAGAAGAAATGGACACATTCCTAAATACATATGGATTACCAAAGTTAAATGAAGAAGATCTAAAAATTCTAAACAATCCAATATCAATCAAAGAAATTGAAAATGTAATTAAAAACTTATCAATGAAGAAAAGCCCGAGTCCCGCTGGCTTCACTGCTGAATTCTACAAGACATTTAGAGAATAATTATTGCTCCTGTTTAAATTCTTCAATGAAATTGAAAAGGAAGCAATACTCCCAAATTCATTTCTGGAAGCAAACATCACCTTGTTCCTCAAAGCAGAGAAAGACCCAAGCAAAAAATAGAGCTATAGGCCAATCTCACTGATGAACAAAGATGTGAAAATCCTTAATAAGATACTGGCCAACAATACAGAAGATAATCAGGAAGATTATAAAACCTGACCACGTGGTATTCATACCAGGGCTGCAGGGATGATTCAACATACATAAATCAATAAATGTAATATTATTACATTAATAATATTAATAGAGCCAAAGACAAAAATGTATGATCATCTCAATAGATACAGAAATAGCGGTTGACAAAATCCAACACATATTCATGAGAAAACCCCTACAGAAAATTGGAATAGGTGGTCTCTGTCTCAACCTGATAAAAGCCATCTGTGAAAAACCACTAGCCAATATCATACTAAATGTTCGAAACTCAAATCATTCACATTGAAATCAGGAGCAAGAGAAGGATGTCCACTATCACCACTCCTGTTCAATATAGTTTTGGAATCATTGGCCACAGTAATTAGACAAGAGAAGGCAATAAAAGGAATAAAGATAGGAATCAGGGAAGTCAAATTGTCACTATTTGCAGATGATATGATATTCTATATGGAAGATGCAAAGAACTCCACAAGTCTTCTAGATTTAATAATGAAATTCAGTAGAGCAGCTGGATACAAGGTCAACACACAAAAATCAATAGCTTTCCTGTACACAAACAACAGTCTCATTAAAAGAGGAACTTGAAGCCAGGTGTGTTGGTGCACACCTGAAATCCCAGCAGTTGGGAGGTTGAGGCAGGAGGATCCCTGTGAGTTCAAGACCAGCCTGGGGGCTACACAGTGAGTTCCAGAGCCATCTGAACTACAAGTGAGACCCTGTCTAAAAAAAAGAGGAACTTGAAAAACAACACCCTTCACAATAACATCCAAAAAAACATAATACCTAGGAATGAACCTAACAAAAGAAATTTAAAAAATACTCTTCTCAAAACTATGGCATTCTGAAAAAAGAGATTGAAGATGATATCAGAAAATGGAAAGACATCCCTTGTTCTTGTGTAGGAAAAACCAATACAGAGAAAACAATGGCCATATTTCCAAAACTGCTATAGAGTTTCAATGTAATTCCAACTGAACTTCCAACAGCATACTTCACAGACCTTGAAAAAACAATCCAAAAATTCATTTGGAGTAAGAGACCTGGAATAGCAAAAATAATTCTAGGCAACAAAGACAAGCAGGCTATATCACAATTCCCAACTTGAAACTGGATTACAAAGCTAGTGTGATAAAAGCATCATGATACTGGCAAAGAAACCAACCTGAAGACCAGTGGAATGGACAAGATGATGTAGAAACAACTACAGACACACTTAGCCACTTCATCTTCAACAAAGGATCCAAACACCTTCACTGGAGAAAAGATAGCCTCTTTAATAAGTGGTGCTCAAAAAACTGGCTTTCAACTTGCCAAAGATTAAAACTAGACCTGTATCTCTCACCATGCACTAAACTAAAATCAAAATGGATTAAAGATCTAAATATTAAAATAGATACACTAAACCAGCTGGAAAATAGGTTAGACCCAATTAAAAAAATGGGCATTTGAAATGAACAGACCAAGAAGTAACAGCAGCAAATAAATAGATGAAAAAATGTTCAACGTCACTGGTCATTCACTAGATGCAGCTGAAAACAATGCTGAGATTTCACTTCACCCCAACAAGAATGGCTGCTATCAAGAAATCAACCAATAACAAATGTTGGCAGGGTTGTGGGAGAAAGGAACCCTTCTTCATTGTTGGTGGGAGTGCAGTCTGATGCAATTACTGTGAAAATTAATATGGAGATACCTCAAACAACTAGAATTAGAAGTCCCATTTGACTCAGCCATTGCCTTGCTGGGTATCTTCCCAAAAGAAAAAAGACTCATACTACAGAGATGTATCATCACCTCTGTTTATAGAGGGACAGTTTGTAATAGCTAAAACTTTGGAACAGACCAATTGCCCATCAACTGGAGACTATATCATGAAGATGTAGGTTTTTTTATATATAAAATGGAGCACTATCAGCCATAAATAATGAGAAACTAGGGACATTTATAGCTCAGTGGATGTACATTGAGGCCATACTCTTAAGTGAAATAAACAAGACGTCATGTGTAAATAGCGACTATTTTCTCCAGTGTGAAAAATCTAAAATAATGATCAAAATGTATAATTGATATTGTATAATAGGAAAAAAATTTCTAAAGAAGTAAAGGAAGTAAGAGGGGTAGGGGAAAGGAAAGAAGGGAAAAGAAAAAAGTATGAGAAATGGAAAAAACATGGTCTTTGTAAATGGTGAAGTGGGGAGGGGAAGGGAATGCTAGAGGAATAGGGAAAAATAAGAATCAAGATATATCATGTAGAGATACAAGATCACAAAGATGAATGTAACTCTGTTGTATACCTAAAATATACCAATAAACTTAATGGAAATAAAAAATATCTAATTACTCAAAGATACCTTACAAACAAGAGAACCTGAAAAATGGATTCAACAACTACTAGATGACTCTAAGAAGATTAATTTAAGCTTAATTAGAATAAAGAAAGTGCCAGACAGGAAAAATGTCATAAGAATTGTTTCCAAAAATAATAGAAGAAAATTTTCCGAATACTGGGAAGGAAACATGCAAATAGTAAGTGAGGCATACAGAGCTCCAAAGAGCCATGAGCAAAAGAACCTCTCCATGCCCATCATTGTCAAAATTCCAAAAGCACAACACAGTGACAAAACCTTAAAAGCTGTTAGAGAAAGTAACAAATTAATAATAAAGTTAAGTCTATTGATTAGGGACACAGTTCAACAGAAGAGATACTAAGAGATGCTCATGCTGCATTAGTGACGGGAGTGTCTTCCTTGTCCTGCTGATCATTTGCAAAGCACAGGTAAAAACTGAGTTAAGCTTGTATTTCACAGGAAGTGGTTTAGGCTGGTGCACTGCCTCACAGGCTTGTTTCAAGAAAAATGAAAACTCTTAGTATTGTTTCCAGCACCAATATGTTATGCTTATATCATTAATCCTGTTATACAATGGTTTTGTGCAGGGCTGGGGATTTAGCTCAGTGATGCTGCTGCCTGCCTCAGGAGCACAAGGTCCTGGATTCAATCCCTGGTACAAAAAAGAAAAAAAAAAAAAAAGAAAAAAAAAAAAAAAAAAAACCCAAAACAAACAAATGAAAAAACTTGCAGCAGCAGTTTTGTTCAGGTTTCACTGGTTGTATTAAAAGATGCACATAATCTCTTTCCATGAGCATAAACGTATTTATTCTGTCAGAGAACCAACTCTTAGATACATTAATTCTTTGTACTATTTTGGTTTCAATTTCATTAATTGACAATTTGAGACCTGTGGTCTTTAAAATGTATACTATGAAATACTCTAGAGGAAACATAATCAATAATAACATTGCCAAGAACTATTATATTTCCTGTTGTTTTATCTTGGGTGACAATTTGTTTTTTACATTTTCTTTTTTTTTCCAGTAAAATCAAAAGGAAAATTTTCTCTTCGCTGTTCAAATGTAGTCATGATCACAGCAAGATCAAATGAGTTCAGTGGGGTACAGAGGAGAAAAAGATGAGTGAACACAGATGTGTGGTGTTCTGAGCAAGTGAGTATATGAGGGGAAACCATATCTGAAGTGCTTTAAATGCCTTGTGTATAAAATTATTTGCTACGCTGCAGGAGATTAGGAATGGCTTTTGAGTGCAAGATGGAGTTCTCTGTTTCAAGCCTCCCATGCACTTGTACAGGCATTGTTCATTAGCAATCTCAGACAGGAGTGAGTAAATGTGAGTTCCTGGAGAACAGCATTTTTGTTTGTTTGTTTGTTTTTTGGTACCAGGGATTGAACTCGGGTCTCTGCACTTGCGGAACCACTGAGCTAAATCCCCGGCCCAAGAACAGCATTTTTGGATATTAATCATCTTCATATTTTAGCAGTTACCTATTGCTTGCCATCTAATAATTTCTCAATACTATTTTGCTAATGTGGATTGAACCAATTTATTGCAGAACTCACCTCAGTTTCTTTAATGTCCTCATCTCCATCTTATCCCTTACTGTTATTAAGCATGAAGGAGAAACCTCAAATTATGTTGCTTATAAACTGACTATTTGGTAAGGACAGTTTAAAATAAGCATAGGAATAGATAGCCACATGTCTTTGTCATCTTTCAGTTGTTATAGCAAAATACTCCAAACCAGGAAATTTATAAAGAATAAACATTTTTACCTCATGGTTCTGGAGGCTGGGAAGACCAAGAGCAGGGTGCTAGCATCTGCTTGGCACCTGGCAGGGGCTTTTTGCTGCTTCAGAACATGGAGTAGGGCATCACATGGTCAGACAAGGTGCCAGAGCTCATTTTTGTAGCAAGCCACTGCCTTGATAGTCAATTAATATACAAGTGAGCTAATCCATTTATGAGGCCCCCATGACACAATTTCCACCCACAATTGCATCTCCAGATATTATTAATTTAGGACTAGGATTAAATTTTCAATATATGAATTCTATGGAACAAACATTCAAACCATGACACCATGTCCTTCTTATGTTCTTGTTTAGGAAATTATAAGAAAATTAAGCATTTAAGTTTTTCTATGACATAAAATTTTTTACAATAATTTAGTATTATATTATAATGGTTTTATTACCATATTTTAGTCTGGGTCACTCAGAAGATGGAGAGAACTTGATGTTCTACAAAATGTACCAGAACAACAATAACAACAAAATCTCAAAAGCATTAGTATGTTTTTCTGTTTCTTTTCTTTTCTTCTGGCCTCTCAAATGATTGTAGATGTTTTGCTGTAATCCTCTGAGGATATTTATTTGAACAATGAGGGAGTGTTCCTAAAAGAACATTGTGATTATAAGCTTAAGAATGAATTCAGCTTAAATTTGAATGTATTACTCTTTGCTTTTGAGATATATTTATGTCAACATTGCTTTGTAAAAAACTGGCAGTGATGTGTTTATAATGAAAATCATTATATTTATTGAAATCATATCTTCTGTAATGGCAACATCCTCAGGGAGGGGATGGAAGATAGTACTCATTAGATACTTTTCTTCATTTGTGAGCCAGACAGTATATTAGGTTTATCCAATTGCCATCTGCCATCCATTTTGTATACAGTATGCCTAAAGAGCTCACTCCATATAAGATTCTAGAAGATAAAGGTAGACCATATTGTATTTATATTTGTAAATACTGTATGCATTACATTACAAATATTTATGTGCCATTAAGATCTGGATAAAGGAAATACAGAGTTAAAACAGACATGCTTCTCTTGCTCAAAGCTGGGGGTTGAGGATAAAGTTTGGCTAGAAGTGTGGTTTATGTGTGTGTATAGTTGCATTTGTCATAACTATGTTGAATGTGTCACTCTGATTCATTTTCAATTAATTTTTCTCACAACCATTTGATAAAGTCATAGTGAAGAATTTCTCTGAAAATGAGTTGACTTATGATTGATTGCACTGTTGAAATACACAAGGTATAGAGTCAATGACTCAATAGGTGTACTTAGGAAACTCACTTTTAATCAATTTTTAAACAAGAATTTTAAATTGCATAAGGTGAAATCATGTAATGATATTACACAATAAACATGGCAATAAATGTTGTCAACACTGTGACAAACATCAGTTTTGAAATCAGGAGAATAAAATTGCTTAAATTTTAAAGTTGCACAGCTTCAGTCATATCTAGAAATATTAGTTTTCAGCATGAACTATGTGCTATAAAGTAAGATGTACTTCAAGGAAAATAAGTTTAAATGAGAAGAGTGAAAGATGAACCCTAGTCAAAACATTCAAATATACCTATATACATACTTGCTTAAAAGAGTCTACAATGAATCAGAAGAAAACGTGTACTCAGTTTGAAACTGAAAACTCAGTTTGAGATTTTGAAAATAGAAACCTCAATGTTAAGTGTTTGTTTAGGTACTGGGGATTGAACTCAGGACTTTGAGCTTGTGAAGTAGGCAGTGACCTCACTGAGCTAAATCCCCAGCCCAGTTAGGTGTTAGCTGATGAATTAGTGTGAATAACTAGAGAGGCAGGGATGAGGTAATTTCAATAGACCTGTTGGAGTTTAGTAAATTAGGCAGTGCTGTTACAGTATGGCAAAGATCTGTGTGTATGCACGTACATGTGTGCCTATGCATGTGAGCGTGCATGTGTACAGGAAACTACACTCAAGAAAATGAGAGGAACTAAGCCAGAGACTTCTCACATTTTGCTGGCATGTGGAACGTTGCCATATGAAAACCATATGACTGTTGGCAGATTGGCATGTCAGCTCAGGCATGTAAAACTTGACCACTCTGAGCTCGGGGTTTATCAGTTTATAACAGGAATATTGATGCAATTTTAACTGCACTCTTTTTTGCAAGGACACTTTATTCCAAATGTCTCAAATCCCATTTCCACTCCCTTGAAACCATCTCCAAACAAAAGTAATACAATATACATATATAATTTTCCAGTGGAATTTGTGGCATTTGTATAAATTAGATCAACCAACTGATTGAAAAAGTCATTATCAGTGTCTTTAGTCTCCTTATCTCTATCTGAACCTTACCATAATCATCCTACTGTATAAACCCATTAAAAATGAACTGTTGAAAACAGTGGCAGTAGGAGCCAGTGTCTTTTGTAGTAAAATTGGTTTTTAATGGCTTTTCTGAAGTGTAATCAAATATACAGAGTGTTTGAAATTTTTATTACAGTAAAAGACATATTAATCCCTCTCCAAATATTCCCCCTTAATTTAAACACATCTATCCCATAGCTCTTGCCACTATCTTACGCAGTTCTGGAAGTATTTTGTGAGTCTTTGTGAAGTGTGATGAAGAACACAGTGAATTCTGCTGCTGAGTACCACCAAAGGAAAAGGCAGATCCGTAGCAGTCTTGTGTTGTGTCCTTATCCGTCTCTTCACTGGACTTGGCACTGTGTGACTTCTGGCTCTTCCTCATCACGACTATGAGAGGTACATGTTTCAACAGGACCGATGTTTAATTCATAACAGCAGAACCAAAGGCACTCATGAAAAATACCTTCCCAGACTGCTTCAGAAAGTGTCAAGAGTCCTAGGATAAGTGTGTTTGAGGGGAGGGGAGTGCAGTGAGGAGGATTAATGACAATGTGTCTCTACTGCATTAAAAAAAATTAAACCTTCACTATTATCTTCAAGCACACCTCAGATTGAAGGGTGATAATAAACCTCCCTATAAATCGGTTAGAGGAGGCCTATCTTGGTGTGATCTATACTTTGCATAGTTTCCAAAAGAGGAAATTGTTGGAGAATTGAGTTGCTTTGGGCAGAGGGAAGATACTCATAATTGATATTTTCAAGGTGAAACAGAAAAGGGTTTGAAAGGAGTAGCTTCTAACCTGTTTAAAAGGTAAATTTATTCTTCTGTTGGACTGGTCTTTCCTGGTCTGCTTTTTAATGAGTGACATTTTTGAAATTCCGTTTAAATTTCATAGCCATGGTGGAGGGCACAGAAAGAATATTAATTTAGTTTTCATGGAATCTGCTAAAATGATATTTCAACTTATTTGTATAAACTAAAAAATGACAATGACTAAACTAAGCCCTAGTCTTTTGTGAAACTGGAAGGTGGGTGGGTCATGGCTTCCTCTTGGAGAACCTCAAATTTCTGTTGAGTATCTGGAATTCTTCTGAATAAAAGGACCTTTAAGCATGTGTTCAAACGGCACCAATGAGCTATATTATTTATGCCATTTGAAACACATTAACTGGTATTTTACCAAGTCTTAAAGCAGTAAGTCCACTGGTAGGAGTTTGGGTTCACTCCAACTCCTGTCAAAGAGGCTCATGCCAATATTACTGACAAATCCTGAATCTGCCTTGCCAAATCTCTTCAACAAGAAACAAACCCCCAAATGGAAGGGTCAAATGAGAAACTAGAGAGCATAATATAATCCATGATTCAAGTATCACTATGTGTGAGTTAATGTTTATTCAAGAAAATTTTGTGTGTTATTTAGTAGAGTGCCTAACACAAGAAAAACAAAACAATGAAGTTGGCTATGGGATGGTTTATGCAGTAGGAAAATTTCTGTTTCACAAAATGGTCTCTTTTATGACATTCTTTACAAATAAAAATTACAAATACAATTTCCTGTAACTGTTTTCCTTACAAGTTAATGGTCCTTGAGGTATGGGCATCATTAGTCTGTTTTCTATTTCTATCACATAATCCTTTACTTAGACATTCAGCAAATATTTGTGTAAATAAACATGAAATACCTAACCATTTCTATTAAATGTTTATATAGCATTGGTTACGTTAAAAATTCTGTTTATAGTGGATGAATGATCTAACAGTGAAAACTAAAACAGTATTAGGTGGTACTGTGAATTGAAGATAATTTAGAAATGGTGCACTTTTTAAAAGCTTGAATAGATCAAGGACATACTTAGCATCATAAAATAACTAGAAGCAATGGCTTGAGAATGAGACAGACATGGTTTAAACTCTGAATCTCCCATTTAAGAGCTAGATGACAATTTTTCTAACATCTACAAGCCTCACTTTAAAAGTTGCATATTGGGCAGGGGATGTGGCTTACTGGTTCTGCCCCCTGCCTTGCAAGCGCAAGGGCCGGTATTTGATCTCCAGCACCAAAAGAAAAAAAAAAGTTGAATATCAATACTTATTTCTTTTTTTTTCTTTTGGTAATAGTTAAATAAGATCAAGTCCATAAAGACTTTAACACATACCTATCCATGACTGCTTTTATTCTTTAGTTTCCCTGGCTTCTCCATAGCTGGTGAATGATACATTTATGCTTTAAACATTCTAAAATGTACACATGTAGCAAAGCATCTCGTGCTATACCCAAGAAATGATAATTTTATGTATGAGTTAAAAATAAATGTAAATAAAAATATTCTGGCTAAATAACTTTTAAACTAGACTTCTTTTGATCGTAAAAACTAAGTCAAAGCAATTATCTCTGAAATTCCTTGTAGTAAATGAAAACATAGTGTTTTATATGTTGATATCTTTTCAGTATATTACTGTGGCCTTGAAGTATACTTTCATTAATCTAATCCATTAAGTGACCCACAGACTATGAGGTCATGTAAATGACAACTATAGGGGTTCTATCTGGGGCCTTTGGTACACAGTATTTATACTTTATCTCCTAAGAATGAGATTAACTAGATGTCCCTGTCCTTAAGATTGTAGTATACTAAATGATGCTCTTAGGGGAATAAGCAAGCTACTCTTTGCTTTGTTGTTTGGACTCCCAGTAGCATGAGCATTGTAGTCCATAGAGATGCGCTGATATTGATAAGTGTCACATGGTGGTCCTTTGTACTTTGTTTATTATGGACTCCAAAGGCCCAAGATCTATTAACATTGGAGCAAAACTTTGCTTCTAAGAAGATGGTTATCTTTTCTATGAGCTAGAATTTAGTTTTTTCTTGTCTAAATTAAAGTTTTAGTATAAAATGTATTAGCTGTAGCAGTTAATGTCTGTTCTAACAATGAAAAATTATTCTAGAAATCTGTAGTCAAACATTTAAAATAGTCTCTCAACCTAGTTGTGTGTTACAATCACAGAGGGACCCATTAGCAATGCCTGATATCTTGGCCCTACTCAGACCCCCAAGGCCTGATTGTCTCTTTAAAGCTCCCTGTTGTAATTTAGGGTGCACTTAGTGCTGATAGTCTATAGTCTAGAAAAAAGCTTTCTCCTGTCTTTCCTCTCACTGCCATTCCAAGGGACAGGAAGCTATATTTTTTGGCCTTAGGGAGTTACTCAAAGTGATGAACTTTGAAATTTCATTTTGCTTTTCAAGTGAGTTTCAGCAGAGAATCCAAAATAAAGACATCAATTAATTTATATTTGGAAAAGCAAGCCTATCAGCATTCTACATTCCTGATGTTATAAAATGTTCAGAATTTCAAAGCCTTCCATGTGTAACAGGAATTTGGACTCATCTTGAGCTTGCAGAATTATATGTATAAGAAACATGCTGGAGAATGCCTGATAATATGGATATTTTAAAAAGAATGACATCAAGAAGAAATGTACAAATCCAAGGTATGATTGGGTCATTTTTTTAATGCCCACTCCTTCTTACTGACAAGGTATTCTATCCCTGATCCTCAGTAGAAGCCATGAGAACTCTTTAGGTTCAGTGGATCTTTTTCTAAACTGTACATAGTAAGTGACCTTCCCTGTATGTTCAGATCTACCCACTCCTTCCTCTGAATACCTCTACTGGCTTTATTTAGGCCTCCCTATTGGCAAACTCCCCAGTTTGGCAAGTCTCTGTCTGCCTTCATCAACTCCAGCAAAACATATCTGTCCTTACTCTTTGAATTGTCTATAACTGGCCTAAATCAGTAACACACAGCTCTTACAGCTTCCATATTAAAAGGGTAGGTTATGTGAGTAAACTCATTCACAATTCAGAAAGATCAGGATACCTCCTTTTTGGAAGAAAGATGAAGTCACATTGCAACAAAAATCTGCCTCAGTAAAAGTCATTTAAAAAAATCTGTTCAGTATATATCAGAGAATCAAATTACACCCATCTGGAGAAATGCAAGTGAAAAAAAATGCACTAAATAGCAAAACACATCTATAGTGCTTCTTGCAGCAAACAAAGAAAAGCTGGTTGTATCAACAGACAGGGCAAGGAGTCTTTTGATTAAAAAGTGCTTTTGGAAGAGGACAAATATAGTTCTTTTAGTCTTTCTGATTTTTTTCATAAGGTGTGGACAGGGGGCAGCTGCACATTCCAAGTAATTCATACAGGAAAAAAAATCATTTTCAGCAGCCTGCAAATGGCTTTGAGTGAGAGCAGATTTCCATGTAGGAATGATCTATGGGCCAGGGATTACACCCTTTTTTGCTCACACAAGGACTGATTGCATGACCCACAGCTGGAGTTAATCCAGATTTCTTTTTAATTAAATAGGAGCCATCATTCTATTACATTACATCAAAGCCCTGGAAGGTGACACAGAGGAGAAATGGCAAATGTAAATTTTCAGTCCTTAGTTTCTTGTGTAGGGAAAGGATACAAGATTCTAGTTATAAGCATGTTTGTTTATAGTAAAAGAATATAACTAACTGGGACAACTATGACTGTTTCAATTTCCTATCAAGATCTTCCTTCATAAAATTTTATATTTTTTAAGGCAAGAGGTTTGTGGGTAAACCTAAAAAGATATCAGTGAAACAATTTTTTTCCTTACGAAAAACACACTAATAATCCACTGTGGAAATGTTATTACAGATAGAACTATAATATATGCAGCCAAAAGTAAAGTTAGCTAAAAACAGTACTGGAAGGGCACTGCTTACATGGTTTAATGATTCGATGAACCACAGTATTTACTATTCTTATTATTCAGAGTTTAAATGTTTATTAAAACCATTACTTGAAGGGATGTGTTTTCACTAGAGCTGAAACCAGTAAAAGAAGGCTTTTTTTTCTTTTATTGACTTTATTGGTATATTTTAGGTATACAGTACAATTACATTCATTATTGGGATCTTGTACCTCTACATGACAGGTCTTGGTTCTCATTTTATTTCCCCTCATCCCTGCCCTCCCTTCACCCCCTCCTCCCCTCCCCATTTACAAACGCTTCATTTCCATTTTTTCATTTTGTCATATTTTTTCTTTTCCCTTAGTATCTTTCCCCTACCCTTGCCATTCTCCCTACACCTTTAGCCCTTTTCTTCTTATTTCACATGGTCAATTATCTTGTTAGGATCTTATGTACTATTATAGTTTTTCACTCCAGAGAAACTATTTCGTACTTACACATGTGTGACTTGTTTATTTCAATAGCTAAATCTTGGAAACAGCCCATTTGCCCATCAGTTGGAAATTGGATAAAGAAGATGTGATTTTTCTATAAAATGGAATACTACTCAGCCATAAAGAATTAGAAATTAGTTTCATTCATAGGAAAGTGGATACCTATTGAGGATATACTCCTTAAAGAAGGCTTTTTATAAGGATAAAATCACCACTTTAGAGTAAGAACTGTAGCAGACCCTCGAGTTATGTCCAGCCTGACATGTGAGCAACTTCGATTATGACTGGAATTTTAGTTTTAACTTATGACCAAAGTCTTGAGTTATGACCCCAATGCTGGCTGCCTCTGCTTGCAGATGGTCTCAGATACATATTTAACCCTTAAAGAGTTCTGGAAGGAATAGTGCAGCATCCTTTCCAGTGTGGGATTAATTGAGAAATCCTGAGCCAATGTCTCTCTAAGTATAGTGAAATTTGCCTGTGTATAGGAGAGAGACTTTGAAGGCTGTGTAGAGAAGCCTGACCAATTTAAATTACAACGAGCCCTCAAGAACAAATTGAGTTTATAAGTGAATGGTCTATTTTGCTTGTAAGTTATTACAATTAGCTATAACATGATGTGTGTCTCTCTCTGCGTCTATATAGGACAGAAATGTCTTTCAATAAGATTTTCATATCAACCACCTTTCCACTGAATTAAAACTTTCAGTGGAAGATAGGGAGAAATGCCTCTCAGCTGGAGAAATACGTCCGAGGAGCTTTCTACCCCTTCACTCTCTACATAATATATTTTCTGTAATATTCATGATAGAATTGTCACTGCCATGTAAGATAGTCTTTATTAGTAGCTTTAGAAAACTCTGAATCTTTGCATGCATTTGCTCAAAATTTCTGAAATAGACTTCATGAACTGCAGAAGTGTGTGTGTGTGTGTGTGTGTGTGTGTGTGTGTGGTGATTGAAATTCAGGTGCCTTTTCCTTTAACATACTCTCAAAAAGGCCTCAACAATGGATGGACCCATCTAAGAATTTCTTGTTTTCACCACACTGCTGCTGTTGGCTTTCTCAGTCTGAATGTTGTGGTCACACCACACTTGAACAGTGAAGAGGAATTTTTCATTTTGGTTTTAATAGGGAAAAGAAAATATAAAAAACAGATTGTTACCTAAGATAAAACCACAGGCAATATAATAGTTCTTCACAGTGCTATTATTTATGTTTCCTCGGAGTGGTTGATAGTGTACATTTTAAAGACCACAGGTTCCAAATTGCATCATTGAATTTGAGACAAAAAAAATAAAACTACTGAACAATACAAAGAATTAATGTATCCAAGAGTTAGTTCTTGGAAAGAATAAATACTCACATAGCCCCACAGGTCCGCAACATCTCCTGCCTGCTCTGCCACCAGCCCCAGTGAGGAAGGTAGCCATGCAGGCACCCTTGAAACACACCCCCCCTCAGACCTCCTAATTGGGCCAGTCCTTGGACCCACTCTACAGAGGCATAGGTGCCCATAAAGGGTATTTTTCTGAGCTTCCAACTTTGAACATCTTTAAAGAAAGGGTGGAGGAAACCTGTAATAGAACTGTGTGGAGTTCAACTATGCAGGTTGGGGAACTCAATTTAGGCCTTGTGGCCTGAGGTCAGTCTGAATCATGAGGATGGCTGGCTGAGATTTGGGGACTTGGTTCTGCACAAGGCTGTGCACATGGTATATTATGGCAGCAGAGACATAGTCTGAAACAGGCCCTTCAAACTCTTTTTTTTTCTTTCTTTTCCTCATTCCACCCTGCAATTTCTTTCCTTTTTCTATCCTTTTTCTCCATCTCAGTCTCTTGCTCCACCATATTATCCCTCATCTGCTCCTACCCTAACTCAGACTTCTTCTTTTATTATTTTTTCATTTTTCTTTATGTTCTTTTCTTCCATCATTTTACCTCACTCATGGGTCAGTAGTTTCAAGGGAAAGCGAGTCCCTGTTTCTCTTAAGGGGATATATTCTTGTCCTTACTCTTGCACTCTGTCTTTCCCCATTGAAGTCAATAGGTTCCTAAAGATTGTATGGTCATTCCACATCCTCTGGCCTCACTTGAAACCTCCTCCATTACTTTCACTCATGTACTCCTCTTGTCCTAACTCTGTCTAAGCCCCCATCCTAAATGTTAAAGATGCTATACTGAAAAGAGTATCCAATGCAAACATATTTTGGGCTGCTTCTTGATTTTAATTTAACTTACATGGTTTAATGGTGATAGATTAATGACTACCACAAGTGGTCAAATTGCAAGGTGTGCTTGATTCTATTGTGCTGCTGAATGTATCAATTGGGATAAAAGATTGTGATTGATTTAATGAGTTGTTTTCTCCAATACTATGAAAATGAGGATGTCTATGAGTCATTAGAGAATCAAAAGCTAAAACGCAACTATATCAGGAAGATTTAAGTAATACCCAGAAATTAAACCAAGGACAATCCAACAACAAAAATAAAAATGAGAAAACACTTAAGCAAGACACAAAGACAGTTCACCAATGGCAAAAAGTGGGACAATTGAGGATGAAAAGTCTGATAGAGAAGCAGCAGGACACCCTGGAAGCATAGCACAGGAGGTAACAAAACAGATCAATCAGGCTCTAGAAAAATTCAAATCAGAAATAATTTCCCAGTTAACCACAGAGATGGTGAGCAAAATGGAAGTCATGATTCGAGACTCTAGAACAGAAACTGACAAAAATAAATAAATAAATAAATAAATGAGCTCAAGACCATGATACAAACCATGAAGACTCAGCATAAGAAAGAAATGGAAACAATGAATGCCCAACAGAGGAAAGAAATGGAATCCATAAAACAGATTCAAACACATATATAGGAGATTAAAAACTCTATTGAAAGTGTACCCAAAAGAATAAAAGATTGCCAAGACAGAATTTCAGATATAGAAGATAGGATAGCAATCAGTGACCATGAAAAAAGAGGTCTCTCAATAACAGTAGGGATCATGAAAAATCGGCCCAACAACTTCTAGATGATGCAAAGAAAAATAACATAAGACTGATAGGAATTCATGAAATAGCAGGAGAAAACACAAATGACTTAAAAAAGCTCTTCACAGAAGTAATGACAGAAAACTTCCCAAACAGAAGGGAAGAATTAGACATACAGATAAGTGAGACATACAGAAGTCCAACTAGCCATGATAAAAAAAAAATATATATATAAAATAGAACAGAAAAACAAAATACTACAAGCAGTAAGAGAAAAGAAACAAATCACAGGCAAAGGAAAGCCATCAGAATCACAGCAGACTTTTCAATACAAACCCTTAGGTCAAGGAGAGCCTGGAGTGAGGTATTTCAAGCCCTAAAAGAGAACAACCTCCAACTGAGACTAATGTATCCTGCAGCACTCTCTTTCAGAATGGATGGGGAAATAAGATACTTCCACAACAAAGAACACCTGAGGAACTGCATAATACCAAACCAGCACTACAAGCAATTCTAAACAATATCCTAGAAAAAGACAATGAAAGTAACAACATCATGAGGCCCAACAGAGCAAATCAAATAGGAAAGGCAAGAAACTCAAAGGAGAGGGAAAAAAATTAAAAAGAGTCAAAAAAAGGACAATAACATGACAATAATAAGTCAGAAAATATCAGTTATAATCATCAATGTTAATGGCCTCAATTCACCAATCAAGAGAAATAGACTGGCAGAATGGATTAAGAAGCAATATCCAACCATATGTTGTCTACAAGAAACACACCTAGTGCAAAAAGAAGCACATAGACTGAAAGTGAAAGGATGGAAAACAATTCTCCACATGTCAGGAGCCCAGCAAAAAAGCAGGGGTAGCAATCTTACTCTCAGACAAAGTAAATTTCAACCAAAACTCATGAAGAGAGACAAAGAAGGACACTACATCCCTGTAAAGGGAACAGTTCAAGAGGAAGAGTTGACAATATATATATAAAATATAAATGCCCCCAACTATATAAAACAAATACTAAGTAACATGAAAAACCAAATAAGCACTAATACAGTTTTAGTGGGGGATTTAAATACCCCACAATCACAAATTGACAGATCATCTAGGCAGAAAATCAACAATGAAATAACTGAACCAAGCTTTGGAACACATGGGCTTAATAGATGTCTGCAGAGTATTCCACCTCCAAAAATCAGAATATACATTCTTTTCAGCTGCACATGGATCATTCTCCAAGATAAACCATATATTGGCTCACAGAACAGGTCTAAATAAATGCAAAAGAATTGAAGTCATCCCCTGTATATTATCAGATCATAGTGCAAACAAACTGGAGATCAATAGTACAAGAAACTTTAGAAACTTCACAAGCACATGGAAACTGAACAACACACTCCTAAACAATCAATGGATTACAGAAGAAATTATACAGTTTTTACAAATAAATGAGAATACCAATACAACATACAGGAATCTATGGGACACAATGAAAGCAGTTCTATGTGGAAAATTCATTGCACTGAATGCCCACCCTAGGAAAACAGAGCAGGCTCAAATACACAACCTAATGATAACTCTTAGAGTCCTAGAAAAACAACAGCAAGAAAAACCCAAAGCTCGAACAAGAGAAGAAATTATAAAGATCTGAGCAGAAATCAATGCAATGGAAACTAAAAAAAGATACAAAAAATAAATGAAACAAAGAGCTGGTTTTTTAAAAGAATAAATAAAATCGACAAAACTTAGCTAATCTTATCCAAAAAAGGAAAGAAAAGGCTCAGATCCATGCAAACAGGAATGAAAAAGGTGAAGTCACAACAGATCCAACAGAAAGAAATCCACAGGATCTTTAATAACTACTTTGACAACCTATACTCTAATAAATTGGAAAACACAGAAGAAATGGACTGATTTTTAGATACTTATTAATTACCAAAGCTGAACAAAGAAGATAAAAACATTTTAAACACCCCAATTGCAGTCAGTGAAAATGAAAATGTAATTAAAAATTTATCAACAAAGAAAAGCCCAGGACTGGATGGATTCACTGCTGAATTTTACAAGATATTTAGAGAAGAATTACTGCCACTACTCTCCAAATTTTTCAATGAAATTGAAAGGGAAGCTATACTCCCCAATTCATTCCTTGAAGCAAGTATTATTTTGATTCCCAAACCAAGGAGAGACACAACTAAAAAAGAGAACTACAGGCCAATCACCTTAATGAATATAGATGCAAAAATCCTTAATAAGATACTAGCAAACAGAATACAGAGGATCATCAACAAGATCATACATCCTGACCAAGTCGGATTTATTCCAGGGATGCAAAGATGGTTCAACATATGTAAGTCAATAAATGTAATACACTATATTAACAGAGTCAAGGACAAAAACCATATGATCCTCCCAATAGATGCAGAAAAGCATTTGACAAAATTCAACAGTCATTCATGATAACCCTGCAAAAAATTGGAATAGATGGCCTCTATCTCAACTTAATACAGGCTATATGTAAAAAACCAACAGCCAACATCATATGAAATGGCCAAAAACTGAAAACCTTCATGTTAAAATCAGGAAGAAGACAAGGATGCCCACTATCACCACTCCTCTTCGATACAGTTCTGGAAACATTAGCCACAGCAATTAGAAAAAAGAAAGAAATTAAAGCAATAGAGATAGGAAAGGAAGAAGTTAAACTATCATTATTTGCTGATGATAAGATACTCTACATTGAAGACCCAAAAAACTCTACTAAAAGACTTCTAGACTTAATTGAAAGATTCAGTAGAGTAGCTGGATACAAGGTGAACACCCAAAAATCAATAGCTTTCTTATACACAAATAACAGACTCACTGAGAGAGAAATTACAGAAACAATTCTCTTTACAATTGCATCTGAAAAAATAACATATCTAGGAATCAATCTAACAAAAGAAGCAAAAGACCTATACACTGAAAACTACAGCACTCTGAAAAAAGAGATTGGAGAGGATATAAAAAAATGGAAAGATATCCCCTGCTCCTGGATAGGAAGAACCAACATAGTGAAAATGTCCATACTACAAAAACTGCTATACATATTCAATGAAATGCCAATTGAAATTCCAACACTATATTTCACAGAACTAGAAAAAAAGAATCCAAAAATTCATTTGGAATCATAAGAGACCTAGAATAGCAAAAGCCATCCTAGGCAACAAACACATGGCAGTGGGTATAACAACTCCCAATTTGAAACTATACTACAAAGCCACTGTGATAAAAACAGCATGGTACTGGCAAAAAAAAAACAGATCTGAGGATCACTGGAACAGATTGGAAGACACAAAAGCAAACCCAGATGAATTTAGCTACCTCATCTTTGACAAAGGAGCTGACCATCCTCACTGGAGGAAAGATAGCCTCTTTAATAAATGGTGTTGGAAAAACTAGATGTCAACCTGCTACAGATTAAAATTAGACCCTTATTTTTTGCCATGCACTAAATTAAAATCCAAATGGATTAAAAATCTAAATATTAAAACGGAAACATTAAACTTGCTAGAAGGTAAGTTTGGCAGAACTCTGGAAGATATTGGCATAGGAAAAGACTTTATGACCAAATCGTCAGTAGCATGGGAACTAGCAGATAGAATCCACAACTGAGATCTCATCTTATTAAAAAGCTTCTGCACTGCAAAAGAATCCATCAACAGAACTAAGAGACAACCTACAATGTGGGAAAAAACTTTTTACCAGCTGCTCCTCAGACAAAGGACTATTATCTAAAATATATAAAGAACTCAAAACAATCACCCCCCCCAAAAAAATAAAGACCCAATTCAAAAATGGGCATCTGAAATGAACAGACATTTCTCAGACAAAGAAGTAAAAGCAGCAACTAAAAATATGAAAAATGTTCCACATCACTGGTCATTCGAGAGATGCAGATGAAAACAACACTGAGATTCCACCTCACCCCACAAAGAATGGCTGCTATCAAGAAATCAACCAATAACAAATGTTGGCGGGGTTGTGGGGAGAAAGGAACCCTTCTCCATTGTTGGTGGGAGTGGAGCCTGGTGCAACCACTATGGAAATCAATATGGAGATATCTCAAAGAGCTTGGACTGGAGGTTCCATTTGACCCAGCCATCCCTCTGCTGGACCAAAAGAACTAAAAGAATCATATCACAGAGAAGTATGTACACCCATGTTTATAGTGGCACAGTTTATAATAGCTAAATCTTGGAAACAGCCCATTTGCCCATCTGTTGGAAACTGGACGAAGAAGATGTGTTTTTCTATAAAATGGAATATTACTCAGCCATAAAAAACAAGAAATTAGATTCATTCATAGGAAAATGAATACATGTTGAGGATATACTCCTAAGTGAAATAAATAACCCACACATGTGTAAATACAGAATAGCTTCTCTGGTGTGAATAAACTGTAATAGTACATAAGATCCTAATGAGATGACTGACATTGTGAAATGGGAAGAAAAGGTCTAAAGGTGTATGGAAGGTTGGATGAGTAGGGGAAGGGTAATACGGGAAAAGAAAAATGTGAGAAAAGGAAAAGATGGAAATAAAGTGGTTGTAAATGGAGAGGGGAGGAGGGGTGAAGGGAGGGCAGGGACAATTGGAAAAGATGAGAACTAAGACCTGTCATGTAGAGGTATAAAATCCTAACAATGAATGTAACTGTACTATATCCCTAAAATGTACCAATAAACTCAATTAAAAAGAAAAAAATATTCACATATATGCTTGTGGAAAAAGAATATTTGCATTTTTAACATATGTAGTGAAGTCTGCCAGAACAGGACTATACAACAGAATTAATTATACTTGCACAGCACACTTCTGCTGGTCGCTACCCTAAGAGTTTTCATCCATCTTGCAACAAGCCTGTGCAGCACTAGCCTAAACTACTTCATCTGAAATACAAGTCTTACTCAGCTTTTACCTGAGCTTTGCAAATGGTCAGCAGAAAAAACAAGGAAGATGTACCCATCACTGATGCAGCAGTGTGAGCATCTCTTATCATTTCTTCCTGTTGATTTGTGCCCTTATCCAATATATAGTGATCTTTGCCTCATCTAATCAGTTTGGCTTGAAATCCACTTTATCTGCTTTTAGGATAGCTACTTCTGCCTTTTCCTGAGTTCCCATTGTATGAAATATTGTTTCCCACCCTTTCCTTTTGAATCTGTATCCTCCTTTTTGGATTAAATGTGTTCTGGTATTTGTGTATATATGATTTGTGCCCTTATCCAATATATAGTGATCTTTGCCTCATCTAATCAGTTTGGCTTGAAATCCACTTTATCTGCTTTTAGGATAGCTACTTCTGCCTTTTCCTGAGTTCCCATTGTATGAAATATTGTTTCCCACCCTTTCCTTTTGAATCTGTATCCTCCTTTTTGGATTAAATGTGTTCTGGTATTTGTGTATATATATATATATACACAAAATATATATTGTTGGGTTTCATTTCTTGCTCCTTTTTCCCAACCTATGTCTTTTGAATGGGAAATTGAGACCGTTCATATCAAGAGTTATTACTGAAAGGCACTGACATTCTTGTCTTTGACTTATTTTCCTGTCTTGAATGCTCCTCCCTTCTGCTTTACTGCTTGTCCTATCAGATATATTCATTATTTGATTTTTTTTTTGTTTTGGTATTTTTGGCTTCGCTGTCTCTTTGTAGGATATCTTTGAGAATTTTTTGTAGTACTGGTTTGGTGATTATGAATTTCTTGAGATGCTCTTTTCATGGTAATACATTATTTCTCCATCAACTTTGAAAGATAATTTTGTATATATAAGTCTGGGATGAGAATTATTATCTTTTAGTGCTTGGAACACTTCACTCCAAGCTCTCCTGCCTTTTGAGTATTTTGTTGAAAAAATGCTGTAATCCTACTGGGTTTTCCTTTATAAGTGTTGTATTTTTTTCTGTAAGCATGTTTCAGATTATGTTGTTGTTTGGGACTTCCAGGAATTTGAGTATTATGTATCAAGGAAACATTCCTTTTCTGATAGTAGCTATATGGGTCCCATATGCCTCATTAATCTGTATGTTAAATTCTTTTACTTTATTTGTGAAGTTTTCAGCTATTATTTTAGGAAGCAGGTTTTGAATGCTATTTGTACTGTCTTCTGATTTTTCACTCATTGCAATTAATCTCAGATTAGTCTTCTTTGTATCATCTGGGAACTATTGGATCAATTTTTTCATATTGGGTTATTTTTAAGATGCTTTTCATTAATTGGTAGCCCTGTTTTCTAGTTCTGAGACTGTCAGTTCCTCTGCCTGTACTTTCAGTAGAATTTTGAATCTCCTGAATTTCTATTTAGAGGTCTTTCATTAACTATAATCCTTTTCTATACTGCTATGCATGTTTTGCATTGTTTCTTTAGTGTTTTTATCCTCATAGTATTGTCTTATTTAGACTTACAGATTATTTTATTTAACTGAATTGATGCCATGTTTATTGAACTATTTATTTTCTCCTCTGATACTGTTCTGGATAATTTGGTTATGAGGCTTTTAGTTTCCTCCCCTTTAACACTCCATGGACCAGTTTTGTGGGAAATGGGAGTATTTGGAGGAATTTTGTTGATTTGTCTTCTCATATTTCTATTTTTGTTTGTTTTATGTTGAATTTTGTGGATTTGTTAAAGTGGAAATTTTTGTTTCTAATATGGCTATCTCTTTATTTAATATCTGCTTTTCAGTAGTGCTCCTTGGACATGGCTAACTATTGGCCTTTGTCTCTGTCCCAGGAACTACCTACCTCCATTTACTTAAGATGGAAGATTGTAGCTCTGCCACAATAGGCTGCAGTATTTTTAAAGATCCCCTAGGCAATGTGAATATTGCCATCTCAAAAAAATTAATAGCAAGAGCTATGATATCATGGCTAGAGTAATAACATTAGTATCAGATATAGCATTAAATACAAACTGAGTATTGTCAAATTCTAAGGGCAAGTTAAATACCATCCATGTCAACAGGGGAAAACATCTATAATTATAATATTAATACTAAGGCAAACCAAATATTGACCTACTATTGACCTATAGTGAATATTTACTAAATGTAACAGCTTTATTTCTACTAAGAATATCATATTCAACAGAATAGTATAAAGTTAACTATTTGGAGATTTATAAAGCTTTGTTGTTGTACTAGTAAAATTGGGGGGAGTGGGGAACCAGATACTTTTTTTAATTTAAAAAATTAGTTTATGGGATATGAAAAGAGAAAAGTAAGATGGAGGTCCTTCCTACTAAGGAGTAAAAGGATATTAATAGTGACAGAGAACAGCTACTAGAAAAAACAAATCAGAAAAAAGAAGAAAAATAATAACAAAAACAAGAGATAAAAGAGGAAAGAAGAGAAAAAGGTTGGAAGGGAAAAAGATAAAAAGGAAAAAAGAAAAGAAAAGAAACTGAGAACAAAGGTAAAGTGGAAGAAAAAATCCCTATCCTGAGAGAACCTAATGAAGGAAAGATAAAAATAATATAAAATAGGAAAATTAAACTAAGATTGAGTGAAATAAAAATTCCTGTGTTATTGAATGAGTGGTTTCTTTCCAAGATTTGTAGTCTTGGGATCCAATCAGCCATGATTTTCTTTGCTTAGCTGTAGGGCCTATGGGTCTATGGCTGTCTGTTTAATCCCCTCAGATTGGTTACCATTGAAGCAGGGAATATCCTCGATCTCACTGGTACATGGGGAATGTGAGTCCTACATTCTCTGTTGGATGTAGGCCACAAGGCAAAGGTTTAAGTAGCTGTTGGACTTAATGTCAATAGTGTCATGGGGTCTACATGCTCCCTTTTCTTTCTAAGCGTTGTCTTCTCTCAGGCTGTGATTTGCTTGTTAGTCTTTGCCTCTGTTGTGCCATGTTATGTTCCCTGGAGGTTAGGGTGCCATTCCTACTGTGTCACATGTGTGGAGGTGTGCTGCTCTCTGTCTACTCTGTCTTTTGGGGGTGTATCTCCACAACTCCCATTGGGCTCTGTTTTCTCATACAGTGGGGTTGTTGCTCTTGGCCAGCTCTGTGTCAGGCAAGGGGTGAGGATTATACTTGCAGTGTCGGTATGCTCCCTCACTTGGGGGTAGTTCCCCACTTCTCAGGCTGGGATCCACTCTGACCACAGGAGAGTAAGAGATACCAATGTTCTCTTTCCACAAGCAATTTAAAGAAAAGACGTGCAAAACAACCCCAACTTCAGGAGTCAGTATGTAAGAGTTTCCATGCTATTTCTTTGAGGTTTGTCTTTGCCAGCGACAGAGCTTGAGACAAAGAAGTGAATCTAAATGGTTTATTGTGGAAGTGAAACAGCAGTACAGGAGTGGGTATATGAGATTCAGGATGCAAAAACATTCAAACTGGGTGAATTATGAAACAAATATCCACCATGAATAACTGGGTCTCATTTCCACTGAACGACTCAGGGAGGCCATGTAGAACCAGAGCCTCAGAATTATTCTAATCATAAAATGAGGAAGTTGGTTTGTTGAGAGCTGTTGAGAGCTGCCCTGCACTAAGAAGGAGGAGTTAATTTCTGATTTTTTTTTTTTCAGTTTTCCCTGGCAGGGCAGCTTAAGCTCAGAGAATGCCCTCAGGCAAAGGGGGTCAGAGCTGGCAACTGTCAGTTGGCCAGTGCATATAAAATGGTAAGGCTGAAAGGGATATGGACAGGCCATGGATTAAGGTTGTTGTACCCTAAAACTGCTTTTTGTACTTCTGAAAATGGAAGAAAGAGACTCTAGGTGAAAAATTTAAGAATTGATTTTAAAAAGTAGGGTGGAAAAAAAGGGTTGAAATTAGGAAAATGTATGTGAAAGTTCTCATAAGTAATTGCTTTTGGAAAAAATTTTAAATGTTACATAAAAATACAATGCTTATGCTGTGTGTGTGTATGGATATATATATATATATATATACACATATATATATACATATATAATATTCAAATTATTAATGTTACTTTATTATAAATTATATATGAAGTTATTTTACCCTTGCATCTGATCTCCCATCCAAATGTAAACACTTCATTTTATGACCTGGAGTCATGTCTTGTTTCGAGATCCCCTTCCTGTCTCCCGAATTTTAATTCTTAAAATCTTGGGTTTCTGGCCTTGTCTTCCATCTCCCTAGACCTATCACAGTAAATATCAGCATCCATTTATAGCTTTAAATATATCCTGAAGTCCACTGAAGAACTATTTTATTGTAAACATCCTTTTCCCTTATTTGTTTCCATTTTTCCCATATATCACCATCAAAATGTCTTTTTCCTTAGTCTCATCTAATACCCCTTTTCTAACCCAAATACCAATCTTAGATTTTACAATTATGCAAATTTGATTTGATTTATTAAATGCCTTCACTTAAATGTTATTAAGGATAAATTGCTAATTAAAGCAGACAAAGGAAGACCTTCCTTTATAAAATACAGCATTTGTTGACAAGAAAACCACTGAAAAAAGTCACTCAAATTAAACTATATTTTAAAACTGCCATAAGTACTATGATATGCAACACTAGTAAAATTACAAACTAACCCTGCTGAGTGTGGTGTGTGTGTGTGTGTGTGTGTGAAAGTGAAAGAGGGGATATTTGGAAAACATCTTTGACATTTGAGTTGAGATTCGAAGGATGAGTTGGAGTGAATATTCTCCCAGATGGAATGCTCTGTTCAAGACAGCAAGCCTGTGCTTAGTTTCTACAGTGGTGGAAGGAAGTGCCCAGGGAGCAGTTGAAAGGCCAGAGTGGCTGGAGGTAGAAGACAAGCATAAAATAAGTTCAAGAGTAAGGCAGGGACGAATTAGACTGAAAGCTATGGATTTCTGTCTTTATTAAAGACCAATGAGAGGTGAGAGGCCATTAAATTTTTTCAAATATAGGAGTGGTATGATTGGAGTTTTGTTTTAAAATGATGAAAGCAGGGAGAATCATTGGGAAATTGTTGAAGTGATCCACCTGAGAGATGAGGGGATCTTAGACTAGCCTTGTAGATAAAATGAAGTGGCAAAGACATGTTCAGGAGATAGGAGGTTATTTCATCAAAATGAAGACATCATTCTAAATACTGTAATATACGCGGTACAAGGTTTTGAATAGTTTCATATTGGGTTAATTGGCTTTCTGTGGCTGTAATAAAATACTGGGGAAAGACAACCTAAAATATAAAAGACTTATTTTGGTTCATGGTTTCAGTGCATGCTCAGCTGGCTCCATTACTCTTAGGTCTACACTGAGGCAGAAATATCATAACTGAAAGATGTGATGGAGGATAGCTGCTCACCTCATGGCAGTTCAGAAGGAGAGTAGAGAGAGAGAAGAGAGGAGATAGAGAGAGACAGAGAAAGACAGAGACAGAGAGGAAGAAGAAGGAGGAGAAGGAGGAGGAGGAGGAGGAGGAAGAATGGGAAGGGGAGGAGGAAGATGAATAGGGGAAGGGGAGGGGGAGGAGGAGGTTGGTTTTCTCTCCTTATTGCTAAGAAAAAATACTCAGCACCCAAAGTTAAAGGAGGAGACATTTCTGTAGCTCACAGTTTGTGGAGCTTCAGTCCATAATCAGCTGGCTCTGAGACAGAGTGGCATAGCAAAGGGGGATCACAGAGGAGAAAAAACAGTTCATGGTGTGGAAGGCAGAAAGCATCAAAAACAGAAAGCAGCAAGTGAAAGGTGACCTGAGCAGCCTTCTATCTCTCTTGTATATTCTGTCCAGCTACCAGGCCTTACAGTGTGTAGCACTCATACTCAGGGAAGACCTTCCCATTATCTACAGAGTATGACAAACCAATCAGTGGACTAATTTAGTAATCACACACCCTTGATCCCAGCATCACACACTTAATCCCAGCTTCACATACTCCAGATCTAGCTACCTCTGAAAATCCCCATCTATGACCTCATAAGGCTCTGTGGGAGGGAGGCACCTAGATACAGACATAACAAAGAAGAGGAAGGAGAAGGAAAAGAAGGATAAGGGAAAGAGGAAGAAGAGGAAAAGAAGAGGAGAGAAAAGCAAGAGAGAGAAGAGGGGAGCAGACTGGAGGGGAGGAGAGGAGAGGGAAATATATTAACCCACAGTGGAAGAAGCAAGGGCTATGATTTCCCACCATCCTGCTCTCTTGACTCAGTCCTTTCAGCTAGGACCCACCACCTAAGAACCCATTCCTGTATGAACTCACCAGCACATTACTCCATTGAAGAGGTTAAATGCCCTCATGGTCTGATCCTTTCCCAAAAGCTGATTAGCTGACAAGTTAAATTTTAAAAATAAATTAAAACTCAAGATACCATAATGACAAGAATTCTATTGTCATATTCCTAAGGTTTACCAGGATCAGTGAAGAACCTTGGGTCAGAGCATAGACCAAAAATGAGATATACTCATTAGCTACATTCAAGTGGGGAAGTTTGATGGTAACTTAGCCTCATTATACCCTAAGCTATTATGTGATAAACCCAGTGCTGCTAGTCCCTGCTGCTCCCCTTTGAACTAAACTTGATCACTTAGTACCTATTATTTAGCCTCTATCATTCTTAGTGCCAAGAGCTTTCAGATTTATATGCTCATGTTATTATTCAATGTCTTGCCAATTAAAATATGCTTGGGTAGAGTGAATTTAGGCATTTCCTTCTTATGGAGTATGTAATAGCTAATACCCTTTCTAAACCAGGCAGCTAGGGATTTGGCTGCTTTCTTTTACCAATCAACAAAACACAAAGAGTTTATTCAGCAACTTTCTTACACAAAGAGTTTGATTTCCTTTCAGGAAGCCTCCATTCATTAAAAATAGGTGAAAACCTGAAAAGGCTGTTTACTCTCCTTCACATAGAAAGAGCAGAAGAATGCTCTTCTTACTTCTTAAAGAAATACAATAACCACTTATTTTTCTATCTCAACTTTTCCCAAATACAGAAAGGAAATTTCTTTGTACTTTGCTAAAGAAGTAATGCAGAAGAAAACCTTTTTTAATTCTTAGGTCACTGAGAATGGAATGGAAGTTTATATGTTTAGATTGCATGTGCGTGTGAACTCCATTTCTATGGAGCTCAGAGGAAAAAGCAGTAGACTACCACTGGAAAGTATCAAGGGA
The DNA here is from genome assembly GCF_012274545.1 of Fukomys damarensis. Classification (NCBI taxonomy): domain Eukaryota; kingdom Metazoa; phylum Chordata; class Mammalia; order Rodentia; family Bathyergidae; genus Fukomys; species Fukomys damarensis. The sequence goes on from NW_022900917.1 coordinate 45,622,643, forward strand.
GTAAGATCTTGCAGAGACATATGATTTGAATTTGACTCCACAGGGTGAATAGGAGTTTGCCAGTACAGGAAGAGAAGCAAAACAAGTAGGTACAAGTAAGATATTATATGAGAGAATTGAGAAATAATCTGCTGCAAGAAGAATGTAATATGTTATATCTGGGACTCATAGTGTCAGAAGATTCTAGAGGGTAGGAAACAGCCACCTTGTGGACAGTTTAGAATGTCACATTTAAGGGTTTAGGCTTTTTCTTTTATGTAATGAGAAAATACAGTAATTTTTTTTCTTTATTTTAACCATATTTAGATTTCAGGGAACTGGCTCAAGAAAAATACTTTCAGAATAATTGGAAGAAAGTAATACCTGATATAAGAAAATCCATGAAAGGCTACTGCAGTTGTCCTAAAATGATATTTATTTAACATCTCACATGTACCTAAAAGTATGCCAGACACTTCGTATGTGGAGTAATTTGAAAGTACAGGGTTTAGAATCATTCTACCTAAATTTAAATCCTGACTCCTCGATTTAATATCTGGATGACCTTATTCAAATTACTTAACTTCCTGTGTCCTCATCTAGAAAATGTTTATGATAAAATATACATATTGAAGTTTTTGAAAAACACTAAATATATGAATAGCTTTAAAGGTCGGGTTTTGTGGTATTTATTTGTACCTCTTTTATTCAAAGAACATCTCCTGAGGTAAGAATCATTATTCTAACTCTACAGATGAGGATATTGAGTCTCAAATGGTTGTATATTTCACAGAAGTCACAGAAGAAATGAGGAAGGGATCAAGCTGGTATTTGAGCCCCACTCTCTTTGATCACGAAGTACACGGCGTTCTCTTTTTACTTTCACTTTATGAATGTTCCCTATTAGGCCACTGCCTGGGAGTGTCTAGAGGCTGGTGAATCTGACATTTGCAATAGAATCTGTAGGAAGTGAAAAGACTTCTGAGGCCCTTCAGTAATGGAAGGGAGAAAGCGTGGCAGTTCAAGAAAGAAAAGTTTTCAGCCTAACATGTTCTCCCTAAACTCTAGGCTGGTGTAGTTCTATATACAGACTGGTTTAAGCCTGTGCCAAAGACCACATCATCTGTCTCTGATGCAATTTGTTGGTCTCGCATTTGTACAGTGATCAGAAGTTATATGATTACAACGTACAGTATGTACTCGTAGGAAAAAATAAAACATCATCCATCCCACTCAGCCTAACAGTTTGTATAAGCTAAATTCATGAACTTATTGTGAGACAGCCTGTTTCCAGGCAATTCAAAGTTTCATGTTTATATACCCAAATTACCAAGCAATCTTCTCTTTGACTTTAACAAAACAAAGCTTGAGAGTCTTGGCCATGGGAAAGTCATGAACTTAGTATTTTTTGGAAAATAATGATTTTTAGTTTTACCTAAAAATAATGTGATGAATGTAATGAATGCTGTAGTCACAATTGTCCAAGACCAGCAGACAGGACATTCAGACACAGAGCCACTGGATAGTTGCACACAAGCAACTGGCCATAGAGGTGGTCATAGTTACTACAGGTCACCTACAACCCAGATTCTAACTTGGGTCTAGTGTTTGAACATTCAAGAGCTTAATGCTACCAATTTTTCAGGTTAAAAGAAACAGACTCTTGCTGATCAAATTCATAAAGGATTATTAAATTAGATATTAAAACTTTTAGCTTATAATGAGAAACCAAGTGACATTTTAAATGAGAAACTAAATTAAGATCTTTGAGTAGTTATCTGTGATCTAAAGATCATATTGCTCATCTCAATATTGCTTCATAATTTTAGAATTATTGTGAAAGGTGCAATCATCTTAATGCATATGTTTAATGGACAAATCATTCTTCCTTAAAAATATTTCTACAGCCATGCCGAAGTTTTATAGCATTTACCTTATAGAAAGCTGGGAGACCAATTAACAGGCACTAATTAGAATAATACAGATATGAGATGGCATGGAATAAAACTTTACTCTGGAAAAAGAGAAGAAGAAGAAGAAGAAGAAGAAGAAGAAGAAGAAGAAGAAGAAGAAGAAGAAGAAGAGGAAGAGGAAGAGGAAGAGGAAGAGGAAGAGGAAGAGGAAGAGGAGGAGATTTGAATGATATTAAAGAGGTAGAATCAATATAGAGATGGGTTGTATGTGGGAGATAAGGCAAAATGAGAAATTGGGGATTCTTTGTACATTACTAGTTTTGAACACATCGAAAGAGGAAAAATTATAAGACATTATTCGTGGAGGAGACAGAAGCAATCTTCCTAGAGGAGACGGGGTCTAGGAAGGTAGATTTAGAAATCATTACTTTGTCTATCTGTGCAAGGATGAGATTTCCCAGGAAGATATGGAGGAATGCAAAGTAACCTGTAGAATTGTGTGCAACCACAATTAAATGAATGGCATGTGGGAGAAGAGGAGTCCACGAATAAGGAGGAGAAAAGCATGCCCAGAGAGGGAAAGAGGAAAAACCAGGGAGAAATAATGCAGTATAGAACAGATTGAGAAGATTTTTCCATAAAGAGTTTTCAATAAATCCCAATGCTATGAAGAGAAAAATAAGGGAAAGACAAAAACATTGCCTAGTACGTAGCATCTTGGGTGTCCTTATTTGATTTTTATTGACTGTTGAGCCCAGAAGTCAAATTGTAATGCATGGAAAGGTGAGTAAGGGAAAGAACTCAAGGCATTAATTTCAAGCTACTCTTTCAGGAAGTGTAGCTGTGAAAATTAGGCCAGTCAGTTAGCTTACGTTTGTGTGATGGACTTTATAAGATGATGGGCTTCAAGCATAGTCATTTGCTGATTAGAAAAATTCTAGCAGAGGAGAAGATGTAGAATATGTAGAATAGAAAGGAAAATAATTAGTGGAACATAAACAATACTGATTTTATTAGTTCTTAGAATGAGAATATTTTAGGTAATTATTTTGCATTTGTAATTGAAATATGATTTTCTATTTTTGAAAGGCATTTACCAATTCTGCAAAACTCCTATTTATTTTTTATTATAATCAAGGGTAAATTTTTTTATTGTCAGAACTCCAGGCAAGGAGTTCTGTTGGAAAAAGACCATAAAGGAAATTTTGATTCTAACTTAATGAACTAATATGAGAGTATCATATTAGAATAGGATAGGATCTCTGGGTTCTTAATGGCCATGAATCTCTAAACTACTGTTCATTCATTTGCAAATGTATTTAGGATGCTAGATTCTACACAAAGATAAGTGTTGGGAAGCAATGGTGAGCAAAACAGTTGTAGCCTGGATTCTATAGAATATAATCTGATGCTGGATATAAAGATTAAACAAATGAATATGATGTGGAAAATTCTCCTGAGACAGACTTCTTAAACCAATATAGCAGTATAATGGACAAATTTTAACTAGCCAAAATGTGTGAAGAAAACCTATTTCTGTTAGAATAATGTATGCTGAGGCTCTGGATTAAGAGGCATCAGTTAACATCTTATTCATATCTTATTTTTATTTCCCCTTAATTACCCTATGCTATCCACTTGTTTTATTTGGAGGGCAGGAAGGAACAACGAAAGTTTTACAAAAATAAATGTTTGAATTTTACCAAAAATCTTAAAGGAATAGTCAGTATAATAGAATCAAAAGTAGGAAATTGAAAATGCGGAGTGCTTGGAAATATTTTTTAAATGATACATATAATTCCCATTGTTGGGGTCTCCATTGCTTAATTTAAAGGGAAATTTTTCTTGCAAGTTCCCAGGTTCTGCTGCTACTGGTGGTGGAGATCTGTTTAGAGGAATCTTCTGCTCATGGGCAACATCAGTCAGGTCTACAGCTACAAGAGGACTATGAGAAGTGTTCCTTTAAGTCACAAGAAGCCTACTTCCTGCCTAGGTTCTTTTTTTAAGAAAACTCTTTTTTTTTTGGCATAATGAGGATGCTCTCTCGAATTTTCCTAGGTAGTGGCAAAATCTGCAAAGGTGATTTTAGTTTTCAGTTTGATAAATTAAGTGAAAACTGGGACAAAACAAATGTGCTTAAAAATCCAAAATTGTGGCAAGAAAATGATACAGCAAACTATAATTAAATGGTGCCTTATATAGTGAAGGTCCCGAGGTCTCAAAACCTGTCATTGCAAAGGACAGACTGCCTCTTCATTCCCTCTTCTTTCATTGTGATGCCTTTTTATATGGATTTTTCGCATACTTATTTTTCCCTTCCATCCTTCATTCTTTTTGGCTTATGATATATAAATAGAATAAATGAGGGTAAATATTTTTAGATCTAAATTCCAATGAGTTAAGTTTTGTCTCTACAATGGACACAAAGTAACACAAAACCAGAGTTTTACAGATGTGTCTATAAAAATCAGACAAGAGGAAAAATGAAGGGTCAAAATATACACTTCCAATCAGTGAAATTCTAGAGTGGAGAGTCATAAGTTACTAAGTTTTTTAGGAACAAAATACGAAACTCTTAAAGTGGTTGTTGAAATTTTTTTCTTTACCCTTTTCTTTTTTATACTCAATATGAGAATGAAAATTTTAGGGAAGGAGCAGAAAGAGTAAACCACTTTATGAGAAAATATGACTAATAAATTAATCATAATAAATGCATCAAGAATATAATTAGAATATCCCATTTAAGAATAATGATGCCTCCTTTTGCGGCCTTCTGTTTTGTTGAAATTCGATGTCTTTTTATTCCATTATAAAAAGGCATTGTAAGAGCCAGGGATTTAGCTCAGCAGTTCGGCGGCCTGCCTTGCAAGTACAAGGACCCGAGTTCAACCCGCGGTACCAAAAAAAAAAAAAAAGAAAAAAAAAAGGCATTGTAGTGTTTCATTGGACATTTTCTTCATAGTCAAGCCACTCACTCATATTATGGGAAAAGAAAAACATTGTGAAATATTTTTCACTTAATTGGAGGGAAATAAAACTTCAAAATAAAACTTTCATGAGGAGAAAGACTTGAAATGAGAAATAACACGTGGGAAGTTTATAGTATGAGGAAGCATTATATATATCATTGTGCTTAATAAAATCCCTTGACTTTGTATAGAAGATCACATAGCTTTTTAGAAACCTAGACTACTTTACAAATTCACAGTAACTCTATGGTACATAGTATTTTTCATACTCAAATGCTGTTAAACTTAGGAGTAAATATGGAAATCAAAACATAAGTCAAAACTATTCACTCTGAATCTGTTTTTTATTTATTGATTCTGCCACAACCTTTTCTTTCAAGAAAGTTAAGAGGCTTGATTATTTGGTTCGTATCTTTTGTAAAATTTCAAATATGATCTTAATACTTACATTTTAGCTATTTTAAATGCTTGAACCCTCAGCTTACTTTATTTTCAAATAAAGGCAAAAAGTCCACAAATCTGTATCTACTTTATAAAACATGGTAACTGCTAATCTTCTTGAAGTGACTGTAGATCTGCATCTAGTTATTCAAGTGAACAGATTAGCAAACATTAACTAAAAGTGAATGCTTGTTCCCTATTGATCTTGAGGCCAAATGATCTAGCCAAAGATAGCATCTAACAAACTAGCCATCTATCCCTGGCACTGCCTGAGGGTTTTTTTTTTTTAGCTCATTGAAGCAACATGCATGGTTAAAAGGACTAGCAGAGGTCACTCCAAGAAGCAGAGCTGAAGGTGAAAGATCATGACTCACCTGGGCAAAGCCAGGCACTCTGTCATTTTAATAGCACACTAATTCCAAAAAGTTTCAGCACTTATGGCCTTGAAGCTTAATTACTCTCATTTGTCTTCCTAATAAATGATGCCAGGGCTTATAAATGCAAGCAATTTACTCATGATAAGTCAATAAATGAATGTAGGAGCATAGCTACATGGGAACTTCCTATCTGTGTATGCCTTGGACCACCCCTATGCCAAATTAATATCCAAAACACCAACTCAGAAATCACTGTACTGGTCAGATAGTGGTCATCCTTTCAACTGTTTTCTCCAAAGAACTGGCTGAGACTACATTTTTTGGCAATATAATTTCACTACTTAAATGAACATACAAAGATGAATAAAATAAATGAATGCATGAAATAATTCCAAGAATGAGAATTAGAATGAAAGATTGAGTCTAAACCATTTTCTCTGAAATTTAATAGAAACAAATAAAAAAATTGAAAAGAACTAACACTTCATAGAGATGTTAAACTCAGAACTAGAGTAAGTGAAAAGAACTTTAGGGCATACATAGATCAATGAAGTGCTCAAGTTAAAGGAAAAAATATAGTTCAAAGAAAAAGATTAATGATACTTAAAATGATACTTGGTGCTGTGGAATACAAAAATGTTCTCTTCGTAAATTAATGTAATTCCCTAGTGCTTATTTAAAACTAGAAATTTACTAAACTGTTAGTGAAATATTAAAAGGCTTATTGAAATTACGCCTACGTTGCAGACATCTTCTGTACAGATACTTGAGTTTTTCTCTTAATCGTGATTCTATTTTCAATCTCTAGAGGAGAGACACACAGTTACAGAAGGTAAGCATTAGTTTGAAGTGGTCTCTTAGATTTTTGTTAAGTCTTCTCATTAAATTTCTTGCAGTATTCCTATCCAGTTTATCCTACCAAATCTAAAGTTTGTTCAGGTGTCGAGAGTGAAGCACTTCAAAAGCAAGTAAATAGCCTCACGAACTGGCACTGAAACAAAGAATCAGCTAGAAACCTCATGTGTTCCATGTGGAGGTCAGAAGAGAAAATAGTAATCAGAGAATGAACAATAAGAAGTATGAGAAATGAGAAAAACAAAACAAAACAAAAAGGACTGTCACAAAAGGCTCACCAGAGAATAGTGTTTGATAGTATTTCATTAAACTCTAAAATCCCAAATTCCAGCACAATGCTACAATACTTGGGTGGTGATGAATGAGTTATATTTATTTAAAACATTTTCTTTGCTCCTAGAAAAGAACAGACATTTAAAAAAGCATATTAACTTATTTTATCTTTACAATAACCCCAATTGATAGAAAATCTTATTATCATCATTTTACAAATAAAAAAGACTGAGGCAAAGAATATAAAGTCAGTTGTCTAGGTAATACAGCTAATAAAAGGGAGACCTGGATGTAACCAGGAATAGGTAATACTGATTATATAGTTAATCATTCCGGGGAATGACCCACTGAGAGGGAAGGTTTCTTGTGCAGCAGTTCATGTTGCAAAAAGTAGATAGAAATCTTTTCTGAATCCAGCAATGTGTATGAAAGTTTTATGTAAATTATGATAATTCAATTGTTTAATATTTTACTAAGCAGATATTATATAGAAGGGGTTCTGCTCAGCCATACAGAATGAGAAATTAGATTCATTCATAGGAAAATGTACACATATTGAGGATATACTCCTAAGTGAAATGAGTCACACATGTGTAAATACTGAAAAGTTTCTCTGGTGTGAAAAGCTATAATAGTACATAAGATCCTAATGAGGTAATTGACCATGTGAAATAGGAAGAAAAGGTCTAAGGGTGTAGGGAAAAAGGTAAGGGTAGGAGAATGGTAATAAGGGAAAAGAAAAAAATATGACAAAATGAAAAAATTGAAATAAAGTGTTTGTAGATGGGGAGGGATGAAGGGAGGGCACGGACAAAGGGAAAAAAAATGAAAAGCAAGACCTGTCAATTAAAGGTACAAGATCCCGATAATGAATGTAATTGTACTGTATACCTAAAATATAACAATAAACTCAATAAAAGAAAAAAAAGGGGCTCTGAACTAAGCATAAGGGAGAAAGATGAATTATTGATATCTCTTTTGTAGAACTCACAATATGTTTTTCAATAAATCAGTCTGGAGGCTGTAACAAAAACTAATCATAAAATCAAAAATAGCTGCCATTTACTGAGTACACACAATGAGTAAGACTTCTTAGTGTTTATTATAATTGATTTAAAGTTTTTTACATTAAAATGCTATGACAGCACTTATTTTACAGATGAGGAAATAAGACTCAGGTAGGTTAAAGTAACATTGGTGAACTTCAAACAGGTAGTAAATGACGGAGCCAGGATTTGTGCAAGCAGAGTACAAATGAATTTTAGAGAGTGTATGTGATGGTTCCAGCAGGAAAATTAAGCTATCCTTGAACCAATATCAAAATCATCCTTTTTGTTGTTGTTGTAGAAAAAAATGACCTAGAAAATGATTTAAAGATCAAAATAAATTATTGATCATAGGAATTAGGCAGATAGATCTTATGCAAATGGGAAATGGATCTAGAAATGGAGGGAGAAGAGAGAGAGGAGGAAAAGAAAAAGTAAAAACAAGATGTTATTTTCATGCACCAAAGACTCATGATGGGCATAATCACTGTGTACTACATGCATGTGCCAATGAAAAATTAAATAACAACTTTTTCCCAGAAAAGACAAATGTGACTAGTAGCTAATGAAATAAGAGTTGAGATGCATGAATCAAATAATAAATCTGTGGGAAACCCTCCCACATACCAAACAGGTAAAATTGCAAATAGTTGTCCCTTAGTATGTATGGAGGAGTGATCCCAGGATCCTCCACAGATACCAAAATACATTAATATTCAAGTGCCTTATACCAAATGCTATAGCATTTGCATATATTCTGCACATATCCTCCTGTAGACTTTAAGACATCTCCACTCTACATATTGTGTCATTTTCTGTTGCAGGAAAAAAAATGCCTGATAGACGCAACCTAAAGGAGAAAAGACTTATTTTGGCTTATGGTTTCAGAGGCTTCAGTCCATAATTGGTTGGCTGTAAGGCAGAAACATTATGGTAGAAGAATGTGACAAGGGAAAACTGCTTAACACATTGGAACTAGGAAGCAGAGAAAAAGAGATAAAATCAGAACAAGAGATATACCCTCCAAGTAAAGCCCCAAGTGACCCACCTCCTCCAACTGGGTTCTACCTGCTAATGGCCCAGTAAGCTATGAACTCATCAGTAGTTCAATTTGTTGGTCAGGTCAGTGCCCTCTTGATCCAGCCACCTCCTCAAACCCCTATCTCTGCATATAAAACTTTTAGGGGGCATTTTAGATCTAAACCATAATACTTATAATTCCTAATGCAATGTGAATAGAATGTCAGTAGTTGTATTGCTTAGGGGATAAGGACAAAGAATCTTTGCATGTTTAGTACAGATCCATTTTTTTATTAGTGGATGTATTAAAGAATAGTTCTCTTTATTTTGAGGAGTTGTTACATAAATCAAACATATTTTGCTCATTTTCAATCCCTTTACCCTCTCTCTGTTCCTCTTCCCTTCCCAGATATCTATCTCCAAGTAATCTACCAATTTTCATTCATGTCTCCTTTATTTTCTTCATTTTACTTATATTTTAGGGTGATTGAATAAGAGAACAACGTGATATTTAACTTTCTGAGTCTGGCTTTTTTCACTAAGCATGGTGGTCTCAAATTCTATTCATTTTTATGCAAGTGACATTAATTCGTTCTTCATTGTGACTGAGTAGTTCTTTGTGTATATCCATTACATTTTCTTTATTCATCTGTTAGTGGGCATCTAGGCTCTTTCCAGTGCTTAGCAATTATGAATTTTTTGCTTTAACAGTGGGCATTCATGTTGCACTATAGTATGATGACCCATTTTAGAATATATCCAGGAAGAATATAGTTGGGTCAAATAAAATTTCTACTTTTATATTTTTTAGGTAACTCCATACTGATTTGGATAAGAATTGTACTTGTTTACATTGCCATTTTCCATTTAGGAAGATTTCTTTCCCCTCACAGCTCACCAGCATTTATTTATTTATTTATTTTGTACGGGGGATGGATCTCAGGCCCTTGCACTTGCAAGGCAGGTGGAGGAACCACTGAACCAAATAGCGGGCCCTCAATCTTTTTCTTGATGACAGCCATTCCAATCAGGGTAAAATAGAATCTCAAAGTTGTTTTGATTTAGTTTTTCTTAATAAATAGAAATGTTGAATATTTAGTGTATTTATTGGCCATTATACTTCTTTTATTGATTTTAGTTGATTTCTTTACTTCAATGGGGCCATTTGTTTTTCTTTTGAGGGGTAATTTTATGAGTTTTTTTTTTTTTCTCATTGAGTGTATTGGTACTTTTTAGGTATACAGTACAGTTACATTCATCATTGGGATCTTGTACCTTTACATGACAGGTCTTGGTTCTCATTTTTCCCCATACGCCTGTCCTCCCTTCACCCCCTCCACTCTTCCCTATTTACAAAAACTTGTTTTCATTTTCTCATATTTTTTCTTTTCCCTTATTTCCTTTCCCCTACCCTTACCATTTCCCCTACACCTTTAGCCCTTTCTTCCTATTTCACAATGTAAAATATACCATTTCTATCTTATACTTTTAGGTTTTCACACCAGAAAAACTATTTGGTATTTACACATGTGTGTCCTGTTTATTTTACTTGAAAGTATGTCCTCAATATGCATCCATTTTCCTATGAAAGACTCCAGTTTCTCATTCTTTTTTTTTTTTTCTTTTTTTGGTACTGGGGATTGAACTCCGGTCCTTGTGCAGCAGAACCACTGAGATAAATCCTGGCCCTAGTTTTTCATTCTTTATGGCTGAATAGTACTCCATTTTACAGAAAAATCATATCTTTGATTACATGGATTTGAGCCTTTTCTTTCCTTTTTTGACAAGGTTGGCTAAGGGTTTATTGTATTTATTCTTTATTCTTTTGAAATACCAACTCTTTGATTTATTGATTTTTGTATCATTTTCTTAGCTTCCATTGCAGTGATTTCTGCTCTGATCTTTACAATTCCCTTCCTTTTACAAGCTTTCTTTTCTAGGAGCCTAAAATTCATCATGAGATTGCTTATTTGAATTCTGTTTTCCTAGTGTGGGCATTCACTGTTATGAATTTTGCAGGTAGAACTGCTTTCATTCTGTCCCATAGATTCCTGTGTGTTTTATTTGTGTTGTCATTTATTTATAAGAACTTGTAGTCTCTTGATGCTGTACTCTGGTTCTTTGAGACCCGGGGAGAGAGGCTGTGGCTCAGAGCCAAGACCAACTCTGGGGAGGATTTCAGAGAATCACTTCTACTTTTATTGTGTCATGTTACAGTTTATATAGTGCAGATCTAATTTACATAAGGGAGGAGATAGACAGAAAGGGTTTGGGTGGCATATAGAGATTGGCTGAGCCCAGAGAGTCAGCAGTCATTGGGGAAGTAGAGGGATGCAACACAATGAGCATGTCCAAGAAGGCTTTCTACGCACCAGTTATGGGCAGCTTGCATGCCACTTTCAGTGTCCTATAGCTTGCTACTGGACTTTGGTGTGGTGCACTTTACTTAGCCAGGCTTCTGGAGTGCCCATAAAAACTGCCTAATTTCTTGTTTAATTTCCTCTGTGTCACACTGATTCTTCAGGAACGTGTTGTTCTTATCATTTCTTATTCTATTCATCTCAGCTTAATTGCACTATGATCTGATAATATACATGGGATTGCTTCAATTCCTTTGTATTTATTTAAATCTGTTCTATGAGCTATAATGTGGTCTATTTTGGAAAATGACCCATGTGCAGCTGAAAAGAATGTATATTCTGATTTTGTGGGGAGGGACACTCTATAGATGTCTAATAAGTCCATGTGTTTAAAAGCTTGTTTCAGTTCTAGTATTTCATTGCTGATTTTTTGTCTAGATGATCTGTCTATTTGTTATAGTGGGGTATTTATGGCCCCTGCTACAATTATATTAGTGCTTATTTGGTTTTTCATGTTCCTTAATATTTGTTTTATATAGTTGGGGGCATTAATATTTGGTGCACACTGATTTATGCTTACCATCTCTCCCTCTTGAATTGTTCCCTTTACAAGGATGTAGTGGCCTTCTTTGTCTCTCTTAATCAGCTTTGGTTTGAAATATACTTTGAGAAGAAGATAGCTACACTTGCTTTTTTCTGGGCTCCTGTCACCTGGAGAACTGTTTTCCATCCTTTCACTTTCAGTCTATGGGCTTTTTTTGCACTAGGTATGTTTCTTGTATACAACATATTGTTGGCTTTTGCTTCTTAATCCATTCTGCCAGTCTATTTTTCTTGATTGGTGAATTGAGGCCATTGACATTGATGGTTATAACTAATATGTATTAACTTACCATTGTCATGTTATTGTTCTGTTGTTGGCTCTTTTTAATTTTCCCCCTTCCCTTTTAATTTCTTGCCTTGCCTAATTGATTTTCTCTGTTGGGCTTCATGGTGTTGTGAACTTCATTGTCTTTTTCTAGGATATTGTTTAGAATTCCTTGTAGCACTGGTTTGGTGTTCATGAAGTTTCTCAGGTGTTCTTTGTCATGAAAGTATCTTATTTCCCCCAACCATTTTGAAAGAGAGTTTTGCAGGATACATCAGTTTAGGTTGGAGTTGTTTTTGTTTTTGTTTTGGTTTTTTTTAGGGCTTGAAATACCTCACCCCAGGCTCTCCTTGATGTGAGTGTTTGTGTTGAAAAGTCTGCTGTGATTCTGATGGGCTTTCCTTTGTATGTGATTTTTTTATTTTCTCCAAATTATGGTAGGAAAAGGAACAAAAAGGGAAATGAAGAATAATATGTGGGAGTGAGAGACTGGGAAAAATAAGACAGAAAGACAGAAAAAAGAAGACAGAAGACAGAAAAAAGAAAATTTGCACAATGGAATGAGGAAAAGAAAGAAGAGAAAGAATTTGAAGGGTCCCTTTCAGGGTATATCTCTGCCATCACAATAGACAATGTGAGCAGCAATGTGCAGAACTAAGTCATTTACTCTCAGCTAGCCAATGGCAGACCCCTAGGATTCAGGCTGAATTTACTCTGCAAGACTCAAATTGAGCTCCCTGGCCTCCTGCAGGGTCAAACTCTGCAATGTTCTACTACAGGTTCCCCCTGTCCTTTCTGTAAAGATAGTCATAGTTCTGATGGAAAGTGGTGATCCCTCTAACTTACCAACTATGGAGGTCTGATGTGTCTTTATTGCAGTTGTTCCCTATCTTCTGGAGCTCAATAAAATGACTTTTATGACCACCTGTGCCTCTTCAGAGTGGATCCAGGAAGTAGCACAATCAGGAAGCCTGAGAGCACAGGTGGTGGGTAAGCTGCAGAGGCTCTCATTTGGCTGACCACTTCTCACTGGTCTACTGCAGGCTGTGGTGAGGGTGGGCTCACTGCATGGCTCATGAGTTCTTTATATATTCTAGATATTAGTCCTCTACCAGAAGAGTAGCTAGCTAAAATTTTTCTCCCATTTTCTAGGTTGTATTTCCACTCTGTTGGTTGTATCCTTTGCCCTCAGAATCTTTTTAATTTGATGAAATGCTACTTTTGATTTTCAATATTATTTCCAGTGCCATTAAAGCTGTGTCTTCTGCTTTATTGTTTCTTTTCTTCTGAATTGTTTTGACTATTCTGTCATCTTTCTGAGTCTATATGAATGTTAGGATTTTTTTGTAGTTCTGTGAATAATATTCTGGCATTTTAATAGGAATTGCAGTTTATGTTTGTAATATGACCATTTTAACAGTATTAATTCTGACCATTTTAACAGTATTAATGACAGTATTAATAACAGTATTAATGACAATTTTAACAGTATGAATTCTGCCAATCCAGAAATAAGAGATATCTTTTCATTTTCTGCATATCTTAGTTACTTTTCTCATTGGTGGGACAAAACATCAGACATGCAGAGTTAAAGGAAGAAAAGTTTATTTTGCAGCACAGTTTGTACAAATTGTCCATAGTTACCTGGCATTCTTGGTTTCAGCATCACACTTTTAGCCTCAGCAGCATCACATAATCGCATAATCACACATCTTAATCCAGCCAACTTTGAAACTTCCCACCTGTGACTACATGAGTCTTTGACATCTATAGTGACACTCCATAACACTGTTTTCTCTAATTTCATTCTTCAGTGTTCTGTAGTTTCATTATAGAAGATTTTTATCTTCTTGGTTAGACTGACTCATAGGTATTTAATTGTTTTTGTAGTAACTATGAATTGAATTCTTTTCTTGATTTCTTTCTTGGTACATTCATTATTCATATATAAAAAAGCTATTGATTGTTGTATGTTGATTTTGTATCCTCATATTTACTTAATGTGTTTATCAGGCAGAGGTCTTCTGGTAGATTTTTTTTGGTCTTCTACTTAAAGAATCATAAAGACAACTATATTTATTCCTCTTCTCTATTGATATTCCTTTAATTTTTCTCTTGTGTGATTCTTCTACTAAATGTTTACATACTATATTGGTGAGAGTAGATACTCTTGTCTCACTCCTGACTTTTAGAGGAAACACTTTCAATTTTTCACCCAGACAGAATGTGTTTTAATGAATATTTTCAATACACACCTTATGAAATTAACAGGCATTGTGGGTTGACTGTATGGTATTTTGTTTTCACTGATCACTTGGCAAAAGAGAAACAGAATGGTTTTTTATTGATAAAGATCTACATATACAATATTCAGTGACTACAATTAAAATATACCATATATTCTTTTACTTTTTTGTGGGAAATATAGGATAATTTCTGTTTATAGAGTAAAAAACTTGATGAAATACATCAAGCAGGTATGTGTGAATTTGTGTGTTGCTTCACCCAAAATATTAATAAAATACATTTTGATCAAGTGTACAGAAAAATGAATTATTTTGTTCTCATAGAAAGTAATATTATGAAGATTGTTATTATTTAACAAGATAGAAAAATATACAGCTAAAATATAGGGTAAATGTTATAGGAGTATATTAGATTATGTATAATAATATAATGATATGAATGTAATATATTATGGATAAATGATATAAATAATATGATAAATGCAATGTATATTACGTTGCATGAATAAAATATAAATATGATGATAAAAAAAATCTTAAAATAAACCTCTGGCTATTTTTCTGGATATTGTAAATTTTACAGTTCTTGCAGCTTTAAAATATAAACTATAGGCTATTTAAAATTTATTACTTTTAAAAATTTTTCTATTTTACATTATTATGAATTTATTTTATACTTGATCTTTGCATAAAAGCTGAGAAGCACTATTATATATTATGTATTTAATTTTCTAGTGAAATTTGCAATGATTTGTCCATTTTATTCCCTTTAAAATGCACAAATCAGTCACAAATAAGTACTTGCAATTCTGTGCAACGATCACTACTATGTATGTAATTATGAAATATTTCCATCATCCCACAAAGAGAACCCCTACCTTCAAGATGCACCTCCTGTACCTTGGTATCCCAATAGCTACTAATCTATTTTCTGTTATGACATTTATGACTGTTTGGACATTTCATACAAGTAGAATTATACATTATATGGCCTTTATGTGTTTTTTTTTAAAGAAGCATAGTGTTTCCAAGTTTCATCTGTGCTATGGCATGTATCAGTACATACCTACTTTATATGGATGAGTAATAATAGTCCATTGTATGGATGTACCATGCTTATTCTTTCATTACTGTTCATTCATTAGTTGATGGAAAGTTGTGATATTTCCATACTTTGACTATTGTGAGTAAAGATTATATGAATATTACTGTCTATATTTTTGGTTAATATATGTTTTTAATTATCTTTCTTTTGGAAGTAAAATAAAAAATTTTACTCCATCGATATATATCTAGATGTTGAATTTATCATAAACTAACTGATAAACTGTTTTCCACGGTGGCTGCAATATTTTATAGTTTTGTCAGCAATGTCTGAGAGTTCCAATTTCTTTATGATCTTGCCAACATTTGTTATTTTTCATTGAAAATGATTATAGCTAACTTAGTTGGTGTGAAGAAATAGTGTGCTTTTTGTTCCCCTTCTCATTTGAACATTTTCTTCATATTTTTTCCAATATCTATTATACATTTTGGGTCTTATCATTTTGGTTTCTCATACAAGAGAAGCAATGTGATATTTAAACATGTGTTTAATGTACTTCACTTAAAAGTATTATCTGAAGGTGCATCTACTTACATAGAAATATATCGAGTCTATACCTCTTTATGATAAAATAGTACTTCATTGAATTAAAAAATACAAATCTTTTTATCCATTAATCCATCGATGGGGGATTTGGGCTGTTTCCAAGATTTAGCTATTATAAATTGTGATGCTACAAACGTGTGCATATATCACTGTGTTATGGTGCTTTTAATTCTTCTGGGAAAATACCAAGAAGTGCAATCAAATGGGTCAAATGGCACTTCTAATTTTAGTTTTTTTTTAAATGTATTAATTTTATTGAGTTTATTGGTACATTTTAGGGATACAGTACAGTTGCATTCATTGTTGGGATCATGTACCTCTACATGGCAAGTCTTGATTCTCATTTTTTCCCCTTACCTCTGCCCTCCCTTCACCCCCTCTTCCCCTCCCCATCTACAAACACTTTATTTTCATCTTTTCATTCTCTCACAAAAAGGGAAAAGAAAAAAATGTGAGATAATTTTAGTTTTTTGAGGAATCTTCCCTCTGATTTCCACAGTGGTGGCACCAAATTACACTCCTACCAATGGTGGAGAAGGGCTCCTTCTTTCCCACATTCCTGCCAGCTTTTGTTTTTGGTTAATTTATTGGTAATAGCCATTCTTTCTAGAATGAAAGTGAATCTCAATGTTTCAATATATTATCTCTCAAATATCAAGTGATAGTGAACATTTTTCATATATGTATATGCTGTTTATATTTCTTCATCTGAGATATGTCTTCATTTTAGATGCTCATTTTTTGATTAGGTCTTTAAATTTGGAGGGCCTGTTTTTGGGGCATTCTTTATATATTCTAGATATTAGTTTTAGATTAGTTCTAGATATTAGATAATATTCTTTGAGGAATAGCTGGGAAATATTTTTTTCCTATTTTTGTGACTGTTGATTCTTTCTCTTGCTGAGCAAAAGTTTTTTAACAAGATGAGATCCTAGTTGTTGATTGTTTGCAACATTTCCTGTGTGATCAGGGTTTTGTTCATAAAGCCTTTGCCTAAAACGATGTCTTCAAGAGTTATACTTATTTTATCTTCCAGCAGATTTAGTGTTTTTCCTGTGCTATTTGGATCTTTGATTTATTTTGTTTTTTATCTATTTTGTTTTCCCAGAATTGCATTTGTTATTCTATGACTCTTCTAGTTTCAAATGAATTTTAGAATCATTTCCTCTATTGCTGTGAGGTATACTGTTGTTATTTTGATTGAGATTGCATTAAATCCATATAATAATTTTGGAAGTATGGCCTTTCACTGTATTGGTTCTTCCTCCCCAAGAACAGGGGACATCTTGCCATTTTCTGATATCTTCTTTGATCTCTCTTTTCACAGAACTGTAGTTGTCAATGCAGAAATCTTTTGCTTCCTTTGTTAAATTGATTCCTAAGTATTTTTTGTTTTGTTTTGATGCTACCATGAATAGTGTGGTTTCCCTAATTTCTCTCTCAGTGAGTATGTTATTTGTGTACAGGGATGCTATTAATTTTGGAGTGTTGAATTCTATCCACTTATGCTACTAAATTTGGTTATTACATCTGAAAGTATTTTGGTGACATTTTTGGTGTCTTCTATGTGGAGAATCATGTCATCCACAAATAATGATAATTTACTGGCCTCCTTTCCTACCTTATTCCTATTATTTCTTTCACTTCTCTATTGCTCTGAAATATTTCCAGAACTATAATAACTAGGTGTGGTGATAGTGGAAATCCTTGTCTTGTTTATGATTTTAGCATGAAAACTTTCAGTTTTTGACTAGTACAATGTCTAGTATGGTGTTGGCTATTGGTTTGTTGTAGATAACTTTTATCAGATTGAAATAAAGACCATCTATTCCAGTTTTCTGTAGGGATTTTATCATGAATGGATGTTTGACTTTGTCAAATGCTTTTTCTGTGGCTGTTGAGATGATCATGTGACTTTTGTCCTTGGTTCTGTTTATATAGTATATTACATGTATTGATTTGCATATGTTGAACCATCTCTAAATCCCTGGGATGAATTCTACTTGATCATGCTGTATGATTTTCTTTATGATTTACTGCATTCTGCTTGCCAGAATCTTATTAAGAATTTCTGCATCTATGTTCATTAGGGAGATTGGCCTATACTTCTCTTTTTTTGGTTGGATACTTCTCTATTTTTAATATTAGGGCAATGCTTTCTTACAGGGATGAGTTTAGGAATATTGTTTCCCTTTCAATTTCATTAAAGAGTTTGAGGAGTAGTAGCATTAGATGTTCTCTAACTTTCTTGTAGAATTCACCAGTGAATCCCTCAGGACCTGGACTTTTTTTGTTGGAAGATTTTTAATCGCATCTTTGATTTCATTGACTGATAGTAGATCATTTAGAATTTTTATATCTTCTTGATTCAGTTTTGATAAGTCATACATGTCTAGAAATCTGTCCATTTCTTCTATGCTTTCCATCTTATTAAAGAACATATTCTCAAAGTAGATATATATGATCCTGTGGATTTCTGAAAGATCTGTTATGATTTTTATTCTGAATTGCATGAATTTGAGACTTTTCTTAGCTTTTTATTGATAATGTTAGCTAAATAATTGTCTATTTTGAATTTACATTTCATATAATCTTTCAAATAACCAACTCTTTGAATCATTGATTCTTTGTATTGTTTTCTTAGTCCTGATTGCATTCATTTCTCCTCTGATTTTTATTATTTCCTCCCTCATACATGCATTTAGTTTAACTTGCTTTTCTTTTCCTGGTAGCTTGAGATTCAACATACGGTTATTTGAACTTGCTCTGTTTCTCTGATGTGGAAATTCATTACTATAAATTTCCTCATAGAATTACTTGCATTGTGTTCCATTAGTTCAGGTACATTGTATTAACATTATCATTAATTGTTGAAAATGTCTAATTTATTGTTTAATTTCATCTGCAACCCATTGGTTGCTAAAAAAAAGTATTATTTAATTTCCATGACTTTATACAGTTATTGTAGTTTCTTTTGACATTGATTTCCAATTTCATTGCACTATGATCTGATAATATACATAGGATAATTTAAATACCTTTGCATAATTTAAACATGTTCTATGAGGTAGTATGTGGTCTGTTTTGGAGAAAAAGTTCCATGTACTGTTGAGAAGAATGTGAATTCTGATACTGTGGGATATAACACTCCATAGATATCTACTAAAACAATTTGTTCAAAGGTTTGGTTCAGCTCTGATATTTCTTTGTTGATGTGTGTGTTTGTGTCTGTGTGTGTGTGTGTGTGTGTGTGTGTGTGAGTACTCGTAGTAGTAGGTCTATTTGAAACAGTGGGGGTATTGAGGTCCCCCACTGCTTTTTTATTATTAGTGCTTAATTAATTTTTCATGTCCATTAATATTTGTTTTATATGGTTGGGTGCAATGTTATTCAGTGCATACATATTTATGATTGTTATCTCTTCCTCTTGGGTTGTTCTCTGTAGAAGTATATAAGGACTTTCTTTGTCTGTCTTGTTCAGTCTTGGCTTGCAATCCACTTTGCCTGCAATTAGCATAGCTACTCCTGCTTTTTTCTTTGTTTCTGTGGCATGGAGTATTATTTCCCATTCTTTGACTTTCAGCCTATAAATTTCTTTTTTTCAGTTAAATGTGTTTTTTGTATGCAGCATATTTTTAGATCTTGTATCCTGATCCATTCTGCCAATCTGCTTCAGTTGATTTATGAATTGAGACCATTTACATTAAAAATTATTTCTGATATGTATTTACTTACACTTGTCATATTATTTTCCAATTGTTGGTTCTCTTTCTTTCCTCTCAGTTTAATTGGCTGTGTTGCCTGATGGACTCCTTGTATGGGGGATCATGGAATTGTAAACTTCATTATTTCTTTCTAGAATATCTTTCAGAACATTTTTAGTGATGAATTGATATCAGAAATTTCTTCGGGTATTCTTTTTCATGGAAGTATCTTATTTCTCCATCAATTCTGAAAGATAATTTTGTGGGATACATCAATCTGTATTGGTTGGTATTTTTGTTTGTTTGTTTTTAGGGCTTGAAACACTTCACTCTAAACTTTTTATGACTTAAGGCTTTGTGTTGTGAAGTCTGCTATGATTTTGATGGGCTTTCCTTCATAGGTGCCCCCCCAGCAGCTTTTAATATCTTGTTCTTATGTTGACTTTCTGGAACCTTGACTATTTTATGCCGAAATGTAGTTTTTTTCTGGTCATGGCTAATTAGAGTTCTGTATGCTTCACTTATCTGTATGATAAATTCTTTTTCCTTGCTTGGGAAGTTTTCTGCCATTACTTCTGTGAACAGATATTTTATGTCCGTTGCACTATCTCTTGATTTTTCAATGATTCTGATCAATATTGTGCTAATCTTTGTATTATCTAGCAGTTGTTGGATTGATTTTTTATAGTTCCTTGTTATTTTAAGAAATCTTTCTTTTGATGATTACTTGTTGCAAAGCTGTCTTCTAGATCTGATAGTCATTCCTCACCTTGGTCTATTCTGTTGTGCATACTTTCAATAGAATTTTTGTCTCCCAGATATCTCTTTGAATCTAATTTATGGAATCTATTTCTTTCCTTATGTTAATCATTCATAATTTCCATTATTTTCCTAGGCTCCTCTATTTTTTATATGTATCTACTTTAGATTCACTAATCATGTCCTTCAATATGGTCATCAACTCTTTAGTTACCTGAGAAATCATTTCTGATTTGATTTTTTCTAGAGCCTCATTCATCTGTTTTTGTTAATTTTGCTGCTACCATTTCAGAAAGTTCAGGTAAGTGGCTTCTAATTTCCTCCCCATCACTGCCCATTGGACTTGCCCTAGGCTAAAATCATTAGCCTGAACAGAGGATATTTGGTTTTGCTTGTTTTCGTGTTTGTTTGTTTTGAGACAATGTCTCACTATGTGTTTTAGGCTGGGCTTGAACTCACAGTATAGCCCAGGCTGGCCTTGAACTTGCAGTGTCTCTTCTGACTCAGCCTCCTGAGTGCTAGGATTACAAGTGTGTGGCACCATACCTGGCATGATGGAAGTTGTCTTTTTAAATACTGCATTCTCTTTTTATTGCATAATAAAAAATAGTAATAGTTTCTATATATCTTAGATATTGGTCTCTTAGATACTTAATTTGCAAGTTTTTTCTTTTAATTGGTTCACTTCTCATTTCAGCAGCATTCTTTGATGCACAATTTTTAATTTTTCTGAAATCCAATTTATTTTCTTTTGTTGCTTATTATTGATTTTGTTGGATATTTTATTTAAGAAATCATACTTAAACCAAGAAATCCAAGATTTACACATATGTTTCCTCCCAAGAATGTTATTATTTTTGCTCTCTGGAATAGGTCTGTGTTATATTTGGAATTATTTTTGTATATGACTGGAGGGTGGGGGTCCAAATTTATTTTTCTGTGTATGGATATACAATTGCCTCTGCATTATTTGTTAAAGTTTATTGTTTCCATTCTTATGTTTGGTCTTTTATTCCCTTGTTGATATCAATTGGCCATAGATATATTGATATATATGATATATTACATTTATTGACATATTTTGAATTAAAATTACATGTCTGGGGTAAATCTCATTTAACCATAGTATATAATCTTTTTAATATGCTGTTTGTTTGGGTTGCTAGTAATTTGTTGAAGATTTTGACTTTTATCCATTAAGTGTATTAGTATATGGTTTGCTTTTCTAATAATGTTTTGCTCTGAGGGTGGTACTGGCATCATGGAATAAATTAGAAAGTATTTCTTATCTTTTGCATTTTAGAAGAAAATTAACATAAATTTCTCCTTAATTTTTGACAAAATTTACTAGTAAAAACTAATGGTCTTAGACTTTGTTGAGATTTTTTTTTAATGATTGACATAGACCTTACTTACATGCCTACTTAATTTTCTATTTCTTCTGGAATCAGTTTTGGTAGCTTGTGTCTTACTAGGAATGCTTCTATTTCATCTAGGTTATCTAATTTTTATGCTTAAAATGGGTCATAATATTTTCTGGAAATATTTTATATAGCATTTCTGTAAGGTCATCATAGCTGTCCTTTTTTTCTCATTTTATTCTTCTTCAGTCTAATTGAAGTTTTTCCAAGTTGACTAATACTCAGAGTATTTCTTAGTTTCATTGGTATTCTTTGTTGATTTCTATATTTTATTTGTGCTGTAATCGTTATTGTTTCCTTCTTCCTTCTTTCTCTAAGGTTAGTTTTCCTTTAGAAATAATTTAACAATAATTTAGGAAAAAAGTTTAGGTTATTAATAGGACATTTTTTTCTTTTTTTTTTTAAATTTGCTGTTTACAGCAATAAATTTCTCATGAATACTGCTTTAGCTGCAGTCCATGTTTTAGCTTTCATTGTTGTTCATCTCAAAGTATTTCCTAATTCTAAATTTGTTTATTAATTTCAAATTTTATTTCATCATCACAAGAAAACACACTTTGTCTGATTTTGATATTTTTAATTTTATTAGAATTAGTTTTCTTTTGTAACCTGACGTATTATCTGTTTTGAGGTGTGTTCCATGTACATTGGGAAAAAATGTGTATTCTGCTGTTACTGAGTGTTCTCTAGATGTCTTTTAGATTTACATGGTTTATAGTGCTGTTTAGTTGTCTGTTTTTTTTCATTTTTCTGTCTAGTTCCTGCATTATTGAAAATGAGTACTAATGTCTCCAAATATTATGTTGAATAGCCCATTAATTTTGCTTCATGTCTCTTGTGTCTCAGATGTTAGATAGATGCATGATTACAGTTTTCATGTTTCTTAATAATTTTATCATCATATAAGCCACTTTTGCTTCTTCTAAAAATTTTTGTCTTAAAATTTGTTTCGTATTATTTATATAGCACCTTAACCTCTTTTGATTGCTGTTTGCATTGAACATCTATTTCCATATTTTTACTTTCAACCTATTTGTAACTTTGCATCTAAATTTTGCCTCTGAAATATAACATATAGTTAATCCATTGCATTTATCTTTTCCTTATATTTCAAGAAGGTTATGAATTTACATTCAGTGGGTGGCCACTAAAGTCTCCTTTAATTCCTTTGTTAGTTAGCAAAGATATTTGTTAAATGCTCAGTACCACAAAAAAAATTAGTTTTTTTTTACAAGTCTCTTACAAATTTATTAGGGAATGTCTTTGATATTTCCATAAGCAGTTTACAACTCTATCTTAGCCTTCACTTTCTTCTTGTACAGCAACTCAAGGTTATTCAGAGGTTAGAACTTGGACTGTTTTTGGTCTTTGCTTAGCATGTACATAGCCCACACATGGCCTGTTTCAACTAGACATAAGCATTCTTCTAGGTTCCCTGGAATATTTCAGTCTTTCATACCTCTTACTTTCAATACCATCTCATTCCCCAGTTTTAATAATTACAATTATTTGTAATTGATCTATTATTTTTTCCAAGTTTTATGTTTGGCCTCTGGTAGCAGCAACTAAAACTGCTGGTACATGCTTTTCATAATACATTCTCTATAACCTTCCATCCCTACTCACTCACTACCCCTTGCAGATTTCACACTAGGCACTTTCTGAATTAAGCAACAGGAAGACAGGTCTTTAACCCAGACTAGTCAATGCAAATAATAACAGTTCTTTTGCAAAAAAGGTAACTTCTGCTCCTTCCAGTACTAGTACTTGGATTGAGGGCTATTAATTTTAAGTCTACCACTGAGCTGGTGAGATGGGGATGAAACAAGCATAAGGTAAAATGCCAGAAACATCTTCTAATCAAGAACCAGCCATTTTCTTGAACCAACTATCTCTGTATTGTTACAAGCTTTTCAAAGTTCTGAAAATTTGATTCTTCCATTTTTTCTATTAGTTATTTTGTTTTTTCTAAATGATGGAGTTTTGGAATTCCTTACTCTGTTAGACTGATATTATTCCCAAAATATCATCATTTGTGGAAAATTTCATACTTTTATTTAACATTCCTTTTTCTAAAGCAAATCCCCCAAGTTATGCATAGAGTCCCATAAAGTTGAATCTATCCTTACAAAGCACTGTAGGCAATTGTAAATGGAGTTATTTGGGGGAAGGATGCAGTATCATAGAAGGGAAATAGTTACGATGAGGGAGGGGCAAGATTTAAACTAAGCCTTCACAGAATAATGGATTTTTCATAATGAAAATGAGAGGTAGTGTGGAGAAACAGAGAAGATACTTTTAGATCTAGAAAAACAAACCTCATAGATGGTAGGAAATCTGGCATTACATTTGGGAACAATTGATCCACTTCAACTCCAAAGATGAATATTTGGGAAGTGATGGAAAAGATAAGGTCAAAGAAGTGGGATAAGATCTCATTAGGTTTTGTACCAAGCTACATTAGTTTTTAAACATGATATTTGTCTCATCCTAGGATAGAACTTCGCAGACTACTTTGTAAATAGAAATGTGATTTATTCTGCCATTTACTCTGTTCCCACCTGCAATCTATATCTTACTGAGCATTCTCTACACTTAAATAATACAGTTGTGAGTGAGTTTGGGAACTTACTGAATCAAAAGTTAATTTTAAAATGTGTATGCCTGGGAGATTTTGTTTCAGAACTCCATCCATAACTTTTCCAGATAACTTTTGAGTAGTGGGTATTCTTATTCTGGAATCTAAACACCATGAAAGAAGGAAAAGGTTTCTGTGACACAATTAGAGGAAGGAATAGAGATAATTACTCAGAGCCAAAAGGAAATACAAAATCCTAAGGTCTAATTTTTGGAACTGGTGAGACTTCATAATAGCTATTCACTTCTAATCATCTTCAAATGATAAATGAATAGAACAGTCAATGCTATTAGAATAATTTACTACTCATCAAGAATAATAAGTGAGGGGAATAGGTTATTATTCAAATTTCTCTCAAAGTAGCAAAGAAGGAGGACAAAGAACAACTACTACTGCTCTTTAGTCCAGCACTATTATGTGCAATGGTAGCATGATTGCTGGGACATGGAGGGTGGCAGAGGAGAAGATGGAGCCAAATTTGCTTGCAGTCAGTGATCTCTGGCTTGGCTAGTCACCAAAGTCAGCTGAACCAATGACAAATCCTCCTGGTTATTCCTGCTCCAAAAAGCAAACTTTCCTGCTTTAGTAATGCTTTTCCATCAGTGGATTGCATCTTCATTCACACACAGAGGTAGATGCTGCTGATAGCTTCTGGACACAGAGATCTGTTCATTCATCAGCAGTAACTGATTCAGCATCAGTCTCTACATCATTAGTTTAAAACACTTTAACACAATGCAAATGTAGTGCGGATATAATTTCATTGTCATCTTCATCCACAACCCTGTTTCAAATACTCTCAAGGAAATCTGTGGAGTGGCAATAAACACTGAGGCACAGCATTGAGAATAAGGAACAAGGTTAAGAAATCATGACTAGACTCCTGTCAGTTCATATATAGTTATGTTCTGAATTGCCATTAGCATGGCTACTAGTAATATCACTGAGTACTAAGCTAAAGCCTCAGCAATGAATTTTTCTAAGTGCTCTCTTTGTTGCCTCCAGTGGAGGTCCTGGGAATTTGTGAAGCCTAAAAGGCAATGTGTAAAGACAATCCTGAAACTCTCTCTGTCCCCTTCTTGCAATTTGACTCTCAGTAAAACCAGATTCCATCAGTATTAATGGAAACTTTCTTAGCAGGGGCTCATTTACTTTTCTGCAATCCAATAAGACGGAACTGGCCTACCCCAGCGGATCATTTGTTAAACAAATATATTTTAATATATTTGTATATTTTTAAATATATATATTTGTGAAACATATATGTTAAATATGTGTATTTATTAAGTACAGTATTGTTAAATATATGCACATTTGTTATATATGCATATATTTCCCATAGGGTCAAGGAAGTTTTAAATCAGGATCTAAATCATTTTACTCCCAGTAGGCTTCTCTATTCAAAGTAACTCTGTAGATGTGACTTACAGGAAAAAAATGTTCTCTCTCTCTCTCAGGCATCATCTAACCTAAAGGGCAGTTATTAGAACTCAAGGAATCTTTAAACATCAAATTTCTGAAGGGAAGTTTCTTTATGGTTTGTACTACCTTGGAATATCTTTGCTCTATTTTTTAATTTTATAATACATTCATCTTTCTAGAGTTATTGCCAGATAAAACACAGGATCTCAGGTAAGTCTAAAATTCAAATAAACATTTTAGAATGAGTATGTTCTATCTATTGTATGAGACATATTCATACTAAAACTTTATGTGGATTGAAATTTAATTTACTAAATTTGGCAGACCGCAAAGGGGTCTGTGTTACACAAGTATCTTCTCAGCTATAGAAGAAACGCTGCTGTGTATATATGATTAGGAGCCCCTCATGGATATGTTTACCTCGTAGAATTGCTCGTGAGCTTATTATTGAACATGTGAGAAGGAAAGACTCTAAGGTCTGCTAAACCGCTATTAACATGTGACTTACATTGTGAATAAAATACCAATAAATATGCATTATTATAAAATAAATAACACACACAAATGGCTCCAAACACAATATCACTTTATTCCTCATGCCATAATCAAATGACTTCATGCAAATGAAATGGCTTCAGTAGTTATCAGTGTAATGATGTTGTGAAACAGCCCTACTGTCAGATAACCTTATCTTTTATGCACTTCTCAAAATGCCTAAAATGTCACACTAAAATATTTTTAAAATTAAATAATAACTTTCTATTTCTGAGGTGAGGTGCCTGCTGAGTTTAAATCATTTTTAAAGAAATGAAGAAACATGAGTATTTTTTCTGCAAAATTAGGTAGTTATCTGATTCCATGGAAGAAATACATTAGCATATTTTAGGTTAAGCTAAACATTGCAGTAAAATTTTAGTTACAACAATCAACATTTTCAAATAAACTGATTATTTTGAAGATAAATCAAAAGACTGAGCTACTATAGCTGAGTCTCTCTGTACAAATATCTAGGAGGTTTTAAAATTAACTACTGCTCTTCAAAGTATTTCTTGCTCTTTAAAAAAAAATCAGCAATAATATAATTTCCTATCAAGCACTAATTCAAACCTTTTACTCACTTAACATCCCAGCTAAGGCCACTTGATATACACTTGTTAGATTCACCTACATTAATCCAAGCACTATAAATACAATGTAAGGGGGTGTGATATAGGAAAGGAGGTATTTGTAGCTAAAGATTTCCTTCATAAAATATATTAAAAAACTAGATTCTAATTTTTTCTTTCAGTACTGGGTATCAAACACAGGACCTTGCACTTGTGATGCAGGTGTAAAGCCACTGAACATAGCGCCCCTCCCAATTCTAAATTGTTAGATATAGGCAAAATAAAAACAACAGCAACAAAAACCCCTAAGTAAAAGCAGAAGAATGTGCTGGAAAATCCAATGAGTTCAGTGGGGTACAGAAGGAGAAAAAGATAAGAGGGCATTGATGTGTGGTGCTCTGAGCACCATGAAGTTGGTAGATATATTGAGCTGGGAAGACTTTGAGAATATATGATTGCGCTGAGTATGCAGGAAGAAAGAGCAAAAGTCAGTTTTTTCTTTTTTAAACATTTTGCTTTGAACAAGATGATTTTCTTATGGTTATGTCACGTTTTCTTTTTGCAAAAGATGTATGATGTGATGTCGTGATATACGTAGATGCAATGGAATAATTACTACAGTCAAACATATTATCTTATCTATCACCCTGCATAGTTACTTTTGTGTTTATGTGTGAAAAAGTCATTAAAAATCCACTCTCTAGGCAAATTTCTAGTACGTATTATGATATTAATAACTATAGTCCTGCTGTATATTAATTATCAACTTTTTTCTCCCATATAGCTGAAAATTCATCTATATAAATTCATACCTTTTCTCCCTCTGCCTGCCCTGGGTAATCACTGTAATTCTATTATATTTCTATGTATTCTATTTTTAAATTGTATTTGTCATGCTATATCTGGCTTATTTCATTTAGCATAATATTCTTCATGTTCACACATGCTTTTTCAAATAACAATGATATCTCCCTTTTAGAGGTTAATATAATAGTGTGCTGTGTGTGTGTACATAAACATTCATCTGTCAATGGACATTTAGATTGTTTACATATCACATCTGTTGTGAATGATGCGAAGAAGAGAGTACAGATATCTACAAAATGTTCTGATTTTGGATGTGTACTCAGCAGATCGCTGAGTCATGTGATACTTCTATTTTTAACTTTTTTGAGGCATCTCCATGCTGCTTTCCTGGATGGCTCTGCTGATTTTTATTCCTGCTAACAGTGTAGTAGGGTTCCCTTGTCCTTATACACTTGTCAAAGCTTGTCTCTTCTCTTTTTGGTAATGGCCATCCTAACAGGTGTGAGGTAATGTCTTACTGTGCTTTTGATTTTACATTTCCCTGATAATTAGTGATATTGAACACCGTTTAATATACTAATTGTCCATTTGTATATCTTCTTTGGAAAAATGTTTGTTTAGATCACATGCCCTATTTTCAAAATTGGATTGTTTGTTTTTATTGCAATGGAGTTTTATGAGTTCTTTATATATCTGCTTTTTACATTTTTAGATTAGATTAGCATTCTAGTTTTCTCCAAATCTTGAAAAGAAGCTCCAAAAAGTTTTAAAACCATATAGTCAAGTATAGTCATAGCAATGACCCAACTTTTTTAGTAACAACTTTCTGGTTGGTTGGCTCAAAAGTAGAAATGACATAGTGGAGTTCATAGCAGTGGAAATTTGTTCAATTTATGGCAGCCAGAAGCAGATATCAGGGGAAGAATCAAAGGGAGCAGATTTAGTCCCTAAGGTCATGCCCTTATGATATATATCTAGATTTACCTCTCATGCACCCACAGTTAGAACTTTTGAAAGGTGTTTGGATTATGGAGACTTATAAATGTCTTGCTGTTAGGATGTAGGTGGTGAGACCTGGTCTGAAAAGGTAGGTTATTGGGCGTGTGGCCTGGAAGGGTTTTTCTCCCTCTGGTTCCTTGCTTCTTATTCTCTGCTTCCTGTCTACCACGCTGTGAATAACTCTCCTCTGCCCATGTCCCCTCTACCACACTATACTTCCTTGGATCCAAGCAACTATAGACCAAAACATGAGCCAAAATAAACCTCCTTTGCAGGTGTCAGGTATTATGTCTCAGCAATGGGAAAATAAACTGGGAAGCAGAGTAAGAGTGCCTTAAAAGGAAAGAGTGAGGAACCAGATATAGTACCCAGGATCATGCCTGCAAGCCCCATCCAGACACATCCATAAGTGTGCTATATACTAATTTCCTCAGTATCCCTCAATCAAACCAAGTTTACAATCACGATTAACCATCAAAAATGGTAATTTTTTTTTTGCTTTTTCAATTTAGATCTACTTTCTCTTGCCATGACTTTTATGAAACTAATTAAATGAAACTAAGAAAAATGGACATCCTTGTGTTGTTCATGATCTTTAAGGAAACACAGTTTTTCCTGATTTAATATAATATTGGCTATGGGTTTTTTTCCTCCCCTTTCCCTTGCTCCTTTAGCCCTTTTCTTCCTATTTCATGTTTTCAATTATACTATTTGAACCTTATCTACACTTTTAGTTTTTCACACAAGAGAAACTGTTTGGTATTTGTACACATGTGTCCTATTTATTTCAGTTAAGAGTGTGGCCTCCATATGCATTCATTTAGCTATAAATGACTCATTTCTCATTCTTTATGGCTGAGTAGTACTGTATTTTATAGAAAAAACACATTTTTAATCCATTTTCCAGTTGATGGGCGCATGGGTTGTTTCCAAGTTTTAGTTATTACAAACTGCCACTATAAATATGGGTGAGCATATATCGCTGTGGTATGATTCTTTCAATGCTTTTGGAATGATACCCATCAGGGGACTAGTTGGGCCAAATGGGACTTCTAATCCTAGTTGTTTAAGGTATCTCCATATTGATTTCCACTGTGGTTGCGTGGGAACTAGAACAAAGAATCAACAATTGGGATCTCATCTTATTAAAAAGTTTCTACCCTGCAAGAGAAACCACTAACAGAGCTAAGAGACCACCTACAATGTGGGTGGGAAAACATTTTACCAGCTGTTCCTCAGATAAAGCTCTACCCTTTAGAATATATAAAGAAATAAAAAATCAGACCACCAAATATAAAGATCTGATTCAAAAATGGGCATCTGAAATGAACAGACACCTCTCAGACATAGAAGTAAAAGCAGCAAATATATGAAAAATTGTTCAAAATCACTGGTTATTCAAGAGATGCAAATGAACACAACACTGAGATTCCATCTCACCCCAGAAAGAATGGCTGCTCTCATGAAATCAACCAATAACGAATGGTGGTGGGCTTGTGGGGAGAAATGAACATTTCATCATTGGTGGGAGTAAAGTGCAGCATGGTTTTGTAAAATATAGCCTGTAGTATTTAGAGACTTGTTCCTTCTAAACCTAATGTGTTGAGGTTTTCTTTTAAATCATGAAGTAATGCTGAATATAATTGAATGTTTTTTTTCTGTATCTGTGATGGTTAAGTTTGTTGTGTTGATTTTGTTGGCTTGGAATCAGCCCAGGGAATTGGTGGAACACACTTCTGGGTAAATTATAGAGGCATGACCTTGGGTACTATATCTAGTTCCTTGCTCTTTCCTTCCCAGGCACTATTCTGCTCTGCTTCCCAGTCACCATGAGCTAAGCAGCTTTGCTCCATGGTACCCTCTCCTATGATGTTTGTGGCTCAGAGCCAGGTGGCCAAGACTGAATTTTCTGAAACAATGAGCTAAATTACATCTTACCTCCTTTAAGTTGTGGGTGTTTGGTTTTTTGACCCAGCAACGGGAAAGATGTCTAATACAACATCTATTAAAATGATTATATAAAGTTAGTCCTTCAGTGCAAGAAGTATTTTTTAGTTGTACTGCCATGGCTGCCTTGGCGTCCTGGATTGATGCAAAAGTTTTACTTTTTCACTGTTGTTCTGACTTCAGGAAGAGGCAAAAATTGTATGGTGGCAGATCTAGTGAACAAGTGAAAGAGGACACACTCTAATAATGAACTTGCCTTTGCACTGAGTGACACTTGGCAGAAACATTCACAATATTTTTTATCACACCTCATAAAGACATTCACGAAAGAGATTTCCAGAAGGACTTCAGAAAGTGGCAACAAGAATGGAATGAGTGTGTTTGAGGTAAAGGGAAGTATTTCAAAGAGGATTAGTGATGGTATGTTTTGTTATAATAAATTTTTGTAAATATTCACTAATAATTTGATCATATCTATATTTACACATTGTATCTGCTTGCTGTATTGATCCTTTCATCATTACACAATGATCTTCTTTGTCTCTTTTTACTATTTTTTATATAGTCTTTTTCTGATATGAGTACAGCTACTCCTCTCTTTTGGATTTCAATTGATTGATACCTTTTTCTTACCTTTCATTTTCAGATCATGCTTATCTTTAGCAGTTGATTATTTTTTCCATTTAAGCACTTCACGTTTTTGGAGGGTGAATTTAATCACCTATATTTAAGATTATTGCTGTGTATGAAATTCCTCCTGTCATTTGATTAATTGTACTCAGCTTTTTTTGCATGTCATTTGTTCCTTTCAACCATTTTCATTATTTATATTTGTGATTTGGTAGTAGTTTTCTTGCACACTAAGGTTTGATTCTCATTCTCTTGTATCTGTTCTTCTAATGAATTTTGTACACTTATATGTTTTCATGACAGTGGCTAATGTCCTCTTGTTTTGGGTTTAGAGTTCCCATACACATTTCTGGTAGAGCTGGCCTGCTGGTAATGAATTCTTAGTTTCTACTTATTTGGAAAAAATTATTTCTTCTTCATTTCTGTGCTGTGTCTGATATTCTTGGAGGATACTTCAAATATATCAACTTTTTCACTTTTGACTGTAAGATTTCTGCTGAGATACCTGCTGTAAGTTAATGGGCATTTCTTTATTGATGACTTGATTTTTTTTTTTTTTTGCTGTTTGTAGAATTATCTTTTTGTATTTTTGACATTTTAAATATAATGGTGAAGGTTTTTTTTTTCTCAGCTTTTTGTATCTGGATATCCATTCCCCTTTGAAAAGATTTTTAAGTTTTTAGCTATTATTTTATGAACTGGGTATTCAAAGCCTTTCTTCTTCAAAGCCTTCTGGTTTTCAAGTTTTCAAAGCCTTCCGAACTTCTACATAGTGAATATTTGTTTGCTTGATGATGTCCAAAGTCAGTAGTCTTTTTTCATTCTTTTTAATTCTTTATAATTTGTTTTGTCTGACTGGGTTAATTAAAAAAAAAACCTATTCTCATGTTCACAAATTCTTTCTTTTGCTTGTTGTGGTCTCTTGTGAAAGTTCTCGGTTGTATTTTTTATTTCCTTGATTAAAATGTCTAGCTTTAAAATATCTACATAATTCTTTTTTATGATTTTCTCTTTTTGATTAATTTGTTATTCATGTCCTGAATTATTTCTCTCATTGTGTACCTTAATCCTCTTACATATCATAGAGATACCTTAAAACCATTGTTTGTAATTATTTTTTTAGGCATTTCATAGATTTCCTTCAAGTTGTAATCTACTTCTGGAGAATTACTTGTTATTTTGGAGGTTTCATGTTTTGTTCTATTTTTCTTCTGTCCCTGCATTGCCTGTGTGTCTGGTGTAATAGTCACCTCTTCTAATGTTATGGAGTAGTTTTGGAGAATTTTTTTTTCATTTAGATGGTAAATAATATGTCTGTTGTGTAGATGCACTGTCCTTGGTTAGAGGTTAGCAGAAAGTGTATCTTGTGTGATTTCTTTGATTGGTGTAAGCAGTATCTATAAATGCCTCAGACATCTAGAAGTCAGTGACTCATAAAGGTAGTATTATAAGTTTCCAGTGGTTGTAAGCTCTCTAAGATGTATGTACTTAGGTCACAGAATTGAGCACTGATAGCCTGTTGAAGTTTTTGTGGTTCAGTTGACTATGTAGAAGATTGTTTCCTGGTCTCTTGAGACAAGAACAAGTGATATCAGGGGTTGTGATGCCAGCAGCTATTGTCTAAGCCATAAAACTCAGGTCCCTCAGGATGAATGCAATAGATACTTTGTTTTAGAGAACCAATAGCTAAAGTTGTTCAGCCTCCAGATCAGAGAAGATGTAGGCAATGTGATATTTTTCCAAGGGGATGGTCCCACAACTCCACAGGAGGAGTTGGGTGTACACCAGGGCACAAGTAACTATGAAATAAATCAAAGTTGTAAGAAATGAAATAGACTCCCACCAACAATATGAAATTCCCCTAACCAGAATAAGATGATATCTCATGATTCGCATTTAAATTTCCCTAATTATTAATGACATTGAGCAGTTTTTCACATGTATGTGTTTATCCATTTGTATATTTTCTTTTGAAAAAAAATATCTGTTCGGATTTTTTGTCAATTTAAAAATTGGATCATGTGGTTGTTTGTTTATTGGTTGGTTTTCTGATGAAAACTTTGAGCTTCTTGCATATTCTGGTTGTTGTTCTTCTTATGTTCAATTTAAGAACCAGAGATTACACATCAAGGCAGAAAGATTTATTAACAGTATAAGTACAAGTACAGCAGCACATAGGGTCTAAAGTAGAGACTTCAGCCCCACACCCCAGAGCCAATTCTGCAGCTGTTAAGCCTAGAATAGTAGGACTAGGGAATGGAGTGAGGGAGTTACCTGGCTTTAAACCTAGAATAGAAGTTAGGCCACTGTAGCTGTTTAAACTAACCATTCCCATATTTCATGAATAGTTAATACATATTTTTTCTCCTTCTTAAATTTGTCTCTATTGTTTCCTTTGCTGTGAAGAAGTTTCTTAGTTTGAAATTTTGTTTATTTTTGTACTTATTGCTTTGCTCTTTTGCTTTTTGACTCTCATCCAAAAATTTATTGCTGGCTGGGGATTTAGCTTAGTGGTTCCACCACCTGTTTTGCAAGTACAAGGACCTGAGTTCAATTCCTGGTACCAAAGAAACAAACAAACAAACAAAGTTTATTGCCAATTTGGTGTATTGAACTGCTGCTACTATATTTTCTTATAGTTTTTTATGTGGATTTTTCATTAATGGGTATTTTCTTTAGCTATAAATGTCTCTAGTTTATTATTATTTATGGCTGAGCAGTACTCCATGTTATAAAAAAAAAACACATCCTCTTATCCACTTTCTAGTTGATGGGCAATAGGGCTGTTTCCAAGTTTTAGATATTGCACACTCTACTGTATACACATGGGTGAGCATATTTCATTGTGGTACAATTCTTTTAATTCTTTTGGGAAGACACCCAATAGGAGAACAGCTGGGTCAAATGGGCTTTCCAATCCTAGTTGTTTAAGGTATCTCCATATTGATTTCCATAGTAGTTGCACAAGTCTTCAGTCCAACCAACAATAGAGAAGGGTTCCTTTCTTCCCACAGTCCTGCCAGCATTTGTTACTGGTTGATTTCTTGATAGCAGCCATTCTTTCTAGGGTGAGGTAGAAACTCAGCATTGTTTTCATCTGCATCTCACAAATGACCAGTGTTGTTGAAATTTTTTTTTTCATGTATGTATTTGATGCTTTTACTTTGTCTGAGAAATGCCTGTTCATTTCAGATGCCCATTTTTGAATTGGGTCTTTATATTTTGAGGGGTCTGATGTTTCTGAGTTCTTTATATATTCTAGATAGCAGGGTATTATTTAATTTTCACGTGTTTGTGAAGTTCTTGTGGTATCTTAGACTATTGATTTCCAGTTTAATTGCCCTATGGTTTCATAATATACAGGAGATAACTTCAATTAATTTGTATTTACTTAAGCATGTTCTATGGTCTACCATATGGTCTATTTTGGAGAATGACCCATGTGCAACTGAAAATGTATTTTCTAGGGTCAGGGATTTAGCTCAATGGTTTTGCTGGCTGCCTTACAAGCACGAGTACCTGAGTTTGATCCCCAGTACCCCCCAAAAATGTATATCCTGATTTTTGGGGGTGGAACACTGTAGACTTCTACTAAGTACATTTGTTCTAAGACTTGGTTCAGTTCTGTTATTTGTTTTTGATTTTTTGTCTAGATGATCATCTGTCTATTTGTGACAGTGGAGTTTTAAGGTCCCCCACTACAATTGTTATTAGTGCTTATTTCATTTTTCATATCCATTAATATTTGTTTTGTATAGTTGGGGGCATTAATATTCGGTCATATATATTTATGATTGTCATTTCTTCCTCTTTTATTGTTCCCTTTACAAGGATATAGTGGCTTTCTTTGTCTCTCTTAATTAGTTTTGGCTTGAAATCTATTCTGTCTGCCAATAGAATAGCTACCCCCACTTTTTTCTGGGCTCCTATTGATGAAGAACTGTTTTCTATCCTTTTACTCTCAGTCTATGAATTTCTTTGTGGATTAAGTGGGTTTCTTGTATACATCATATTGTTGGATTTTTCTTCTTAATGCATTTTGCCAGCCTGCTTCTTTTGATTTATGAATGAATCCATTAATATTGATAGTTACAACTGTTACGTATTGACTTTTCAGTTTCATGTTATTTCCTGTTTTTGGTTCTTTTATATTTTATTTTTCCCTCCCTCCCTTTAATTTCATGCAATGCCTGTTATATTTGCTCTGTTGCCACTTATAGAGTTGTTGTCTTCATTTTTTTCCCAGGATATTGTTTAGAAGTGTTTGGAGTGTGGGTTTGGTGTTCATGGAATTTCTTAGGTGTTCTTTGTCATGGAAGTATCTTATTTCCCCATCAATTTTGAAAGATAGTTTTGCAGGGTACATCAGTCTACATTGGAGGTTGTTTTCTTTTAGGACATGAAATACCTCACTCCAGGCTCTTTTTTACTTGAGGGTTTTTGTTGAAAAGTCTGCTGTGATTCTGATGGACTTACCTTTGCATGTGATTTGTTTCTTTTCTCTAAACTGCTTGTGGTATTGTGTTCTTCTGTTGGGTTTCCAGGATCTTGATTATTATATACTAGGTGTAAATGTGTTTTTTTATCATGGTTAGTTGGAGTTCTATATGCCTCACTTATCTGTATGTCAAATTATTCTCTTCTGTTTGGAAAGTTTTCTGTCATTAGTACTGTGAACAGGTTTTTTACATCATTTGAAAATTTCTCCTGCTACTTCATGGATTCCTATCAGTCTTATATTATTCTTCTTTGCATTAGCTAAGAGTTATTAGATTGATTTCTCATAGTCTTTTACTGTTTTTTTTCTCATCGAGTTAATTGGTACTTTTTAGGTATACAGTACAGTTACATTCATCATTGGGATATTGTACCTTTACATGACAGGTCTTTTCATGGTCACTGACCACAATCCTATCTTCTATATCTGAAACTGTATCTTGACATTCATTCATCCTGCTGTGAATGTTTTCTATGGATTTTTTAATCTCCTGGATACCTGTTTGAATCTGTTTCAGGGATTCCATTTCTTTCCTATGCTGGGGCATTAATGGTCTCCCTCATGGTCCTGAGCTCATCTATTTTTTTTTATACGTTTCTGTTCTAGAGTTTCTAATCACGTCTTTCATTCTTCTCACCATCTCTGTGCTTATCTGGGAAATTATTTTTTAAATTTTTCTAGGGCCTCATTTATCTGTTTTTTTACTTCTGTGCTATCAATTCATGGTGTCCAGATGGTTGATGCTCAGATTTTTCCACCCCATTTCCCCCATAGTTTACCTTTGGTGAGGTGGAAGTCTGTGTTTGTGTCTTGTTTAAATGTCTTCTCATTTTTATTTTTGTCATTGGTACTTTCCTTGCTTTAATTCCTGGGTTAATACCTCAATCTTCAAGATGTAGCTGGTCTTTAGGTTTTGAGTCTCTAATGACTTGGAGGCAATCTAATTTTCATTATACCTTGGAGGACAACTGATTAGATCAGTCACAACACTTTAGTCCAAGTGTTACAGTCAGCAATACAATAGCATCAAGCCCAGTTTAGAAAATAACAATTTGTGGTAGTTATTAATCTATCACCTTTAAATTTGTGAATTAAATCAAAATTGAGGACCAGCCCAAAATATGTTTATAGTGAATAAACTCTTTAATATAGCAACTTTGCTCTTCAGGATGGGGACTTAGAAGGAGTTGGGGAGGAAGTGATGGATACATAGGATAGAGAAAGGTTAGAAGTGAGGTTAGAGGACACAGGAAATTCACAAAAACTCTCAGAAGCTGTTGAAGAGAAGAGGAGAAGACGGAACAGAATATACCCAAGAGCAGAACAAACTAACAGCAATGGGGAGGCTAGAAGTAATCATTTTCTTTTAAACTAATGACATTTGAGAGAAGGAAAAAGAGAAGAAAAGGAAAAGAAGGAAAATCAATTAGAATTAGGATAGGAATAGGAATAGGAATAAAAAGGGAGAGTAATGGAGATCAAGGTGAGAGAGACAGAGAGAAAAACAGAGAGAGAGAGAGAGATGATAAAAATATTAAAAAAGAAAAAATGAGGAAAGAAAAAAATAATTTTAGATGATTAAAGAAAAGAGAGAAATATTACTTTGAAAATAAAAAATACAAATGAAATAGAGGGCCTCCTTCAGGGTACTCCTCTCTTGACATAACAGTCAGTATGGGCAAGAGTGTGCTTGTCTAAGTTTATTAGTCTCAGCAAATCAGCAACTGACCCCTGAGGTTCAGGCTGACTTTTGGCTGCAAGGCGCAAGTTGAGGTCTCTGACCTCCTGCTGGGTTGAACTCTGCAAGGTTCTACCACAGGTTCAAGCTGTCTTTCTCTTGAATTTAGACCAGATTCTGATGTGTGGTGCTGGCCCCTCTGATTTACCAATATGGTGGTGTGGTGTGCCTATAACACAGATTTAGGAGCCTCAGAGAGATCCTCTTTCTCTTCTTCACTGGGAAAGGGCATGAACACCACTGTGTTGGTGCCTGTGTGGCTGGGCTCCTATGGCACACTGGGTCAAAGTGCAGGCCAACCAGAGGCAACTTGAGCTATTTAACATTTGCTTAAACATGTTCTATGAGCTAGTATGTGGTCTATTTTGGAGAATGACTCATGTGCAGCTGAAAGGAATGTATATTCTGTTAAGACAATTTGTTCAAAAGCTTGGTTCAGTTCTAATATTTTGTTGTTGATTTTTTTGTCTACATGACCTATTTGTGGCAGTGTGTATTTAGGTCCCCCAGCAAATTGTATTAGTGCTGATTTTTCATGTCCCTTAATATTTGTTTGTATAGTTGGGGACATTAGTATTTGGTGCATATATACTTATTATTGTCATCTCTTCCTCTTGGATTGCTCCCTTTACAAGGATGTAGTGACCTTCTTTGTCTCTCTTAACTAGTTTGGTTTGAAATTTACTTTGTCTAAAAATAAGATAGCTACCTCTGCTTTTTTTAGGTTTCTACCTCATGGAGAACTGTTTTGTATCCTTTTACTTTCAGTCTATGAGTTTCTTTTTTAACTAGCTGCATTTCTTGCATAAAGCTTATTGTTTGATTTTTGCTTCTTAATCCATTCTGTGAGTCAATTTCTTTTGAGTGGTGAATTGATGCCATTAACACTGATGATTTTAACTTACATGTATTGACTCATCATCACCGTGTTATTATCCAGTCATTGGCACTTTTTAATTTCCCCCTTTCCCTATCAGTCTTATATCATTCCTCTTTGTATCATCTAGGAGCTGGTGGATTGATTTCTCATGTTCCATTACTATTTTTGAAGAGATACCTGTTTTCTTGGTCACTGACCTCCATCCTGTCTTCTATATCTGACATGTTATCTTCAGAATAGCTCATTCTGTTATGTAAACTTTTGAGTTTTTAATCTCCCGGATATCTGTTTGAATCTGTTTAGTGGATTACATTTCTTTCCTATGTTGAGCATTCATGGTTTCCACTTCTTTTCTATGCTGGACATTCATTGCTTCTATCAGGGTCCTGAGCTTATGTATTTTCTAATCTGTTTCTGTTCTAGGGTCTCTAATCATGCCATTCTTTCATTCTGCTCACCATCTCTTCAGATATCTGGGAAATTATTTCTTTTTTGAATGTTTCTAGAGTCTCATTCATCTGTTTTATTATTTCCTGTGCTATCAGTTTAGGCTGTCCAGGTGGCTGATTATCAGATTTTCCCAGAATTTCCCCCACTTCCCCTAGAATTTGCCTTTGGTAAGCTGGATAATTGCATTTGTGCTTGAACCTTGTTTGAATGACTTCCCATTTCTATTTTCATTGTTGGTACTGTCCTTCATTTAATATCAAGGTTAATACTTCAATCTTCCTGTTATAGCTTTTCTTTAGATTTTGAGTCTCTAATCACTCTGAGGCAATCTCTTTTTCACTATGCCAGGAAGGACAACTGATTACATGAATCACAAACATCTTAACCATGTGATACAATCTGCAGCACAAAACTGTGAAGTACAATTTAGAAAATGACAATTTGTGGTAGTTATTAATTCATCACCTTATCTGTGTGATCTAAATAAAATTGAGGCTAGAGATCAGGACATTGGCCATTATGACCCCCCCCACACACACACACACTGCTGTGCTTCTACAAGTCCTGGTACCAGCCCAGCCAGGAGGCCAGAGGTGACTGAGGCTAGAGATCAGGACATTGGCCATTATGACCCCCCCACACACACACACTGCTGTGCTTCTACAAGTCCTGGTACCAGCCCAGCCAGGAGGCCAGAGGTGCTGCAAGCACCTGTATAGCTTTGTCTCTTACTGGTCTGCTCCCAAGGTAAGGTGGCTGGGACATGAGGTGTGAATCATGGGTATTTTCTTGAGACCTTATTATTTATAAGGACTCAGAATTCATTTTGCAAAATTTCATAAATGAAAAATGTACTATAAAGAAACAAAAGAATTTTCTATCTCAGTAAAGACTCATGGATATAGGATGCCAAGACCCCAAAACTGAAGGATTTCTGTTACCTACTTTATAGGTTATATGTCTGCTATGGTCTCTGTTTCTTACTATGTAGTCTTCCTTTTAATGTACTATCTTTGTTTACAAATAAACAAATATGGCTTTCAATTCCAGTTTATTTGCTCTTACTGATCCAGCATAGACTTCATCAATAGACAAGGTCTCTGTCTCTACTTCAATATTTTTAGAAGGATTTTTTTCTCTCACAGTGCTAGATAGTTAATCTATAAATTCATCTAGATAAATGTCTACCAAAGTATATCAGTCAGCTGTAATCAGAAAAAGCTGAGTTTACACAAGCTGCCATAAACAGTGATCCTTTGCAAAGCAAGACAATGCAGAAAGTAAACATGTCTATTGCAATAAAAAAAAAATCACAGGACTTTTTTTTCACATTTTCTATGACTGCCAGGTTCATAAGTTTTTGATTAAATAATTAGGAAAGGATCCAGGAAGCAGAATGATTCTACCCCCGATCAGCTCTTCTTCCAAGGTCACTTAAGGATGAGTTGTGTGTGCTTTTTCGTTTTTCTTTTTTTCTTTTTCGTTTTTTTTTTTATGTTTTGCACCAGGGATTAAACTCAGGTCCTTGTGCTTGAAAGGCAGTTGGTGGAACCACTAAGCTAAATCCTCAACCCAAGGATAAGTTTTTTTAAATAATAATTTTTTTAAATTGTTCTAACATGAGGACTACTAAATCTGAACCTAATAATGATAGTAGAGTTAAAATGAAAATGAATTTTACCAAAAAAGCTAAAAGAATAACAAAAAGCCATGTACACAGAAAGGGATAAAAGCATATGAGTGAACATTTTAATTAACTTGTGCAATTTTAATTAAAAACATAATGTGTCAGAAAAATGAATAATACCTTAGGGCAATACAATAGGTGGTTTCATGCTTGATCTTCTGCTTCATCTCTTTCATGGCATGTGTATGTTAGGAAAAGCTTTATTTCCTTCCTGTGTTTCACAAAGAGAATCCCTGATGACAAAATGAATTGAACTAAACAGGACAATTGAAGATAAATACCTTACATGAAGACTTTTTCTTTCTTATCTGAAAGTTCCTGTTTTCCTTTGGCTTTTGGTTATTTCCTTTCTCTGAATACACCCTTTCCAGGAAATCTGATAGCTGGATCAAATTGATACATGGGAAATAATATAACTCCTCACCTATTAGATATCACTGAGTTGATGTTTCCCAAAATCAAGAAATGAATTTTAAGGAACTACACATTTAAAGAAAAGGAGAAGTTTATTGAGAGACAGGAGGAGACTCTGAAGTGGGTTGCCAATAAGTCCACTTTTCAAAGAATTTTTTTATAGAACAAAATCATAAGATGCATACAAAATCAAAAGGTGTAAAAAGTAATTCAAAACTGTGGTCAACCAATGAGGTTCCAAGTATAGCCTCTTAGGTAATACTGATCTAATAAGGAAGAAGATAGTGTAGCAAGTATACATGGAAAGGATGGATCAGGATGTCCTGGTCACCCACATGGATGACTGATATCTATCTAGATTTTATTGGACCAGGTGACATCAACTATAGTCTAATCTTCAAGTTATTGCTTTTCCCTTAGTGAGGCACATAGGCCTGGTCATTCTATCTTTATCTTGAGGTCTGATCTTTAACAGATGCACCTCCAGCCACAGTTCTATTGTGATCTCATCATTTGCACTGACTCCCTCAAGGGCCTTGCCCTGTCTGATTGCCCATAATATTTTTACTTAACTTAGCTATCTATAACAAAATTAAGGCCTTTAAACTCACTCTGGTAACAATGTTTTATGTCTTTAGTGATTAGTGTTAGAAGGAAAAGTAAAGAATCTTTTCTTTCCCTTATATATTAAGTATATGGGAGTACTTGAACTAATTTGGAGTTATATAATTGGGTTTTATCTCACTTCTTTATGGAAATAAAATTGAAAGCTTTTTGGACTTGGGTTCTGTCATCTGTAAACTATTAAAAATATTTGCATGCAATGTTGTAAAAAGACATAAATGATATGAATGTGTAAATGGTCATTTCTCCTTCTTAAGTGTTTTATTCTGGTGAAATAGAAACTATTTTGTTGCTGTTGTTGTTCATAATTGACCACTTCTTTATAATCAAATTAATCTTGCAATTGTATAATAAATAAGGAAAAACAGGAAGCCAGCAGACCAAACCTGGGTATCACATTATTAAAAAAAAGAAAGAAAGAAAAGGAATCTCTAAAGGATCAGCCTCGAATCCAAATTTTGTCCAACAAACATGCCCATGTGTGCTTTTAAATGATTTACTGTTGGGTGTCTGATGTAAATCCCCTTTTTCATATTCTTGATAAAATCTCTGGAAAATTCCACATTGTTCACTGTTGATTTGTGATCTGGTAAATTCTTTATGGAAATTTCACAGTGCTTCAAATCACTGTCTCAATAAGTAAGGTTCAGAGAACAGCTGACTTCTAGGTTTCACTGCATTGTGATAACAAACTGATTCTCCTAACAGAAAAGATTCACACTCAGGATCCTCTCTTAATCCTAGTGACAGCTCCAGTTGGCTTCAAGGACCAAAGAAGAGGCTGTCCCTAATACCTTGTTTTTTTTTAC
The DNA here is from genome assembly GCF_012274545.1 of Fukomys damarensis. Taxonomy (NCBI): domain Eukaryota; kingdom Metazoa; phylum Chordata; class Mammalia; order Rodentia; family Bathyergidae; genus Fukomys; species Fukomys damarensis. The sequence continues at coordinate 45,665,174 of NW_022900917.1, forward strand.
AGTTACTCTTAGTTATTGGAAAGTACAAAGGTCATTTTTCATCATCTCAAAAAGCCAAATTTGGGGAAGGTAAAATATGCAGCATTAATGCTTGTCATGGTATTATCCAACATTCACCCAGAACTTTCTTGAAGACTTGTGGTTAAAGGAGGATAATAGATCTCTGTCATGTTTGTACCATTGTCTTCGGCAATGGCTGGAGCCTAAAGCTGGAGTGGTTTGAGCTTACCTCAAACTAAAAGGGACACCAGTACAGAAGATGTGAACAAAATTAAAAGCTAATTATCAGTGTCAATGTATAAGAAACTGGAAGTGATATTCAAACATCATTAAGGCCATGAGATCTAGAGGTCCAGTACTGTGTAAGGTTACTGAGGTTAAAATAGACGCTAAAAGGTAACAGAAAGTGAAAAGCAGTTGGTTAGAAACACAGTGAGGAGTTGGATGCTCACTTTTCAACAATTTCTTAGCTTCTTACATTTCAGGGTTGTATATGAAACAAATGTGTGACACAAGGAGTCACATATGTGGCCATAGAAATTTGAGGTTTGGATCTACATGAACAAATAAGAGCCATATAATCACCTTAAAAAGATGAAAGTAAGTTTATTATAAAAGTACCATAGATATAAGCATAGTCAAATAATATACTACCACATAATGAGGCAGGAGACAACACAAAAGATGAAGGGGAACCCTCTGGGGAAAGACCTTGAATAACATAGAGCCTTCGGTAGGTGAGAGAAAATGTTGCATCACATCTAGTTTTTCAGTTCCTTATGTACTGTGTTCAGATTAAAGTGACTTGGTGCCAACAGGCCTGCATGGCTGAAACAACTGATCCTAAGCTCAGCTAGACTCTGGGGTTATCAGTCCTTTGGGTGTTAAGAGTTATCTTTAGATACTCTTCTCAGTAGATAGACTCCTTGCAGAAAGGTACACAGCCAATGTCATTTCAGCAAATATGCACATTCCAGATGCCTATCATTACTTCAATTTTTTCCTTGACACCATGCCAAAGTCCAGGGACAGGTGAGCCTTGAATAAAAAAGGCCATCAGGAGATAGTCAACTAGGTTGAATGTTTTTCTTGGAGATCCCTGTTCAGGTGAGAAAGAATATTGAATCGCTGTCTTTCTTTGGGCTCAAAAGAGCTCTCAAAATCTGCAGGAATATTTTTTGCTCCTTTCTGCTCCTCTGACCCCTCACAGAATAGCAAAGTCATCACTCCAGCATATCCAGGGAAGTTAGTAAAAGTCCTTCCTTATTCCATTCCATACATTATTCATAAACACTTGTTCACATTAGTACAGAAGAAGTGAACAAAATTAAAAGCTAAGCAGGAAAGTCAAGACACAAGAAATTGTAAGTGCATCCACACATCATGAAGGGAAAGAGATCTGTAGGGCCAATAGTATGGAAGGTCATTGAATTAACACAATAGATTCTGAAAGGTAACAGGGGGAAAGATATAATAGTCCACATTAATGATAGCCATTGAATAGCAGTTGGAGTAGGGACAGAGTGAGGAGATGGGTTCTAGAACCTTAAGTATTCTAAAGTCAGCCTATACTTATTAAATCCTAATAATGTTTCCAATGTTTTTCTAACAAGAAAAGCAAATTCTGTATTAAATGAGATTTGGGGGATTCTTCCTCTCAGGAGATTCTATGATAATGCCTTTTTACCCATATGTTTTCTATAGATAATAAATAATATTCCTTAGAGACTGATTTGTATGACTTTGTTACATGTCATAAACAAGAGATAAAAAAGTCTAGACTTTCATAGGTTGTGTTGTAATTCTATATAAGAGTTTCTGCCATATAAATCCTTTACCCCATTTTTGCCCCTACTTCTGCCCAAGCTTCTATGAGACCAGATAGAGTTTCTAATTAATGCTGAGAGATATTAATTTGTTGCTGTGCTGGGATAAACATGAAGAAAAAAGAATACGAATCATCAGTCACACTTTCTGAAATATTGTATGCTTTTCTGAAAGTGGCCAACTCTCAACCTTAGGATTTATATTTATTTTTCTGATTCCTAATCTGAACTCCTATTTTGAAGTCTAGCTAGAATGACAGGATTTTACTATTAGAGTCACCAGTCACAGCAAAGATAAATGATGAAGTTTCAAATTTCCTTCACAGGTATAAGAGCAGTGCTTTTCTGCTTGCATGGACACTGTGATGGAGGACAAGTCTATGCACACACCATGTTGGGGCCAATAAATGAGGATCCTTTCTAGGAAACTGTGAGTCCTTGAGATTCTTGCATATTGTCTAAAGTTCCAGGTAACCTTCTGACTTCTTCTTCTTCTTCTTCTTCTTCTTCTTCTTCTTCTTCTTCTTCTTCTTCTTCTTCTTCTTCTTCTTCT
>NW_022900917.1:45667952-45803862 GCF_012274545.1 Fukomys damarensis
TCTCTCTCTCTCTCTCTCTCTCTCTCTCTCTCTCTCTCTCTGTGTGTGTGTGTGTGTCCCTGTAGCAGCTCAGAAAATGTGAGTATAGTCCAATAGAGTAATTAGCCTGGGCCTTCTCTTTGTTACCATTATCTAGTACCTGCCCAAGCCTTCCATTGACTTCTATTTTGCCCTAATCAGATGTAGGCTTTTAGTTTTCAATGTGAAACTTTATACTTACTAATACATTCCTTAAATCACTCTTACTTCAGGTTAATCAGAAGTAATAACACATTTCACAATCTCAAATTGAAGAACACAATTAAAAAGGGACAGGCATAGTCATTAATCTTTATTTTATTGGTACATTTTGGGTGTATAATATGATGACATCCATCATTAGGAATTTGTAGCTTTACATAATATATCTTGATTCTTATTTTTCCCCATTCCTCTGCCCTTCCTTCAACACTTCCACCCCTCCCTATTTTCAAAGACTTTGTTTGCATTTTTTTCCTTCTCTCATAGTTTTTTCCTTTTCCTTCTTTCCTTTCCTGTAGTCCTCCCATTTCCTCCTTCCCTTTAGACATTTTCTTCTATTTCACATTATCTATTATACATTTTGGTTCTTATTTACACTTTGTTTCTCATATCAGAAAAACTATTCAGTATTTACACTTGTTTGACCTATTTATTTCACTTAAAATATGGCCTCAATGTGCATCAATTTAGCTAAAAATGTCTCTAGTTTTTCATTCTTTATGGCTCAGTAACACATTTTTAACTTGTGATTTTAACAATAGGGACCCTGTCATTAGTCATATTAAACAAGAAAAGCATACACTTTGCTTTCAAAATTCTTTCTACTGTTTCCATCAATAGTTTTGGGAAAATATCAGCAAGAAAAATAATACATGTTCCACTTTGTAATAAACAGGCCTTGGAAAATTTGCTGCCTTATATGCTAACCTCCTGCCCAAATTTTCTCCAGGGTATCTTCAAACAATTAGTTTAGAGGGACAAGATCCTACTTAAAAAGCAATTAGCCTGTAGTTTTCAACTCTTATCCTAGTTTGTAACAGGTGCTTAAAATTTCCAGATATATACTTTTGGTAAAAGGACAAAAGTGAAGTTTGCCAAGAATTACCTGACACAGAATGAGTAAAGTGTGTAATGCGAAAAAAATGAGTAGCGTGTGTAATGAGAAATGGTAAGAATTTTGGAAAGGGAGGTAATATTACTTCATAGTCATCACAGTTTTATCTATTATCAGCACAAAATTAGGATTTTCTTGAAAATGATTGGTAGTTTAGGGAAGGCTCAGAGATTTCTTAGCAGCTATTCAGTGTTTCCCCGGGACAACCGAGGTGTCTTCTAAGGACAACTAGTCCTCCAGGGAAAACAAAGCATTTTTTACTACAGATCTTTTTTTTCTCTTGCTAAAGAGGATGTTAGTTAGTGAATCAGTATTTGCACTTCCTTGGAGCCATGAAAAGAAATAATGCTGACTGCCTAGAACAGTGTTTTGGAGAAAAGGGTTGAAGAGAAAAGTCCATGTTACAGAAATTCAGAATATTCAGGGAGCCTTGGGTGTGGATTCTTATTATTCAATCTTCTCTCTGCTTGTGGCAGTGGGAATAAAATTATTTCCCAACAAACAGGGGAGTAACTCTGTTCAGTGGATATAAAATAATTTTTATTAGATTATTATCATTTTATTGGGTACTAATCAGCTGGTAAACATACGGGCAAAGCTTATATCAACACCTGTTCTCAGTTGGTATGGAGATCTCTTTGCAGCATTCCACATGTATAGACTTAGTTCATTAAATACTAAATACTGTATTAATAATTGACTTCCTTGGAAACAAATTGGCCCCAGTGCTGTGTGTTCTGTTTTAATTTTCCTTTTAGAGGCACCAAAAGCATAGAAAACTTCTCATACAGGGTATTTTAAACAAGTAATCATGTTTATTGCTAAAAACAACAGTTTTGATGCATTTTTTGCTAGTTTCTAGGGACTCATGAAAAATTTCCTTGTTTTTTTTGCAAGACTATTCATTTCATTTAGTTTTTAAAGGCTCTCTCTATCCTGTTTCCACTGTAGCATCATGCTTTCTGAAGCCAAAACATAGCCAACTTTTTTTTTTCTATTTCTCAGGCATATATGAAGTCGGAATTTTATCAGTGTAGCCCTGTTTACTGAATTAATGCCTGCAATTTGGATTAGATACTATGTTTTAAAATAATTTTCAAATCTTATTTGATTTTTAAACAGTAAGAATAAGGAAAAAACAAGGAAATCAAATTACAGGAATAAACACAGTAAAATAACCTAAACTAATTTTTTTTAAACAAGTAATTTTAAATGTCCACTCAGACTTCTTTGGGAAGCTTAATATAATATCAATTATAACAATAATTTATTTGAAGATTACTGATGAACATTATGCCAGGTACCTTGTTTGAATAACAACAAGCCTATTAAGTATCTCTTATTACTTCTATTTTAGAAATGAATACTTCCAACCTTCACTGAGCTTAAATTGTCTATACTACTCAGAGCCAAAGTTAAGATTTAACATAGAGTTTAATTTCATTGTTTTCTGTGCCATGGTGTTTTCCTTCTGGATAAAAGTTACATTTACTGAACATCTATCATGGGTGCTAGGAATTGTACAGTATCATTTTTAATCTCTATAGAAACTCAGTAAGATAAGTATTTTTTACCTGCTTTTAACAAGAAAAGAGAGTGAACGTAGAAAGATCCAATTTCTTATCAAGATCGCACAATTAGAAAGAGGTAGACCCCACTTTCAAATTCAGATCCATCTACCACCAAAATTTCCATTTGCATCATAGCCAAATGAAATGGAAGATATTGATGTTGAAGTTAATTACTAATGATAACCAGGGAATTAAGAAGTAAACTCTCTAATTTCACAGATTTGGCAAATTAAACACAAAAGCCTTTCAATTTATGGATAGATCAAAATGTGTCCAACATCTTAAAGCTACAGGAAATGCTTAAATCTAATCTTCTATTTTTCTATCAGCTTTATTTTCTTTAGGGATCTGGTCACTCTCTGTTTAGATATTATGTAATTCACCCAACATCAAAAATGAGAGTAGTAGATTTCAAACCTAAGGTCTTTGATGCTTAAGACTAACTGACTCCAGAGTCCAATTAATCTCTATCAATCTTTTATATTTTAACAGCAAAACACTTGATTAATACTAAGAAAATACCAAAATCAAATTCTATTCCTTATTATATTGGTTTTAAAGGACATGTTTGCCATAAGATTCAATTTTTAAACTGTAAAAATATTAAATGATATTATCATTCTGTTTTCTCATTTTGTTCACATATGAAGACTAATGACGCTGTGGGAGGGGAAGGAATGGGAATGACATTCATAGACTAAAAGGCCTTTGTCAATGGATTATGGGGCCCATTCCATCAGTTCTACATTATGTCAGGCCTCACCTCATTTCCCAAGCTTCTGCTTCACCCTGAGTGCAATTATGCATAGTTCCCAAAGGCAATATATTTATATTCAAATACCCATGGAGGGAAAATGAGCAGCCACTAAGCCAAGATATACCAGCGCTGACTGCTGATATTGACGCTTTCTAATTCTAGCTATCCTCACCCCCCAGGTATCCAATGGTGAAGCTTGTAGCTTTGATGTGCACTACTACGTCTTATTTTGTTTGTTCACTTTCAGCCTTGTCCTTGAACACTCACCGAGTAACAGGAGCCTGTACTCTACAGCTGAATCTGGATAGTTATGGCCTCCCACTGATTCTCACCTGTGAGCCACACTTTCTTGTTATTGTGGAACTTCTAGAAACTGCAGTTTTACTGCTTGAACTGTGAGTGTATTTGCTATATTCTTTGAAAACTTTCTTGGGCTACTTACTCAGATGTCCACAGTCACCTACCAAATCTATGTAACTCTAATAGGGCTTACTATTTCTATCTACCCAAGAGTGACCAGATAGTGCATCAAATCTGTCTCAAGATATGAAAGTAATACTGAAAGTCTCTTTTAACCAGACCTGAGTAACTATACCATCATGTTAAGACTTTTGTAAATACCTTTTTAAAATACAATTCATTTTCTTCTTTTTGACTAACATATTTCTCTGATGCATTTGCTAAAATAAAAATGAACCAGTTAAAAATCTCTGAAGAGAAACTCTACATATTGAATCTGATATAGCATCTTAGCTCCCTAGTCACAGTTCCAAGAAAAAAACTTACATCCAAATGCTGAGTATATAATAGCACACACCCAAGGGAATTATGATGAGTTGAGGCTGCCAATTCATAGCTGCTACTAAGAAGGTGTGACTGTGTTGCTGCCCCTCTCAGCTAGAGCTCAATTAACAAATTCATCATTCTCTGTGTCTTCATAGAACTTGTACAGCTGTCTACATATTATTTATTTAACTAAATTTTAGTTAGTGTTTCTCATGTATAGATAGATATTAAAACTTCAAAGTGGTATTGCAAGATGTGAACAGTTGTTGGCAAATGCATTTAAACAGAAAGAAGAATGTAATTTCAGTATTTCATGACTTTAGCTATTGTTTTATTAGAAATTGCCTCACCAAATCAAATCCACAAATGTTTGACAACCATCTACTATGAACATAGCATTTCATTAAATGCTGTAAAAAACCTGTACCTTTTTATAGGAGGAACCCAGTTTTGGTGACTTGCAACACAATCCTCCTATCATGGATAACACAATACATGTGACTACAGATTGTTTAGCAACTAGTTATAAATTCATTGTATATTTGTACTCCTTCTAGTTGAGATTTTATGAAGCTAGTCAGTCAAAATTACCTTCACTTCTAGTTGCCATCAAATCCAAGCTGAAGATTTGTTTTCTTCAACATGTTCTAAAAGTACTACTACAATATAAATACTATAATTAGTCCTTTCTAACACTTGAATATGCTTCATGTTTTCCCATGGTATGTATTCATCCTCACAACAATTTCTGTTCTTCATATATTGACAGTTTGTGGTATTCCATTATGGAACAGAAGAGGAGAATTACAAGGCCTACATTGTGAACTGTGTTTCTGACTGATGGACTATAAATCAGAGTTCTCACAAACCCATCCTCAGTTTCTATAACTTGCTAGGGTGGCTCATTGAACACAGGAATACACTTCATTTATTTTATCAGTTTATTATGAATAATTTAATAGATAATACATATAAATAGCCATAAACTAATGATGCACAGGACAAAGTATGTTAAAAATTGTATGAAGCTTTTACCTCTCTCCAAGCATGTCACCCTATACATATTTGACAACATAGTACCCTTCTAAATTCTCCCCTTCTCATGTGGTATGCTCTTTCTGGTGACCAGTACTTATGCAGGAGCCCATTCAGTGTTCTCATTAGAACAAAATATGTTTCTAATACCCAGGGCTTTCCTAGGGATTAGGAGTTCTATGTCAGGAACCAAATATTTGAACAGAATATGGCATTTTTATCATTCAGGAATTTACAAGGTTTTACTCACTATGTACCCAGACTGAGGGTAAAGTCCAAATATGAATATATTTCTTATATCACAAGATCTGTATGGAAACAACTTTTGGTCAAAATTTATTGTATTAAATGGTAGATAATACTCATGAGAAGCAGTTCGTTGCAAAGAAATATGTTTATTCTGTTGCTGGAAAAAGCCCTATGACATGTTGATAAATGAGAAAAAATTTGAGGTGGACCTTAAAGAATGAGGATGAAAAGCAACAGAATAGAGGCTGACACTAATAAAGATGAAAGAAGATATCAACAAAAGGAATGGCATGAGTGATGTCACTGAAGATTTTTCAGTGGTACCAAACAGATACAACTAGGCCTGGAATTTGAATAGCATGGATGTGGCAGAGAGCCATATAAGATACTTAAGGATGGCAGTATATATTCTAGCTTCACTTTTGGAAGACACCCTGATGAGAAAGTGAGGGAATAGACTAGTCTACAGGAAAGACTGATGACAACTACAAAACTATGTCCAGGAAAGAAATCAAAGTTGCTTAAACTCAGGCAGAAGAGAACTGAGTAGATGTAGTCAAGTTGAAATTTTATTTTTATTATTTTTTTAAGATGAAATATTTTTGAATTGAAAGATTAGTGAATTGAGTAGCCACTAGGATATATAGATTCAAGATATATATTGGTAAGTGTGCACAGATCCTAAGGCACAATGGTGTGAGCTAGAGCAGCACAGCTGCAGGCAGATCACAGCTGGGGCCTTGAACCAACCCCAGCAACTTGGGCACAAAGGCCCAAGCCAGAGGCTTGTCAAGAAAAGAGGTGCACAAGTGCACAAGCATCAGCCAGAGGCCTACCCCATACTATTGGTAAGTGCACACAGATCCCGGTGAGCAGTGGTGTGGACCAGAGTGGTGCTACTGCAAACAGTTCTAGCCAGCCATCCCCATACCCCAGAAGCTTGGGTACATAGGCCCAGCCAAGGTCCCATCTGGAATAGAGCTTCACAGGTGCACAAGCAATAGCCAGAGACTTGCCCCATTACCATTGATAAGGGCACAGAGACCCTAGCCAGAAGCCTGCTCAGACACTGGGGAAAGGGGTGCATAGCCCTCGGCCAAAGGATTTCCATACAACTGCTACATAAGGGGCAGGCCCCAGCCAGAAGTATGCCTAGATAACATTCCAAGCATTCACTAGCCCCAGATAGAAACCCACAGGTCAGCTCAGGGATCCAGAAGACCACCATTCTGAAACCAGGAATTAGTGTACTGGGAAGCAGCAGAGTAAAGGTTGATTGGTGGCTTGCTGAGAATTGAAGACCACTGGGTGAGCAAAAAGTCACCTCAGCTAAGGCACAGCAGTCTGACTCTGTTGAAACAAGAAGACATGCAAATAAGTCTGAAAACCAGACTTCCATATCACCTAAGGCAACCCCAAAGGGCAATAAGATGGAACAGTCAGATACTCAACCACCTGGATTCCCTGAACTGGCAACAAAAGAGGACCTGGAAAAAATGAAATCAGAAATAGTTTCTCAGATAACAACAGAGATTCTGCCCATAGTACAAGATATGATTAATAAATCTATATCAGACACAGGTTTAAAAAAATAGAGGAGTTGAGGAACATGATGGAATCCCAACATAGGAAACAAGTGGAATCCACAAAAACAGATGCAAACAGATTTCCAGGAGATTAAAAATTCCGTTGAAAATTTATGCAGAAGAAAGCCAATGCAAGGAACGAATTTCAGATATAGAAGATAGGATTGCAATTAGTGATGAGGAAAAGAAAATTTTCTTTAAAATAGTAAAGAGCCATGAGAAATCAAAGTAGCAGCTACCAGTTGATACAAAGAAGCATAACATAAGACTGACTGGAGTAAATGAAGAAACAGAAGAGAGTGCAGACAACATAAAAATGTGTTCACACAAGCAAAGGCAGAAAACTTCCCAGGTAGGGGAAAGCAACTTGACATACAGATCAGTGAGGCATATAGGACTCCAATAAACTTTAATTAAAAAAGCACTACACATAGGCATATAATAGTTTAGATTCCAGAAACCCAACAGAGGAACAAACTTCAACAAACAGTTGGAGAAAAGAAACAAATCACATACAAAGAAAAGCCCATCAGAATCACAGCAGACTTCTCAACACAAACCCTCAAAGCAAGAAGATCCAGGAGTGACATATTTCTAGCCCTTAAGGCAAACAACCTCCAACCCAGATTGATGTGCCATGCAAAACTATCTTTCAAAATTGATGGAGAAATAAGATACTTTCATGACCAAGAGCACCTATGGAACTTCATGAATACCAAAGCTGCATTCCACAAAATTTTGAGCAATACCCTAGGAAACAATAATGAGAATAACAACCCCGGGAAACCCAGGAGAAGGAATCCCTCAGTCATGACAAAAAATTAAATGCAAAGTGGAGGAATCCAACAGAAAGAAAAAGTCATGACAAGGATAAGTCAACACATATCTGTGATAACTATCAATGTTAATGGTCTCAATTAACCAGTCTAAAGAAACAGATTGGCAGAAGGAGTCAAGAAGCAAGATCCAACAATATGCTGCATAGAGGAAGCATCTTTAATTCAAAAATAAACTCATAGACTAAAAGTTAAAGGGTGAAAAACAATACTCCATGTGATAGGAACCCAGAAAAAAGCAGGAGTAGCTATCCTCTTTGCAGATCACATGGATTTCAAACCAACACTGATCAAGACAGACAAAAAAGGACACTACATCCTTTTAAAGGGAAAAATCCGAAAGGAAGAAATAAATAATGATAACAAATACATATGCACCAATTCCTAGTGCACACAACTATATAAAATAAATACTAATGGACATGAAAAATCAAATAGGCACTAACACAAGAGTAATGGGGGACTTCAATACCCCACTGCCACAAATAGAAAGATCATCTAAATAGAAAATAAACAAGAAAATACTAGAACTCAATCAAAATCTTCAACAAATGAACTGAACAGAAGTTTACAGAGTGTTCTGCCCTACAAAATCAGAATACACATTCTTCTCAGCTGCACATGAGTTGTTCTCCAAAATAGACCACATACTTGCTCTTGAACATGTCTAATTAAGTGCAAAGGAATTGAAGTTATCGCCTTTATATTATCAGACCATCGTGTGATGAAATTGGAGATCAACAGCAAAAGAAACTGCAAGAATTTTATAAACACATGGAAATTGAACAATACACTTCTGATTAACCAATTCATCACAGAGGAAATTAAAGAAGAAATCAGATAGTTTCTACAATTAAATAACAATGTCAGGATAACACACTGGATTCTATAGGACACAATGAAAGCACTCTTACTACGGAAATTCATAGCTGTGAATACTATGTTAGGAAACAGAGTGAGCTCAATTACACAACCTGATGCTGAACCTCAAGGTTTTAGAAAAAGAAGAGCAGAACAAACCCAAAGCTCATACAGAGGAGGAATTTATAAAAACAAAGTAGAAATCAACGCAATCAAAACAAAGAGAACAATACAAAAAAATCAATGAAGCAGAGTTGGTTCTTCAAAAGAATAAACAAAATTGACAAATTCCATCCAACATTTCAATAAGAAAAGAAAAGGCCCAAATCCATGCAATTAAGAATAAAAGGGTGACATTACAACAGACCCAGTGGAAATCCAGAAAATCATCAATACCTACTTTGATAAATTTTATGCAAATAAAGATTGAAAGCACAGAAGAAATGAACAGATTCCTAGATACATGCGAATTACCAAAGGTGAACAAAGAAGACTCAAAAATTCTAAACAACCCAATATCAATCAATGAAATTAAAAATGTATTTAAAACTCATTAGCTAAGAAAATCCCTGGCCCCAAAGACTTCACTGCTGAATGCTACAACATATCTAGAGAGGAACTATTGCCACTACTGTTAAAACTCTTCAGTGAAATTGAAAGGGAAGCAATACCACCAAATTCATTCCTGGAGGCAAGCATTACCTTGATCCCCAAAGCAGAAAAAAACCCAACTGAAAAAGAGAACTATAAGCCAATCTCACTAATGAACATAGATGTAAAAATCCTTAATAAGATACTAGAAAATAAAATGCAGAAGATCATCAAGAAGATTATACACCCTAACCAAGGGAGATTCATCCCAGGGATTCAGGGATGGTTCAACATATGCAAAACAATAAATATAATACACTATTATTAATAGAGCCAAGGACAATAATCATAATATCATCTCAATAAATGCAAAAAACCATTAGACAAAGTCTAACACAAACTAATGATAAAAATCCTACAAAAAATTAGAAATTTAAAGTCCCTACCTCAATCTGATAAAAGCCATCTATGAAAAACAGCAGCCAATGTCGTACTAAATGGAAACTGAAACTGAAATCCTTCACACTAAAATCAGGAATGAGACAAGGATATCAACTATCACCACTTCTGTTCAATATAGTTTTGGAAACATTAGCCACAGAATTTAGACATAAGAAAGAAAGAAAATAATAAAGATAGGAAATGACAGTCAAATTGTCATTACTTGCAAATGATGTGATACTCTATATGGAAGACACAAATAACTCCACTATTAGTCTTCTAGACTTAATGACCAAATTCAGTAAAGTAGCTGGATATAAGATCAACATACAAAAATCAATAGCTTTCCTGTTCACAAAGAACAGACTCACTGAAAGAGAAAAGGAGCAAATGATTCCATCCAAAAAATTGTAATATGTAGGAATCAGCCTAAGGAAAGAAATCAAAGACCTCTACTCTGAAAACTATAGCCCTCTGAAAAAGAGATCTAAGGTGATATCAGAAAATGGAAAGACACACCTTAATCCTGGGTAGGAAGAACCATCATAGTGAAAATGGCCATACTTTCAAAACTGCTACATAGATTCAGTGTCATCCCAATTGAAATTCCAACAGTATACTTCACAGACCTTGAGAAAACAATTCAAAAATTCATTTGGAATGAGTATAGAAATAGAATAGCAAAAGCAATTCTAGTCAAGAAAGACAAGGAAGGAGGGTTATCATACTCTGCAACTTGAAACTATACTACAAAGCTACTGCCATAAAAACAGTTTGGTACTAGCAAACAAACAGACCTGATGACCAGTGGAACAGATTAGAAGATGCAGAAACCACTCCAGACAAATGAGTGAAACGTCTTCACTGGAGGAAAGATAGCCTCTTTAGTAAATGGTACTGGAAAAAACTGAGTTTCAACTTGCCAGAGATTAAAACTAGACCTATATCTTACACCATGCACTAAACTAAAATCCAAGTGGATTAAAAATTTAAATATTAAAACTGAAACACTAAGATGGCTGAAAGAGAGATTAGGAAGAATTATTGAAGATATTGGTGTAGGCAAAGATTTTATGAACAAAACCTCAGTTGCATATGAACTAGCCCAATCAACAAGTGGGATCTCTTCTTATTAAAAAGCTTCTGCATAGCAAGAGAAACCACTAACAGTGTGAAGAGTCAATCCACGACATGAAAAACAATTTTTACCAGCTGTTCCTCAGGAAAAGGTTTACTATCTAGAATATAAACAGAACTTAAAAAAAATCAGACTTTCCAAATTTAAAGACTCAATCCAAAAATGGGCATGTGAAATAAATGGACATTTCTCAGACAAAGAAGTAAAAGCAGCAAGTAAATATATGAAAAAATGTTCCACATCAGTGGTCATTCGAGAGATGCAGATGAAAACAACCCTGAGATTTCACCTCACCTCAGAAAGAATGCTGCTATCATGAAATCAACCAGTAAGAACTGCTGAAGCGGGTGTGGGCAAAGAAGAATGCTGCTCCACTGCTGGTGGAAGTATAAACTTGTGCAACCACTGTGGAAATTGATATGGAGATACCTCAAAGGACTAGGATTGGAAGTCCCACTTGACCCAGCTATTCCTCTGCTAGGTATCTTCTCAAAAGTATTAAAAGTATCATGCTACAGTGATACATGTGCACCCATGTTCATAGTAGCACAGTTTGAAATAACTAAAGCTTGGAAACCACAATTGCCCATCAACTGGAGACTGGATAAAGAAAATGTTGTTGTTGTTTTTTTTTTTTAATAAAATGGGCTATTGCTCAGCCATAAAGAATGAGAAATTAGAGACAATTATAGTAAAATTGATGCATATTGAGGCAACACTCTTAAGTGAAACAAATATGACACACATGTGTAAATACTGAATAGTTTCTCTGGTGTGAGAAACTGAAAGTGTAAATAAGGACTAAAAGTTATGATATATAATGTGAACTAGGAAAAAATGGGCAAAGAAGAAGGGGAAGTAGGGGGAGTAGAGGAAAAGGAAGAAGGGAAAGGAATTAATATTAGAAAATGAAAAAATAGAAACAAAGTCTTTGTAAATAGAGAGAGATAGAGGAATTGAGGGGAGGGCAGGGGAATGGAGGAAAAAATAACAACCAAGATAGATTATATAAAGGTACACTTTTCCAATGATTGATGACATTATATTACATACCTAAAATGAACCAATAATTTTTTAAAAAAAATATGATACAAAGAAAACTCAGAGATGAATGTAGTACATAATATGAGGAAGTTTGGAAATTCTGAAGGATATGAAATTATAATATAGCCCAGTTTGGATTCCTGTCCATGTGGAACACTCAGAAGGGAGTATTAAAAAACAATTAAAAATATAGAGTTGGAAAGTAGAAGATAAATTTAGGAGATTAATGTGTCGAAGGCAATATAAGAGTCACAAATGAAGATGAGGCTTATGAGAGTGAGAGGAGTAGAAGGTGGAAAAATCTGTAATTCTGAGGAATTCCATTTATTAAAGAGAAACCAGATGCAATAGAATGAAATTTGAAAGTTTTAGCCATCTGTGGTACATAATAAGAAACAAGAAGATAAAAGGATACACAAGACAGTATATGAAATATAGTAAAAACACACTATTTACTAAATGAATGAGTTATGATTTTGTATATGATATTGTATTTTCTTCTAAAATATCTATTCTTTCTCTACTTTTGAGTAAATTTTTCTCCATTACTACCTGCTGCTACTATTAGTTAATCTTCCTATGACTTTAGATTTCTTGTCTCTTAAGAATACTGATAAAATACTTAATACTATTTGTATTTCTTAAATTACTTTGCTGGTATGGTCCTACCTGAGTAGTATAGTGGCTCCAGAACATTTGAAATACATAAAAAAAGAAACAGGAAATAGTTAATGACTGCTTCTGCAGCAACTCAGTAAATTAGAATAATCAATGAATCTTGGGGTAAACTCTTGTACAGATAGCTGTAAAGAGTAATCTCCATTCTTTAAAAAGTGCAAATTACTTATTACACAAATTATTTATTACCCATTTCAAATTCTAGATGAAAATAGTTATAATGAGAGACTTTGTACTTTCTAATTAGAGTTGGGTTTTTTAAAGCAGAGAAATGAAATAGTGAATTACTACAAAGGGCAAAAAATCTTTTCAATTAATTGGTGAAAAAGAACTTAAAACATATCCAAATCAAATCAAGATTGAGATAAAAAGTTTTAGTCATTCATAGAAGTCTACAAAGCCCATGTCCTTTCTCCCAGAATGTCACAGAATTTTGGATAAGATAGGCAAAGGTAAGCCATACCATTAGTTACTGTGGAAAAGAAATTTGGTAGGTTGGTCACACTTTGAAAGGCCTTTCTTTTGGGTGTGTGCCAGGTTTCCCTGAGCACCCAGTATACACAATTACTGCATTTGCATGTGTAAATTGGGTAATGGTGTGCCTAACTATCAGATTGTATGTGAAAATGCTACCAGCATATGCACTATTGGTTGTGTGCCCACTAAAATAAGACTTTTAATGGGGTTTCATTAGTTGAGAAGAATTTCTGTGAAGTTGAGACCATGTTCTACATACCTCAATCCAGTGTAGATGCCCTCATGTATAATTGGCACTCCCTATAATTACTGTGTTGTTGTATATCCCCTCAAATTCTATCTAGGGGAGGAAATTCATCAGAGGATTATTTGACCATCTCTAATTAGCACAGTACAATATTATGCCCAAGTTACTCTTGGCAGTGCCTATCCGAGCTAAATGAACAGACTGCACAACAACCAGTCCATTCATCTTGTCCATCTTAACAATCAACATCATCTTGACAAAACTGACTCAGTCTTTTTTTCTGAGATGCAACATTCCAGAGTCATTCTTTCTGTCACATCATTTTATTTTTCTAAAGACCTTTGTGTTTCTCAATTCCATCTTATAAGGAATAGAAAAAAGTGTTGCTTCTTCACTCAACAAAATTAAAAAATCACACTGTTCTTTCATCCTATATAAATGTATTTCATTATTCTAAAAATTTCTATGCTCACTTACTACTGCTCTAGACTATAAAGAACCACAGTGGTCTAAGCATCTATGCAAGAAATGTAATTACCATGTTTCCTGAGTAAAAAAGTCACTGTATATGATATGAAGATAATGGAACTAAATATTTCAAATTCAAATTTGCCAAAAATCTGGGGTATTTGGTTGGTGTATCCAAAAGGTGCCTTATGTGTCTTCCTTTTCAGATAATCCTTATTTCCATTAGTATTCCACCCCCAAAAGAAACTGAGGTGAAACAACTGTCATGGTATATTTCTTTAGAATCTAGCTTTCTACTGTCAAAGTTTTGAAATGGCTCATCCCAAATCCAGTATTAATCTCTTGATATAATTTGTCAAATTAAAAAAAAAACAACAAGTTGTGTAACATTCAGTATTCTTTTCATGTATCCTTTTTGTCAGTCTTTCTCAAAGCTTGTTTTGAGTAACATATAATAAGAATGTCTGGAAAACTCATGAGAAATGCAGATCCATGCTTCATTTCAGACCCACGAAATTAGAATTTGGGGGAATGAAGCCCGGAAATTTATAAGTTAGCAAGTTCCTCAGCTTCTTCTCATTATTTTCACACTAAAGTGTGTTTATGGTGCACAGTTTTTCTTAGTCTTATTATTTGCTTTCTTCCATTTATTTCTGAAGGTGTGAAGTACTGAATTGCAACCTGTTAAAGCCACGTATACAGATAGGCTCATTATATTGGCTTGGAGTTATGGAAATAAAATCTTAGCAAGAAAACACAATTCAAAATATATTTAAAATATATATTAGAACACAAAACATTCTTTGATCTGGAGGAAATCACTGCTTTACTCAATCTGCCTCCTTTGCCTACAGATATTTGTGAGAAATGGCAACTGGAGACACAAGATCATCTCTACTTAAGGTTTATCACATAATGGGCACTCTCAAGGGTGTTCTAAGAATGCATATAGTAGGTGATAAGAATGGACTGATTTATGAAAACTCAATATTGGAAAGGTGTAGCATTCCATTTCACAAATAGTATTCTGCTAGATTAGAAAATATCATAAGCACATTGGCAAACCCTCAGTCCAGACACCATAAACAACTGGTATTTTTTCACCATTTTAATTTAGCTATCTGTTTTGGATTACATAAATAAAAATGAGCCTCTATTCTCTTTATATTATAAATCAGTCTCTCTACATGGGAATAACTACTTAGACTGAACATTAAGGTATATATAAAACTGCATCCTTAAAATACACAAAAACACTTCTCAGTGAGAAAGAAGCTGCTCAGGGTGACCTTCATGTTGAACAGTGGGGGGTCAATAAGGCACTAAATCATTTTGATTCACAGATGAGATCAACATATTCATATTTGTTTGCCAAATGTGTATTTTAATTTAAGCTTCCTCTGATTGATGCGTGTAATTTATGCTGCCTAGAACTAAGGCATCATATTTTTCTTTTTTCCTAACTAACAGGGGGAGACTTTCTTGGAAACAGATAAAGGAAAGAGTCCGGTAATTTGTAGCAATGTGACTACAGCCACACATGCTCTAGAATTAATGTTCTTCATTAGGGTGAGTAGGATCAGCTGTATGTATACATCAGGTTTTTAATTAACTCAGTCCTCACAACAGGACCATGTTTCAAATGGTTAGCATTTTTTTCTTAAATCACAAAATTAAAAAATTGGGTGGCACATCTTTTTCACACGCAAAAGGGGAGGGCATTCAGAGAATGAAAGGCTCTTTGTATTATGCTGAGAGTGCTCAGAAGATCTTTATAATCTTGTGTTAATCAGATAAAGGAGAGCTTGGCATTGAATGATTCCAATGACATGCTGCAAACCCAGCCAGTGTGAGCTTTTTCTCTGTGTAATACAAATGTTTTCAACTTATTTATCTTAATATCTTTAAACATTTGGAATTTAACTGCTTTTGCAGAACTGACCTGGTGATATTTTAGGAAGATAGTGTACTAGCAATTTAAAGAAACTTCAGGAAGGCAACATGAGAGCTCAAGTGAGGGGTGAGGGAAGAAACTTTTTATAGCAGTCTCGTTCTCTGAGATCAGATTAACATAAAGTTGACAGTTAATCTCCATATTGCAAAGATGCTGCCCAGACTTACTTAATTCAACTTAGAACAAATATGTTTCTTTATTTTCCAGGTACAGTTTTATCTTAAAAATACTCACTTCCAATTATGATGCACAAATACGATACAGGGCAAAAGCATGGGGCCGGGAATGTGAGACTAGCACTGACCTGTCAAAGAGAGAGTCTGGCATTTCTGCTGCGAACCACATGATCCTAAACTTCTTAAGAGTCAGTTAAAAAAAAAAAAAAAAGCCAATATTTTGGAAAAGTTACTTCTTTGCTGTATATTTTAATGAATAAAATTTTATTTGATAGAGATTTTTTCTCAACTTTATTTGAAATTTAGTCTCCATTAAATATTTGTCGAATGAATGCCCAAACTATTTACCCAAAGAACCTGTCAAAGATTATAATGAAAATAACTGCAAAAGAATATATAAGTCCTTGAAATTAGGAAGCCCCTAATTTGTACTTTGAGTTATTTTTCTATACTCAACTGCAAATGAATTAACCCTAATGAACCTCACTGAGATTACTGAGATTACTGATATTATACATATCTCATAACTTTTAGTGAGGTTAGAATATGATGATTCAGTCATTCAATAAATACTTATGAGACACACTCTGTGTGACCAGTCCCTCTGCGAGGCAATAGAAAACAAGTCTTTTTCTTCCTGTAACGATCCTTGTAACCTGTCAAAAGTAAAGAGCTGGAGGTTGTATCCTGAGAAGAGGCGAAAGATCTTGAAGGATTAATGGAGTAAGGCAAGTCTCTTCTTTTCATGATATGATTTGGGATGGTGATAAAGTTGGCTGTGATTGAGTATTTCAAGCTCATGGGCCTGTCTTCCAACATCTCAGAAGCACACAGGCAAAAGCCACTGTAGAGAATTGTAGTTTTCCTGCTGCATGTTCTGCACAGTATAACTGGGCTCTGAAGCTCTTCGAGATTGAATTCACACTTAGTTTCTCCATCATCCAGTAGAATGGCTGAGTAGTTTTCTGTGGGTTTCTCTAGGTTCCTCTTTGCTTAAAGAGTATCGATCCATTGTGTCCTGAGAATACAGAAGAGGATAAATAGAACATAAGAATTAGGAATAAAAGTTTCCTTTGGTATTACACCCAAAATATTTTTTTCATTAATTAATGTGAATGAAATCACCATACATATATATATATATGTGGAGAGAGAGAGAGAGAGAGAGTGAGAGAGTCTGGGCAAGTGATGCTTTCTACTTCTATTGCACAAGCTGTTTTATATTTGACCAAAGTAGTTTTCACAACATTTATTTGCTTGATAAAGGTAGATGGGATAGAAATTGCTACTACAATTTTATAAATATAAAATATGCTCTCTGAGCTTATGTGACACGCCCAAGGATTTATAATAGGTAATGAGCTAGGACTCTGATGTGAATTCTCGTCAGATCTTTCAGGCTAATATTTAACTAGGTACAGAAACTTTGCAGAGCTGCATTATATTTATTTACTGACTTATTTTATGCATCAGCCATTGAATTTCAATTGACAAAATCAGTTTTGGCTGATTAAAACAGAAAGCTAATCTATTCAAAAGTTTGAGGGGCCCTCTAAATATCACTAAGAAGGCTAGAGAAATGATTTCTGTTATGTGTTCAGAATCTTTAATGAAACAGACTTCCCCATTAGTGGTGATTCCCCTGGTCATAAATATCTACTTTGTAAACATTTTGTTCACAAAAATATTTATTGCTCATGGGTACATAGCCTCATGTAATTTACCTATTTTCTTTAATATGCCAACAGTACTTAGTAAACCTAAAGATAGAGGAACTCAAAGAAATGCCAACTTAATTTCTGTACATTCAACTACAAAAAGTAAAAGGTAGCCTGTGATCTGGCCTAAAGTTCCTTTCTCAGATTCCTTACATTTCCCATTTACCTCAAAGAGTTGACAGCTCAGTCAGTATTTATTGAAGGGCTGAGATTAATACCGTCAAAGTGATTTGCAGACCATAAAGTTCTATGAAAGTTGTTGTTACTACACAATTTGCCATTTAATCATATCATGGCATTTATTTATAACTGCTTCATAGTTCTGGTCTTTCCTCCTGTTCTGCAGAGTTCTTTATCATTGTCTGTTGCTCTATGTGATATGTAAGTATATTGGTACCTTGGACCATGAATTTAACGCATTTCACAATTCTAGGGAAGATAGTCACTGTCATGTTAGTCACCCAATGCAGAGTTCCTTCATGAAAGGAAGCAAAATTTTGCAAACCAAATTGTTCATGAACAGAAGCATTTTGTGAACCAAGGTTTTACTCTGTGCTGTCCCAGAGAAGGCTCAAAGCAAATTCCTCATTCAAGTCCCACTTTGACTAGCATAAAGTATACCTCTGACTGTGATTATCTTCCTCAAAAAGCCACCTCAGTCTTCTATTTTTCAATCACTTCAAAACTTCTTAGAAGACCATTTCTCAGTACTATTCATGATTTATCTTCTCACTTACAGTTTTTTCCTCTTAGTCTCCTTTACTGAATTTCTGTTTTCCATGGCCAAATGAACTTAAACTTCCTCATCTCTGCAAATGCCTTGTGCTCTCCTACCCTCATGCTTGTCCAATGTACCCTGTTTTATTTTTTTTTCCTGAAAAAATACCACCCTCTTGTTGAATTTCCACATTTTACAGCCCAGCAAAAGTGGTAGCAAAATTGCATTACTCTAAGTGGCATAATGTCTTTGTTTTCTGAACAAATAGCAATTTTTGTGTCTGCAATCCTTTTAATTGCTATGTACTCATCTTCCATTATATTTCCTAACCAGCTCAGGGTACTAAACATCCCAGGAAGCTGAATCTCTTGTATCAGGACACAAGAGAGTCTAGGACTAGCACATGAATGAAAAAGAACAGAAATCATTAATATCTTTAAATTCTATAGATTTTTACTTCTAAAAGCCAACTTTGTGAGGCATTATTACTTCTATTTCATAAAACATTGAAAGTCAAGCTGTAATAAAAATGGAAATAATGATGAAAATGGGATTAGAAACCAGGTTCTCTAGGTGAGAACTTGGCATTGCTTATATTCGGGGTTTATACACATATCTTTCTATAAATTTAAAAACAGTGATAACTGTAGGTAAGTTAATATCCATAGTTTATATTGCTCAAACATTTCTTTTCTTCTTAGCACAGTATCCTGTATATTCTAGCTAAATGAAATTCAAATGATTCTTTGCTATGGCCACTGTCTCTAAGAAACCAGCCACATTTTGTGAATGAAAAGGAGCTTTACAAGGAGTTACAATATAGTATTTTGCTCTACAAAAGGCAAGTATGATGAATCCTTGCAGTACTGGGCAAGAATGATGTGGAATGGGTCACAGAACACCACGGTTGGGCTCTTCTGGAGATTTACTTCAGAAGTGATAGAGGAAGTCGTCCTCTTATATGTAACACTCATATTTCTGTTCCTGGTCATGTGGCAAAAATAGTCCTTGACATCTATGAACTGATGTCATAAAAATTATGTTAGAATAAATCTGCCCTAAACTTAGACTATATGTTAAAATTCTTTTTACAACTGAAAACTGGGTTTGATATTTCGTTCCTCAGAGAAAACTAAGGACCCCATTTTTGCAGCCATCAATTAGATATGATCGACATGAATATAAGGAAAAGATGATCACTTTGGAGCTATGATTTCATGTATGTTTCTAGTCACCAGTACTAGGGAATGTTGTCAAATATTTCTGAGAAAGCTCACACTGACTCTGTAGGTTGATTAGATGAGCTTTTATACATTGGAAACCTGACTACTTTCCAACAACTTGATTTCACAAATGGAAAAACAGCATCTGTTTTCCTGCAGCTTCACATATGGTGATCATTGTTGCTAAGACAAGCTGAAGCAGGTAGTCCGTGCGACAGTGCCCCTCTGGAGTGTTGCAGCCTCCTGGGACCAGATTATACTGGTCTGCTGTGAGGGGCTCTGCCTCTCCAGGCAATGGAAAGTGCATATTTAATCAACATATGCAAAGCATTTGTATGAACATCAAATTATAGAGAAAATGATCAAAAGCAATATTTAGAATTTCTCTGTTTGTATTTGCAATGGGCTAATTTGGATAGGTGTGCCTTATGCCATACTCTGCTAGTTTGAGTATGTAAGAAAAAAGATAAACCACTTTCTTTCAGTCAGAGGAATTGAAATGCTTGTATACATGCAAGAAGATTTGTGGCACATTAGCCAATGAAGAATGGATGTCGGACAAAAAAAACAGTGTCGGACAGACTTGGAGTATAAAGATACTAGACCCTTTTATAATTTAATTGTATATTTTTGTCCTTCTGATTGTTCTGGTTGTTTCATATCCATCAATGTTTATACTGTACATAAGATTCCCTAATCCGTGAAAGAAAAAGTCATGAAGCTGGACCACAAACTCCCACCCTTTATATTCTCCAAGATCAATGTTTGTGTTTTAAAAGACCAGAGACTGACAGCAGTAGAATTAAATTCCAGAGTACATCTACCAGCCAGGTATGTTGTAAACAGATGTGGCAATTCTGGAGCTGCCTTGAACATCTGAATATCATCGTAATGAAACAAATCAATGTTTATCAGGAAGCAATTTTTCAGCAGATCTCTAAGACAGGATCATAATAGATTGCAACTAGAATACCTGAAAGTACTCGATCTTCATAAAAATGCAATCCACAACTCCTATTTGCAAATGCATTTTTTGGAGAACAACTTTATGCTAAGAATTATCTAGTAATGCAACGATCTGGAAAATTTTATAAGGTTAAATGGTAACCCTCTTGAGACATATGAGAACAAGGACAATATAGGGAGAAGGTAGAAAGTGAAGATAATTTAGAAGCCGTGTCTCAGTTTAAAGTCTATAAACAGTACACAAGTTGAAAGAAGTCTCAAGAAAGACAACAGAGGCTTGTTTTCTTTAGTTAAAAACTGTGAAAGTCAGCCTCATAAAGGCCAAAAGGAGGATCACTGTCAGGGGTACATTTCTTAACTTACAAATTGAAAACATGTTTTAAGATTGGAAACCCTGAAATATATGATTTGAAAAGTGTTAGACACTGGACTTAATGTAACTCTGAGTATTAGGCTCCCTTCTAAATCGGGGATAGGTCCCTCATAAAAAGATAATTTTCTGTGGTTACTACCCAGGAGCCTCCCACACATTCTTCAGTAGCTGAAGAAGTCTTAAGCCTTTGCCCATCTCAGGACAAATCTGAGGCTCCTGTCCTAGGTAATTTTCCTTTTGTCATTTGGCCTCTTCATTCTAATCACCCATGTGGCTCCTACTTTCTCAGACTTGGCTTATCTGTTTTGCTCATATTTTAGTATCCAGTCTCACCCAAAGCCTAGTTTGGATTTTACTGTTATCCTAAACAGGCTGAGTTGTGACAGAAACAATTAGGAGTTAATATATACAGTAGCCCATCCTCAATCAATGGCTTCATTTTCTATGATTTCTGTTAACCAGAGTCAATCAAGGACTGAAAATATTAAAAGGAAATCTCCAGAAATAAGCAATTCTTAAATTTCAAGTAAATTTTATTAAGCATATTATTGTAATTTATTATTATCTACCTCTAGTGCCTCATTTATAAGTTAAACTTTACCATGGGCATGTATGTTAAGAACAAAACAATTTATATATAGTTTTTGGTACTTCCTGAGGTTCCAGGTTTCCACGGGTGGTCTTGGATTATCCCCCATAGATATGATGGATATGAGTAAACCCCTGTATGCATAGTTCTATTTTCTATTCTGTATTTTATTGGCATGTGTCCTTGAGAAGTCAATTTCTCATTTTTTTTGGTACATTTTAGGTATACAGTTCCACTCATCATTAGTATCTTGTGCCTTTACATGACGTATCTTGGTTTTTATTTTTTCCCCATATCCCTGCCCTCCCTTCACCCCTCCACCCTTCCCTATTTACAAAGACTGTTTCCATTTTTTTTCCTATTCTCATATTTTCCCTCTCTTACCTTTCCCCTACCCTTTCCACTTCCTTACACTTTAGACCTTTTCTATTACACAATATCAATTGTACATTTTGATCTTTATGTATACTTTTAGTTTCTTAATCTCTTTTGGCCTCAGTATTCTCGACTATACAATGAAAATATTTGGCTTGAGCACTGAAGTTTCTCAGACCCTTAGGAAGAGAATGCTTGTATCCATTCTTACAACCCTGCTTACCTGAATAACATTTTGGATTTATGTATAAAGCTATGTTTAAGGCTTTAGTTATTTTTAAAAAGGAAAAAAAACCACAGTGATTTATTCCTTTATCCAATCATTTATTCTTATATCAATCTTCATTTTCAAACTGATGATCTAGCATCCCGAAAACTTGCTTAGTGAAAATGCTTGAGATCAAGGAAGATTATATGCAACTTGAAAGCTGAGAATACACATTTTAGTATATTGTTTAATTTTTGTCACAGTATAAGTTATATTGCAGGAATTTAATATAGTTAATACATATTCTTAGAACTCCTTTTTTTGTACCAGCACCTTTTTAGTTCCAGGGTACAAAGATGAGTGAGCCATGAGCTAACAGACTTAGTATTGAATGTCAACAGAATGAAGGCATAAATATAACTAAAGGAAAGTAGATACCTGAAGCAAAAACTTTGCAAAGTTAATGTAAGATTATAGTTTGGTAACTCACACAATGATGTAATATATTTGTCTTCAAGCTTTCAATAAAAATTAAAACCTTAATAAAGTTGACTACATTAATTTTCTTATGGGAAAATTTTCTTTGTTGGTTTAATCAAACTCAATAAAGTCTTAAGTGTTTGTTTCACCTTATAAAAGAATAACCTTTGAGATACAGACTGTGAAATAGAATCTGACCCATAACTTCTCACACAAATTGAAAATAGGTAAGAGAAGAGTTTTGATATTTCCAGTGTTCAAAAGGCTGCTGAAGCCTTTCCCCTCTTGAACTCACTCTTGAAGCACCTTTTGAACAACCATCTGGCCGAATGTCCAGTGGACTATTCTGGTAGCTTTCACTGTATCACTAAGCACACATCAAAGGACATCTTACCAGTCCCAGAAAGCCCTGCCTGTCCTTTTCTTTTTCAGCCAACTAGCTTCAAGAAATGGTATCATGGACGGATATCAAAGCATAGCCTCGAAAGCGAAACTATTTTTCAAATTCTAGTTCTTTACTAGCTAATAGGAGTGGAGATACTAATAATACCTAACACACAAGCAGTTTGAAGAATGGGCCTAGAATATTGTTCTTAAGAGTCTTCCACAAGAAGCAGCTACTAATTTTATCTACCTGATCTTTGACATCTCAGTGCTTTAGAAGAGACATGATACGATGTGGAAGCTTTTCTATTATCTGCCTTAGGAAATCCGATATAATGACTCAGGACCCCTTTAGATGAAAAGTGATCTTTCCAGAATGATAAAGAGTAAGCACTTGGGAGTCAATAGATTTTGAATATTGGCTTCATTTTCACTTTTCACAAAAATCACTGGCGATGCCCTAAAATGAAGATTTGAAGGACCCATCTTATATAGAGAGTCAAAATCCCTGCAGTGGACGCTCACAAGATTCTTAGATATAGTCGTAGTCTTAATCCACTTAAACTGTGCATCAGTTTTGTCACGCTAACAACTCCTAGCTTATTACCTTGGCTCTATTATGCAACATTATGATTTAGACCTAAAATGTTTTTCCAAAGTCTTGTGTTCAGAGGTGGAGCTTTCAGAAAGTTCTTTTGTGTTTTGTTTTGTTTTTTGAGACCAGGTCTCATTTTATAGTTCAGGCTGGCCTTGAACTCACTATGTAGCCCAAGATGGCCTTGAACTCACGGCAGTCCTCCTGACTCAGACTCCCAAGTGCTGAGACTACAGGTGTGCACCACCATGCCTGGCCTTTCAGAAAGTTATATTGGACCGTGGGGGCTTTATTATCAGTGAACTAATCCAAGGCTTGACTTTGGAGTCTGCATCTTGTCTATAATCTCTTCTTCTCTGGCTCTCCCCGCTCCTCTGCTTCCTGTGCTACACCCTTTCTTCATGATGTTTTCCCTCACTTCAGGCCCACAGAAATGGACCCAGCTAACCATGGATTCAAATATCTGAAACCAGGAGTCAAAATAGATCTTTCCTTCCTTCAGTTTATTTTCTTAGATATTTTATTATATGGATGTAAACAGACCAAGACACTTGACATTTTCAAAACCTTAATTTCTTCATCTATAACATGGGGCCAACTCCTCAGAAGCACATTGTATAAATTAAATGAAACAAATACTTGAAAAATGCATAGCTGGTCTGGCACAAAGGATATATTTGATGCAGAACAGTTATTTCTTTCAATTTTATGCCTGTATTTAATTAAATAATCAGAAAGAAAAAAATTACATGTACAGTACTAATGCAAGAAGTGAGTATCTGGATGACATCTCTGAACGAGGAATTTTCCTGTGTTGGTATAGGAAGTGGGGTATAGCCATACTTCTGTAACAAAATAAAGCACAGTTACTCATCAGAGTATCAAAGCCTTTTGTTGTTTTAAGGAAGAAGAACATCAGAGTACCGCTGTCCTAGATGGACTTGAATGATTCACTTTTATCTTCTACTCTTTGGAAAACTGGTGCCCATTTACAGTGACTCACTCATATCAAATACCTGGCTCATTTCTCTTTCCCTTTTCTGTAATACTTTTAATCTATCTTTATATTCATTTTAGTAATTTAAATTATTTCAAATGATTTTATATACAAATGAATGAAATAGTTTAAGAGTCATAAAATATATATTTAAGAGTATTTGTGTTTCCTTTCTAGGAAAGCTGAAATGAAAGAAAAAAAGAATCAAAACACTACTGGGAAAAACTTAGATTAGTGTTCAACAGTCAAAGGGCAATAGAACTAATAATCTAATAATCAGAAAAAATAAACATCTATAACATCGTTTATAGAGTATAAAATATCAAATAAAAGAAAAACAATTACTAAGATGAAGTGTTTCTTATAATAACTACACTTAAATATTGCCAAACATATAATAAAATGGAAATTCTAATTAATGATTATTAATTACTCTTTTCTAAGTGATGTCAAATGTATATTAACAAATAGCTGTGATTGATTGAATGTTTTGATATTCATTTCTATATTTAGTGTCATATAGATAAATATTCAATTAAAAGAGTATCATATTAGCAAATTGTGAAGCACAGTAGCAACTTATTGCAAAAATGATGAAATAGTTTTAGTTCTTACCTCATAGATAAATATCATGGAGAAATTTTCAAATCAAAACACCAATATACATCTGTTAGCATTATTTTAACTCTCAGTTATGCATTTTCTGCGTTGTTGGATCTTTCTTGGACTTTCAATTTCCTATTTTATTCCTATTTGAATTTGAATACTATTAGTGTGTTATTTTAATCAAATAAGCTTCAAAATAAGGTTGAAATACCTCTCATTTATATAGAGATTTGCATACAAAAGTTCTGTGAAATTGTGTCTACTCTTTTAAGCAATGTGTAAATAACAAAATAATACTACAGTTTATTGACCAGGACTGCAAAAAAACTATAGACATGTGCACATAAATGTGTAAAGGAGGATTTTTTCCACTCTTCTGTTCCATGAAAAATGAATATTAAGGATGGCATCTTTTCTTTGAAGCAGTGAGATTTTCTTTTGGGGGAAAAAGAGAAATTCTAGGAAAAATAGTAAAATTTCTCTTTTATGTCCATGTATCCTGTTTCCTACCTTTGCAGCTTGCAACATGCACAACACAGATTGTTGGGTGTAAATGAATGGGTGTTACTGTTGACAGAGGCTAAGGGGTCCTTGTCACATTTCAACCCTTGGTGTTATGCACGTTTTTAATTTTTTGGTAGAGGGATATTTGGAGTCAGCATTTGCATTCACGTGTGCACTCATTCCCACCAGTTAAACCAGATGCAGTGGGAATTTTTTTTCCTGTATTTGACTGTTCTGAGAAAGAGAGTGCCCAGGAACTCTACTGACATAGCACTCTTTAAGAGAATCTGTATGCATTGGGCACCAATATGCAAACAGTCAATTCCCAAAGTTCTGTGCCAGTAGATGATACAAAGCATTACAAACTGTGGATGATCTAGCAGCCATTTGTGCTTGGCATTGATGTGCTTTTATGATTTAGCTTTGCCAAAATTTTTCCTGTTAGTTTAGGAAAAATGAACTGTATTATTTCTTGAGTATATAGGAATGATGCATATAAATAACATGTTGAAAGAGGACGATTCAAAGCCTCTGATAATTTGGCCTCTGTTAGAGGCAGTCATTTAATATTTGCTGCATGGGGGGTACATAGGAAGCCAGTACCTGTGTGGTACCATGCAAGTGACATCCAATAGAGGAGATCCACAAAATAACTGTGAAAGTCATCTATCTGTTAGGGTGACAATTATTTGAGATAATCAAATTATAAAGAGAAAAGGTCTACTATGGATGATAGTTTGGGAAGTCAGTCCACGGTCCATCGGTCCAGCTGTTCTGTGTCTGTGGTGAAGCAGCCTGCAGCAGAGCACAGCTGCTCATTCCCTTAGCGCCTGGAGTGAAAATGGAAGAAACTGGAGACCCACACTCCCTTTGGGAATGGCCAGTGACATGGAACCTCCCACTAGGCCCCACCTGTTAAATGGTTCTGCTGCCTTCCAAGAGCACCAAGCCTTGGGGACCACACCTGTAACACCGGGGCCTTTGGGAGATATTCCTAGATTCACACTCTAGCAATATTAACGCCATTTTAAAAATTTAAAAGCTGATTTTCAAAAGGCAGTTAACTCTTACAGTTTTCTTAGACTTACGTCAAAGAAGTGTTTTTTGTTTGATTGTTTGCTTATTTGGGGCTGTTGCTTCTGTTGTTTGCATTTATTGCTATGAGATGTGCACCATTTTTTTTTTCCAGTTCTGGGGATTGGCAGGCACAGTGCCACTGAGCTAAATCCCCGGCCCAGCTATGTGTCATTTTTATTCTTTTCATTTATTTATTTACCTTTGTTTGTTTGTTTGTTCATTTGTTTTGAGACAAGGTCTCACTATGCAGTTGAGAATGACCTGGAACTCACTATGTAGCCCAGGCTGGTCTTGAACTCAGTGATCCTCCTGCCTCAGCCTCCCAAGTGCTGGGATTACAGGTGTGTGCCACCAGTCCTGGCTATGTGTTATTTTTTAAAGACCTTTCAAATACATAGTTGCCTCAGAGTGAGAAATTTTAAAAGCCACTAGCCCTCCAGAGAGCAGAGTTAAAAACCACTATACTAGGCCATTACACTTCACTAATAAAATGTTTCCATCACAGTCCTTTGTATATTTAATTATCTGCAATATAAAATCATAAACAATCTAAGTAGTTTAGCTCTCATTTTATATGATTCTTTTCTAAAAGTACTTCTTGATTTTTATTTTATATAGAAGATATTGTGGTGTGAATAATTGAATTTAAACTTAGAATTTTTTATTTTAGCACTTATTTATGTCTTAGTCAATACATAAAGATAGTTTTTTTTTTTGAGACACGGTCTCACTATGTAATTGAGACTGCCCTGGAACTCACTATGTAGCCCAGGCTGGTCTTGAACTCACAGTGATCCTCCTGCCTCAGCCTCCTGAGTGCTGGGATCACAGGTGTGCGCCACCACACCAGGAAAGTTTGTTTTTTTATGAAGAGAGATAAAACATTTCAGAAAGCAAGGAACATACAACATACTATCTTTTTCCTAGTTTTAAAATTAATTTTATCGGTATACAATTTAGGTATGCAATATAATGACATTCATCATTGGAGATTTGTACCTTTACATAATATATCTTGATTCTTATTTTTTCCCCATTCCCCTGACCTCCCTTCAACCCTTCCACCCCTCCCTATTTACAAAAACTTTGTTCCTATTTTTTCCTTTGTGTTTTTAATCAAGGAGTTATATTGTTTGTAGTTTTTGTAACAGGTACATTTGGTTTTGTGTTATTTTACGATTTCTGGATTTATTGTTTTTTCTTGCCTTGTGTTTTTCCTCTAATCTATCTTTTGCTATATTTAGCAATTTTTCTGCATATTTCTATTTGGCTTAGTTCTATTTTTTTAAAGAAATTTTCATCTTGACTCTTACACTATATGACTTGTAAAAACTGTTCTGTCATAAATTTAGATTACCTTTTGATATTTTCAAAGTATATTTACACACATTTTCAAATAAATGTCAATATAAAGACAGCATCCATTTGCTTAAGTAATACGAATATTTCAATGTCAGGTCATTCTACCTCTGTATGATCCACTTCCAAGTATTTATAATCCAATGATTTAAAGCCAGAAATCATTTATTTTAATTTTTTACATATTGTATCATTTAAGTACATGTTCAACTTTTACATTAAGTTTTAAATTATTTTTACAATAATTTATACAACCTACTTAACTGTTATCACATCCAGTTCCAAGATACTTTTTTGTCATTGCTCTCATTTTTATTATTTAGTATTTATTCATAATTGGGTAAGTTAGAGGATATTGTCACACAATATTTGTGAGAAAAGCAAATGCATGTTTATTTGCTGAACGCTTGTATCCTTAATATTTTTGCTGCTATGTGGATACATTTAATTTATACATTGTACAGTTAAATTTTTCTTACCTACTCTCTGTAAATATTTATTTCCTTCTCACACATGAGCTGCACATGAGGCTAACCTGGATTCAGTTGTTTTACAGGGAAGCACACTACCACTGAGCTAAATACCAACAGAACAGTGAGTTGCTTAAATAAATGCCTACTTATAAGCTATTTTCATTTTTCTTGTAGCCCTAAAATTTCAAAATGACCTATTCTGGTATATGATAATTAATACCCCCCCTTTTTTTCACGACAGGGTCTCACTATGTAGTTGAGACTAACCTGGAACTCACTTTCTAGCCCGGGCTGGTCTCCAATTCACAGCGATCCTCCTGCCTCAGCCTCCCAAGAGATGGGATTACAGGCATGCAACACCACGCCCAGCTAGGTATATGTTGTTTTCATTGATTTTAACTGTTTCATGATGGAGACCTCCAGCATGCATACTAATATTCCTTTAACTCAGGGAACTTTTACAGTATTATGTCATAATTGCCAATGTAATGAATCTCCAGACTACATATTTAAAAATTGCCCATCATTTAGATTTTCTTGAACATTTCCTCTAAACTCTGAAAACGCTTTTCCAATTTAGCCTCTGTAAGAAAAACTATATTTTCTGCATCTTAATTCTGAATTTTATGGTCTCAAGGATTGTTCATGTCTTCAATTAATCTTTACTTTAAAAATAAAATTACACAATTTATAAATGCATTTATCATATACTTTATAAATATACATTTTATACATTTTATAAGCTTTCAATGTTTCTAAGCCCTGTTTAATCTCAGCTTACAGCTCACTATCCAGCTTCCTTTACAGCTCAACCTGTTGACAACTCAGGTTTTACTTCTGCTTTGTTACATGATTTATTGCAGTACAAACAAGGGTTAAGAAAGTGGATAAAAGAGAGCTTAAAGTAATTCAAAAGGCGCTAAGTAGAGTTAATTGTTACCGTGGCAGGTCTGTCTTTCTGAGACAACTGGCAAATTTCTTGTTTTCTGTCCAATAGTAAAGCTAGAAGAAAAAGGACACGAGATCCAGGGGCAAGGGGAAAAAAATGAGAACCAAGACCTGTCATATAATGGTACAAGATCCCAATAATGAATGTAATTGTGCTGTATACCTAAAATGTACCAATAAACTCAATAAAAGAAAAAAAGGAGAAAAAAGTGGCATTAGAGAACCTTAAAGAATTAAAAAGTATAAAAAACAGTAGGTAAAATCACAGATTATGTCTTGGCACTAGAAATTCAAGTAGATATACCTAATGTTCCATACATAATATAGAAAAGCTTTACAGAGATGGAAGCCATACAGTTAGTCTGATGAAGCCATCAAATAGAAAGACTTGGAAGTTAATGTCGATATGAACTTAGTTGCATCGTGAGTTGTTAGATGATTCTGGAATAGGGGTTGCACTAGTAATCATGACACTACAACACAGTTAAATTACCCCACAAAACTTTTACTGTGATGCTTTATCAGGCCTTATATTAAAGTTTCCAACTTCCATTATCCATGTGTAGATAATATAGACTTGGAATGGGTGTTAGATGTTGTGGTATGAACTGAGGCTATCCATACCACAGCTGGGTGATTTTTGAGTTTTGCAAACATCCATTTTCAGCTCATTTCCCTTTCTATATTTATTGTCCATTTGTGTGAGAAATTGGACGTACCAGATTTATAAAACTCAAGGTCTTCAACTTTCTCCTTCTTCTTGGTAACCATTTGTGTTCCTTCTGGAATATTTTCTAATCTGGGATAGTAGTTTAAAAACTGGAAAATACTCACATTCTATGGAAGTTAGTGGTTCGTTTTTATCACATTTTTCTACCTGTTTGGTATCTTCAGACACTAAAAGGAAGGAAATGACTCACTCCCTCAGAACTTTCATAACTACAGTGCCCCCTTGTGCAACTTGATAAGGGCTAGTATGACATGGATCCAAAAACTGTAAAAAAATGCTTGAATAAGATTATTTTAGGGTTTTTGCTTCCACATAATATAGAGAAGTTAAAATGCATTTTTACACACACAGCAGGGTTTTTCTTTCTTTCTTTCATTGCTCAGGTAGGAAAAAACAATGTTTTTAAAGAGGGGAAATCCACCTCTGAAATTATGGAGCACTGACACAGCATCATTCATCTTGGCAAAAGTTGACTGAGCAGATGATGTAGATCCACTTAACTTGGATTCAATAAAAGGTTTTGCTATTTTCATTTCACAGGCCAGATGTAGCTCATCATCAGTTTGGAATTGATTCCAGAAGAGGTGTTAGAGTCTGTTGGTCCAAGAGAAAGTCGCATCCAGGCATCAAAAAGAGCCATGAGGAAAATGAACACTATTCATTGATGTCCCTACTATTTAGGTAGTCTGATATTCTGTTCAGAGTAAGCAGTGGGGCAGTCTACAAATCATCACTTTTAGTAAGCTCAAACTAAATGTATAATCATGCACATTATCTCCTATGTCATATTTCTGTGAGTGTACTCTCATAACTGAATGAAGGGCAAACTGATAAAAAAGCACATTTGGAGTTTCAGTGAATCGAAAAGCTAGAAATGAACTAAATTGTCTAGTTTGCTACTTGAGTCTCTTATGTTGACTGACTTTGACCACTAAATGCTTTATAATTTTTTAGCACAACTCCTACAAAATATGAAAACAAATGCTCAGCTTATTGAATAGTTTAAAATTAATCAATGTTTTAACTGAAATAAAAAATTAAAAGAATTTTATATTAATTTTGCTAAGAATTTTGATAGGTATTTCTCATCCCCATAACAGTAAATACTCAAATATGAAATCTCCAAGCAGTCTTCAAAAAACATGTATATCAATAAAAAGAGGAAATCAAAACCAGCCACACTCATCCCTTCAACACAGCCAGGAAATGAGTACCATAAACTTCAGTTTCCACATATGTTGGGGGAAACCAGAAATCAGTAAGTTTGGCTTGGAAAACTACATTACATCAAGTTTAAGAGATCCCAGCACAGTCTTAGCGGTGGCACAACAGACAGTGTTCTCTGGAGCTCCTCTTCAGAACTGAAAGTGTTTTACCTTGAGTGGGGAACTAAAACCCTACTCCCAAAATCTGAGGTGTTGAATGCTTCTAGTGATGAGGAATTGCGTTGCCCCAAAGGATTAGGTCCTGGCTCCTGGTACCTGTGAGAGCGACTTTATTTGAAAATAAAATCTTTGCAGATTATTAAATTAGTATGATGGCATTAAGGTGGACCTTAACCCAATAGGACTAGTATTCTTATAAAAAGGAGAAACGCTGGACAAAGAAAATCCAGAGGAGAAATACCACATGGAAATTACAGTGACTCACTACAAATCAAAGTATTACCACAAGCTAAAAGAGATGCCTTGAGTAGATCTTTATGTATGTAATGTAGCACCTTTAGAAGGAACATGGTACTAGTAACATCTTAATATTGGACTTATAGCCTCTAGAACTTTGAGACAGTAAATTTCTATTGTTTAAGTCCCTCTGTGTATGAAGCTTGGTTATAGCAGCCCCAGAAAACTAATACAATTGGAAAAAGGTAATAAGTAAAACTCAGAAAATAAAAGTGCCACAGAAATAAAGAGTATTGTGGCATCAAAATGCACACAGACACACTGCCAAAGGTGCAATTTATTCACTTTTTAAGCTTTTTTAATTGATGTTATTATAGTTAAGCTTAATCGCCAACTTGACTGGCTTGGAAGCCATTAGGTGATTAGTAAAGTTTAGTAAAACGTACTTCTGGGTATGTCTAGGTGGGTCTCTGAGGCATTACCTTGGGTACTGTATCTGGTTCCTGGCCCCTTCCTCTGCTCTACTGCTTCCTTCCTGCCTTTTCCGGCCAACATAAGCTCAGTAGCTTTGTTCATCTTGGTGCTTCCACCACGTGGTCTGTGCCTTCGAGTCAGCTGATCACAAGCCAAATAGATCTATCTTCCTTTAATCTGTGGATGTCAGGTATTTGTCCCAGCAATGGGAAAGCTGACCAATATGCACGTACTATTGTACATATTGATGGGATTCAATGTGAAATTTCAATGTTACGCATATGAAATAGACTTATCAAATCCAACCACTCTCTTTCTACCCTCCCTGAACCTTTGCCAATCTCTAGCAATCATTATTTTACACTCAGGTTGATTTTTTTTTAATTTCCAAATATTATCGAGAACATGTAGAAAGAACTTGGCTTTCTGAGTCTGATTTATCTCATGTAACATAATGTCTTCTAATTGCATACATTTTGCTGCAAATAGATAAGATTTCATTCTTCTTTATGCCAACATTCTTTGTTAATTAGGCACCTAGGCTGATTCCGTATCCTGGCTATAGTGAGCAGTTGGGCAAGTATGAATCTCCCTGGTATTCTAATTTCATTTCTTTGCACTAGTTTTCTGATTTCATTTCTTTGCATATATCCAGATATGGGATCTATGTAATAGTTTATCATTCATATAATAGTTCTATGTTATAAGATTTTGACGAACTCCCATACTGTTGTTCCCCATAGGAGCTGTACTAATTTATATTCTCACCAGCACTTTGTGGTAGGATTCCTTGTAACACTTCTTATTTTGTTTTGATAATAGCTATTGCAACTTGGATGAGATATTATCTCATTTAAATTTGGATTTGCATTTCCCTGATGGTAAATGATATTGACAGCTTTTAAATATATTCACTTTTTATTTCTTCTTTTGAGAAGTATATTTTCAAGTCATTTGTGCATTTTAATCAGATTACTTGTATTTTTAAGAGTTTTACATTTCTTATATATTCTGAATAGTAACCCCTTGTAAGAGGCAAATATTTTATCCTGTTTTGTAGGTTGTCTTCTCATATTATTGATTTTTTACTTTGCTGTACAGAATCTTTTTGGTTTCATGTAATTTCACTTGTCAAGTTTTTGTTTTTGTTTCCTGAGCTTTTGGTTTCCTGTCCAGAAAGTCATTACAGACACCCGTATTTTGAAGTGTTTCCCCTGTTCTCTTGTAGTTTCAAGAGTTATACTTACATCTTTGATCCATTTTGAGTTTATTCTTGTGTAGAGAACCTAAGAGATGGATGTGACATCTCAGTCTTCTGCATGAATATACCTAATTATCACAGTACCATTTGTAGAAGTGGCTATCCTTTTTCAATCATGTTTTGACAAAGTTGCTGTTTGTTAAAAGTAAGTTCAGTGTAATATTAACAAAAGAGGACATTCAAAACTATAAACTTAGCCTACTAACTTATTATTACTGGAAGGAAATATGACACAACTTAAATGCACTGAAAATAAAAGCCAATGCCCATAAAATGGTAGATCAAAGTGAGAATAAAATAAAATATCCAATGCCCATATAATGGTAAATCAAAGTGAAAGTCAAAATATATCATTTATGAAAATACTCTAGACGCAAATATATAAAGCTGAGGAACATATCACACTTCAAAATAAATAATATTAGAGAAAACAGTATACATCTTTAAAAATATCATAAATCATAAGTTCAAAACTTACGCAAAAGGAGGAGGAAGGAGAGAAAATGGCATCTGTGGATTCTGGTAGCTACAGCCACCTTGCAGCCCATCAGGTCTACAGTGCTTACACTGCCCAGCCAACTCTAGGGTATGCACAGACCATCCAGGCATACAGGCAACAAAGGTATGGAACATAAGGATAGCCCACTCATGCCAGCTCTACCCAGGCTCAGCCACTGCCACCTTTGTGCAGACTGCGTATGTAACTTCTTATGAACAGCCTCTCAGTGATATGAACGGACCTCACCTTAGGAACAGTCCTATCGGCGAACCCATGGAAGAAGTTGCTCAAGTTTCGGTTGCACATTGTTACAGTTGAGTGGCTGTGTGTTTGCTGTGCTGTGCAATAGTGTACAGTAGTACAGTGTTCAATCTGAGCCCAGGATGCCCAAAAGCAAGAAGAAAAACAGGAATACTGTGAAAGGGACTGCTAGGATGCACAAAATGACATGCATTTCATATTTGTGTCAAAGGTGTGTAAGACTCACTTTGTTGAATTTACTAACGTTCTCTGTGGACTTACTGTATACCTCCCTTATTCCTACCAACAATTTTTAGGTTATAAGAACCAAAATTAACCGTGGTATGTGCACTATGGCTGAACAAACCTAAGTAGGAGTCTAATATTGTAGGTAGTAAGCAGGTTTGAATGTTTACTGCCTTTTTCTGTATCCCATGCAATCTTTACATATAAAATTAATTGGATGGTTATCAGAAAAAAAGCATAAAATGTGTAGTCCTCTTTAAGATTTTTCTAAAATAAGCTTCAGAAGAAAGGAGCTATACATACATATAAGTTATTAACATAGAAATCTTAAACTTTCACTTTTACTGTTCAGGTTAAACAAAGGTTTTGGTTAGTGTGTGTAATGTTTCTTACCACCTTTTTCCTTCAGGTCATTTACACATAGTAAATTTATTCTCTTTTCCTGTTGCTGGTCTTTTTTGTTGTAATTAAATCATTTTGGTCTGTTTATTTTTTTGTTCATTTTGCTTGGCTGCTTGTATGAGCACTATAAATTACTTAAAATATTATTTTTAAAACTTAAGGAAGAAATAGGTGAAAAGGAGGAAAATGTGAAATGCGAGTTTGCCAAACTTAGGAAGATAAAAAGAAAGTTGGAAAATTATTTCAGATATAAAGATTAATCAGAAATCATCCAAGGTAGAATATACTTTACCAAAATATAATAAAGATCACCGGCTAAAGAAAGAAAAACAAGAAGATGAAAATGAAACAAAATTAGGTAAAATGGCTACAGTGACTAGATAAAAAAAGAGATAGATAATAAAATTTCCCCACATTTGTATGATATATTTTTAAAATTCCACAAGAAGAAAAAACATTGGAATGAAACTAATATTTAAAATATAATATAGTGCTTGCTTCAGCTGCATATATATTAAAATATAATACAGACACTAAAATAATTACTTTAAAATAATAAATTATTGGATTTTAAAGGTAAACATCCAGAAAAGCTCTTGTTTACCAGGAAAAGTGAAAAAGACACAAAGAGAAGAAAATCAAGTTGGTGTTGCATTCTCAAAAGAACTTAAAAGCAAAACATAAATGAGCAACATTATGAACCAAGTATAAGCTGGAAGATTAAAAAATATCATACACTTTATGGAAATACAGACAATAATGATCTAAATGCCAGAAAAGAGTGTAACCTGAACAAGAGAAAAATGCCCACTACTGTTCTCATTGCTGGTAGAGTTGGACATAAAGAGAAAAGAGCTGAACTTTCAACGAATATTCAACACCTGCATGTGGGATGGCAAAATGTAAGTCTTGTAGTTGTAGAATAAATATGTAACACAGTTGAGTAGTTTTGAGGCTTCTTTATTGAGATATCAAAGTTAGTGTGGTAGTGTCTTCTTATCCTCAGGAGATATATTTCAAACACCCCACACCTGGATGCCTGGATGAAATCATTAATACTAAGTGTTACGTTTGCTACATTCTTCCTATCAAATGTGTCTTTGATAAAGTTTAATTTACAAATTAGGCATATCATATCAATAACAACAAATAAGTAGAATAAACAACACAATCTATAGTGTATATATCATTTATTTCAGGAATATTTTATTAAATATGTGGAGAGTATATTTGCCCATGGGTAACAGAAACCATGGAAAGAAACTGGATAAGAGGTAAGTGAAGGAGAGTGAAGAGAACTCCATTCAAAACTTTTTAGGTTTTTATCTTTGAAAGGCCAGGCAAAAATAAGCACTTATATTTTTTGGTCCTCAAAGGGTGTAAGCCAGAGGCCTTCTGAAAGCCATGGAAAAACTATAGGACACACAAAACAGCTGACAGGTGGGTTGTGAAACACAGATATTCAACACTTCATAAAGAGAGCAGCCTGACTGTAAAACACAAGATTTGAAGGATCTCTCCAGAGCCCAGAAGGTAAAATCTTTACACTGTCCTCAAAATATTTGAAGCTGGTAGTGAACCTCTTTGAAATTGAAATGAACACTAGATTATGCTTAAATGCAAATTAAATTGCCTCTATGATACACCCATCCAACTAGTGGCCTGTTAAAAGAAGGTTTTTTTTTTTCCTGCTGAAGTGAATATATTTATTTCAGTCTCTAATATTCCTTTATACAAAATATCCTACATAAGATTTTTTAAAGTTATAAAAAATTAAATAAGAAAATGTAAATACATGTGCTTTAACTGAAATGAAAATTAGAAAAGATTGATAGGCATATATTTGAAGAAATGAGAAACCTTATTAGGTACATAAAAGTCTACTAAATGGCAAAATGAGAAAACTAGGCATATAAGAGATAATATGCATTGAATCTTTTCCAAAACTGATAAAAGACATCAACTCGTTGATTTAGGAAACTCAATGAAAATACTTGATTAAGTAAACAAGAAAACATATCAGTATGTCAAAGTTCTCAAACAGTAACAAAGAGGAAATCTTACTAGCACCTAAAGAAAAATGATGAGCTCTATTAAAAGAAAAATAACATCACTGACAGTTAATATCTTGCTGGAAACAACAGAAATCAAGAGACAATGGAATATCTTTAAAGTGTTGAGATTTAAAAATTGTCAGCCTAGCATTCTAAAACCATGAAAATGCCCTTAAAAATCAAGAAAAAGTACACATTTCAGAGACCAAAGCTGAGAGAATTTGATTCTAGCCAACATGTGCTACAATAAATGCTAAAAAGAAGTTCTCAAGAGTGAGGAGACAGATAATATATGGAAACTGGATCCTCAGGAAGAATTAGGAACTCCAAAAGAACAATCTAGATAAATATAAAGTCTGCCATGCATATTTTTAAATTCCTCAAAAGGCTATTAACTAAAGCAGCATTTTTATGCTTGTTTTCACATGTTTTATACATACTTACCCTAATAAAAGTAATTTGTAATATGTTTATTTCACAAATGTGCAATATATATTTACAAATGTACTATAAGCTATTATAATATGGAATGCTTACATGCTTATATATGCAGTGAATTTATTGCATAATACAAATATTGTATTCAAAGATAGTAAGTATATTAACATACATTTTTTTGTATTTTATAAAATCTATAAGTATAAAACTAAAAAATGCTATTTGAAGGTAGATTATGATGATTTATGGTGTAAAGTCACCATTAAACAGGACGAAGAGATGTAGCAAAGAAGACACTACAAAAGATAATGTGGAATTCTAAAAAATTATTCAATTAAAAGACAGTAGGAATAAAGAACAAATAAGAAAAATAAGCACTAAATAATAGACTTAAACCCAAAAATATAGTTAAGTCTCTTGACTTAAAAATGAGTTCCTTTCTGGGAGAAAGTTCATAAGTCTGTCTGTCTCATCTCTAAGTCCAATAAAGTTAGTGTTATATTGTATTGATAATACATGTAAATGAATCAGTAGAAGTGCATTAAGCAGCCCAGTGGAAAGACAGATGAAAATCAAAACATAATACTACCCAATATGTTATTTTTCACAGTATTTAGGTATATTTTTTCCCTTAAGTTTATTGGTACATTTTAGGCATGCCAAAAAAATTCTCTTTAAAAATGTACCCTATATATTATTTAAAGCAAGCACAATTTAAATATAGAAACACATAATACAAAAGGGCAGAAGGAAATATACCATGAAAACTCAAAATAAAAGTTGACATGGTTATGATATTCAGAAAGTAGACTTTGAAATGAAGAAAATTACCAAAGATAAGCACAAAAATATCACAACAGGGAATAATTAATGTAGAAGGCAAATGATTTAGAGTTTATATTGTACTAACAGTACAGCTTCAAAATAAATGCAAAAATTGAGAGAACAAATTGGAAAAGTACAAAGTCACTAATCATAACTGGAGATTTCAGTACGCTTCTCTCAATAATTAATAGACTAAGTTGACCAAAAACAATCAGATATAGATATGGAAGGCCTGGACAACTATAGAAATGGTCTTGAGCCAATTGACAATGTTTAGGATTTCAACATTTGGGATTTTAATCTTTTACAACAATAATATTGGGATATTTGATATAGGCATTTTGATTTTTTAGACTTCAACATTCATGGTTAGAAAAATCAATGGCAATAATACAAATAGAGAACTCTCAAATATTTGAAAATTAAATACCATATATCAAAAGAATTCAAAAGCACATGGGAAAATTTTTAAGATAAAACAATAATGTAAATCTAAGATAGTAACATTTTTGGACCTTAATATCTTTTGTAATTTGATAGGTCATTCATTATCATCACCAAATATGATATGGATGTACCATAGAATCAAATACCATTCATTTATTGAAGGATAGCTTGATTGCTTTTAGGTTTTGAAAAAGTCGTGGCATCATTTTATGTTTCTTTCATTAATAAATGAAAGTTTTTATTATTTGTTTTGATAATAACTTGTATTTCAAGATTTTGGATTTGAGCCATTCTGACTGATGACCAGTTTTATTTTCTTTTAACTCACAATTCTATAAAAGTAAATGATTTTCAGCATATTTTCATATGCTTATTTACTATTTGTATATTGTATTTGGTATGTATCTACTAAGAGCATTGCCTTGTATTAAATTGGTTGGCTAGCATCTTATTTGGGGGGTTCTAATGAATTTTTCATATATTTTGGATGAAAGTCCTTTATCAGTTATGTCTTTCAAATGGCTGAAAATATTTTCTCCTACTTTGTCACTTATCTTTTTAAGTTTTCTGAATATCTTTTACAGAGCTCAAATTTTTAATTCTAAAAAAAATCAACTTAGTTTTTATTCTATGAATTTTGATTTTTGTGCTTTAAAAACAACAAAGTCACATAGATTATCTTCTTTGATTTGCTCTCTAATTGTTATAATTTTAAGGTAAGACACATTAGGTACTGTAATACATTTTGAGGTAACTTTTGTAAAAGGTGTGTGTCTGGGCTTACTTTAAAAGTTTTGTTTTTGTTTTTTTGGTACCAGAGATCGAACTTGGGTCCTTGTGCTTGTGAGACAGGTGGTGGAATCACTGAGCTAAATCCCCGGCTAAGTTTTTTGTTTGTTTTTGGTTATTTTTAAATGTTTAATGTGTTTACTGGAATTCATTGAGTCTCTAGGTCAAATTGAAGAACATTTTCAGTTTAAAAATACTTAGTCTTTCAATCTATCAAGAAGAATATCTTCCAATTTAATTTTTATTTGTACTTTGCATCTGTATTTTGAAGTTTTCAGCAAACATGTCCTATGCATGACTTGTAAGATTTATACTTAACTATTTGTTTTTTCTTCAGTAATATTGAGATTAATATCTTTCCCAACACTACAGATTCAATGCATGCTAAACAAGCACTTCACAACTGAGCTATATCCCCAGGCCTGTTTAATTTTTTTTTTTTTGAAACAGTGTCTCCCTAAGTCACTCATACTAACCTCAAACTTGCAGACTCCCGAAGGAACTATGACTACAAGGAATGTTGTTTTTCTAAATTTGAAATTTAAAAATTGTTTTGCAGAGTACATAGGTAAGCAATTAAAAAAAATTTTTTTGAGGCAGGGTCTCACTATGTAGTTGAGACTGACCTGGAACTCACTGTGTAGCCCAGGCTGCTCTCGAACTCACAGTGATACTCCTGCCTCAGCCTCCCAAGTGCTGGGATTACAGGAATGCATGACCACGCCCAGCCCAGATGTTCTATTTCTTCATGATTCAGTCTTGGTAGATTATTTCAAGGAATTTGTCCATTTTATATAGGTTATCTGATTTTTTTCCATGAACAACTTTCAGGCTGCTTTGTTATAAACTTTTTTTGTAAAATTAGTAGCAATAATCTTTCATTTTTATTTTAATCTTTTCTTTTGTTCTTAACCACTTCAGCTAAAGGTTTGACAATCACATTTATCTTTTCTTTTTCTCTTTCTTTCTTTTCTTTTTCTCTCTTTTTTGGTATCTGGGATTGAACTCAGACCTTATGCTTGCAAAGTTGGGTGGAACCACTGAGCTTATCCCTGGCTGCATTTATCTTTTTGAATAACAGACACTGATATTGTTTTCTGTTTTTTCTATTCTTTCTTCTCATTTTAAATTATTTCATGCCATCTGCATCATTAGGCTTAGTTTTTTTTTTTAATCTGGTTCCTCAAAGTATATATCTAGGTTACTAACTAAATGTGTTTCTTATATTTTAATGTAGGAATTTGAATCTATAAATGTATCTATACTACGGCCTTCAATGCATTTTATAAATTTTGATGTGTTATATTTTCATTTTCACTTGTCTCAAGATATTTTCTAACTTTATTTGTGATTTCAATCTTTTAAAATTTATTCAGCCTTATTTGTGGCAAACATATGCTTTTCCTGAAGAATTTTCTATGTGTACTTGAACAAAATGAATAGTTTATTGCTGCTCTGTGGAGTGTTCTGTATATGCGATTAGTTCCACTTTGATTATAACTTTGCTCAAGTCTTCTATTTTCTCATTGATCTTCTACCTAATTTTTCTAATATTAAAAGTGGGGCATTGAAATCTATTATGGTATAACTATTTTTCCTTATCAATTTCATTAGCATTTGCTTTATACAGTATATTTAAAAGCATTGATATTTGGTGCATATATATTTATGATTTTATGTTGGTGAATTGACCCTTTTATTATTTGAAAGCATTCTTTTTTCTAACACGTTTAATTAAAGTCTATTCTTCTTGATCATTCATACTGTCTTCTTGATTTGCAATTTGTACAAATTAATTTTTTTACCCTTTGACTTTCAATGTTTTCTAAACTTGGTCTCTTTCAGACAAAATATAGTTGACTTCTGTTTTTTTTTCACCATTCTGTTTATCTGTATTAATATTGTTTAATTACCATTTAAATTTGAAAGTCAGTGCTCAGTGTAAATTGAAGGCTTTCATCAATTTTGAAAAATTCTAAACCACCCTCATTTCAAATATTAGTTTCTGTTTTTTTCTCCCATGTTTACAATCATATAAATACTAGATCGTTTTCAATCTGCTTGACATATCACACATGTTTTGAATCCCTAGTAAACTCTAGTATCTGCTATTTAAGATCATTATAGAGGAGTGAAGATGGCTGCTTATGGGACAAAAGCAAAGGTGTCTGCATTGGCTCTGGAAAAAAGCAGGTACCCTAAAGCAAGATTGAAAGATAAAATTTGACATGGAAAAGTAAATGAAAAGGGAAAAGTTGGAATAAAATCCAGTATCTGGGTTGTGTGTGAAAGGAAACCAGTATACTCCTGGCTCACTGCACCACACCCCCAATCCCGAACCAGCATACAAGCCATCTTTGGGAAAGACTGGGCTGAGGGAGGGAGCTGACCACCCAGTGATGACCTGGCTGATGGAGTATACTCACAGTCATTCTTACCTCTCTACCCAGCATGATGAATAATATAGTTGCAAGTCAGCAATTCAGAGAAGCTGAAGGCAGGAGAAAGCCGTGAGGCAAAA
Source organism: Fukomys damarensis (assembly GCF_012274545.1). NCBI lineage: Eukaryota > Metazoa > Chordata > Mammalia > Rodentia > Bathyergidae > Fukomys > Fukomys damarensis. Next base: position 45,710,124 of record NW_022900917.1, read on the forward strand.
TGTCACAAATTTGGGTCTTGAAAAGAACAGTGCTCCAGTGCCTGTAAGCAATGTGACTGTGGGGAGGGAAGACTTGCATGATATAGAAAAAAAACAAAAACAAACATGTTACCCATCCCCCCCCACAAAAATGGTCCTGTGAGTGTGGGTTATTCCTCCCACTAAACATGACAGCTGGCAGGATCACATGGGGGTTCAGGAGCAGCACCTCCTAGCTGGGAACTGCAAAGGGCAGTTCACCTGAGCCTGTGATAAATATGCAGAAAGTGCAGATGGGAAAATCTGGGAGAGGACAGAAGACTGGTGTCCAGGTCAGAGGGTGATTTGGTCTAGCTAGAACCAAGTAGGTGCTCTCCTATTGTTTCTCCAAACAACAGAATGCCTGAATTGATGTGAAGTCTTGCCCAGAGCCCTGTGCTAGAAGAGAGTGCCCTCTGTCAAGCCTAGGGGTGGCCTTATATTCTGCCGGTATGTCTGAGAGCAGAGCTCTTTTGACACAGACCTATAAAGAGCTGTAGGAGGAAAGATGAAGAACAGTGCCTTCTGGCCATATCCTAGGCAGGGAAAGCCTGTAGAAATAAGACATGGACATTATCGCAATATTTATCAGGCAGTGAAAGTTTAAGGCTCCTGGTGGGAATTGGTGAAGAACTGGAGTATAAGGAGTACATTCTCTTCCTCCCAAATTGATTGAGGCAATGGGATCTTGAGATTATAATAGACTCTACATTGGACCAGAGCATAGCTTGCAGCCAGAAGATAAGTGTGCAGAGAATGACAGTCCTCACTGCTTTAAGTAGGCAGTTGACTGATCAAAGGAGAACCTGCTTGGAGGCTGTCAATAATACTATAACTCCAGCATAGGGGGAACTGTGTGGGCACTCTCAGTTAATGTTATAACAACTGTGTGAAGGTTTGCATTTTTATTTCTGTTATTGTTTTCTTATCTGTTTTTTTCTGGAATATCTTATTCAAATTTATTTCTTTTTCTCAGTCTTGCTTCTTCATTGGTATTGTTTTTTTGTTTCATTTTATTTTTAAAGGGTTTCCTCTCTGTCTTGTTCCATATTTTAGTCCTTTTCACTTTTATGTTTTACTTTTCTTCTTACTTATTCTTGTTTCCTTTCTCCCCCATTTTCTTACTCAGTTCCTTCCCTCTCCCCCACTCCACCCATCATACAATATATATATATATATGAAAGAGTGGCCTGGGCATATACAATAGTGAATACAAATCAAACAGTGGTATAATTTAAACAGTACCATTAAAGGGCATCTCAGGTTAAGTCTTAACAAAATTGAGCTTAGAGGATTCCAACAAAATTAACTATAAGTATATTTACAGGCTCCGACAATCTCACAGTCTCCCTCAGTCTCTAAACACACTTCCACTCATCTGCATACCTTCCCCCACCTACACAAATACTCTCCCAAGCCTCCTCAAAAGTAGTCCTTTATCTCAACTTTAAAAATAATTCCAACAGAATCTTATGTTCTGTCCACTTTTCTCCTTTTCCCTTTCCTCATACCACTTCCATCCCAGACAAACCACAAATAGCAGTATTATACAGTCTTTAAGAGTTATTGATAAAAGAACAAAATTACCAAAACAAGTCTTAATATTTATGATTAATGTATTAATGGATCTGTTGATGGTGCTACAAAGAGTAGCAATACTCTCCTTATAACACAATGACAGGGACAAACACAATTAAATTGAATACCATAGGTTGAAGTGGGAAACAGTTCCCCTTGACAAATAAAATCAAGAGCACATCACTGGAAAACAACATAACTAAAGAAATCGTCATACGACCAACAAATTCAGTTAATTTTATTTTACCTCAACCCTAAGTATACAAATACAAAATAATAGGAACACGAAAAAATTAGAAAAGGAAATGCCTCCAAAGACTCACAACTTTCTCAAAGAAAATTCAAGGGAGACTGATGGAGAGAAATCAAACAAATAAAAAAATGCAATTTGGAGAAGTGCACATTAAAACATTACTGAAAATCCATCTACTCCAGAAAGAATGGGTATCATCAGTAGCAAATGTTGCTCAAATAGTAACAAATAGTAGCAAATGTTAATGAGGCTGTAAATCCCGTACATTGGTGGTGGGAACATAAATTAGTACAAGCATTATGAAAATTCCTCAAATGCTAAAAATACAAATTCCATTTGACCTAACTTCCCACATATGAAGGAAGTCCAATTTTATCTCTTCTTTCAGATGATACATTTCTATAAATGTAAAAATCTAAATGCTACCAAAAGATTATTAGAAATAGTAAATTTTAATAAAGTAGCAGGATATAAAACTAACATAAAAAAGCAGTAGCTTTTCTGTACATCAATAACAGGTTTGTTGAGAAATATATCATGAAAACAATCCCATTTATAATAACCAAACACAAGATAAAATTTTTAACCAAAGAAATGAAAAACTTCTACAAAGAAAATTACAGAGCATTGATGAAAGTTATTGAAGAAGATATTAATACATGGAAAGACATACCATGTTCATGGATTGAAAGAATAAATATTGTTAAATGTTCATGAGACCCAAAACAATCTATAGATTCACAGCAATCTCTTCCAACATATACAAGATATTTTTCACATAACTACGAAACCAATCCTAAAATTCATATGAAGGCACAAATGACACAAAAAGCTAAATTCATCTTTAGCACAAAGAATAAAGCCCCCCTCCCCTGATATTTGATTTTAAGACATGCTATGAAGACAATGTAGTGAAATCTGCCATGGTACTGGTCACAAAATATACACATATACTAGTGGAACAGAATAGAAAACTCATAAGTAAATCTACATGTGTATAGCCAACTTATTCTTGAGAAAGTTGCCAAAAACATATATTGGAGAAAAAACACTCTCTTCAATAAAGGTGCTAGGAAAACTGGGTATCTGTATTCATTAGTGTGAAACTTGACTCCTGTATCTCACAGACAGGTAATCTAGACAAAAAATCAACAATGAAATACTAGAACTGAACCAAGCTCTTGAACAAAGGGACTTCACAGATGTCTACAGAGTATTCCACCCCACAAAATCAGAATATACATTCTTTTCAGCTGCACACAGGTCATTCTCCAAAATAGACCACATACTAGCTCATAGAACATGTTTAAGTAAATTTAAAGGACTTGAAGTTATCCCATATATATTATCTGATGATAGTCCAAATAAACTGGACATCAATAGCAAAAGAAACTGAAAGAAGTCCACAAACACATGGAAATTGAATAACACTCTACTGAACTACCAATGGGTCACAGAGGAAATTAAAGGAGAAATTAGTCAGTTTTTACAAATAAATGATAATGTCAATACAACATACAGGAATGTATGGGACACAATGAAAGCAGTTTTAAGAGGGAAATTTATAGCAGGGAATGCCTACATTAGAAAAATAGAGCAAGCTCAAATTAACAAGCTAGTGCTGAATCTCAAGCTTCTAGAAAAAGAAGAGCAAGAAAAACCAAAAGCTTGTACAAAGGGAGGAAATTATAAAGATCATAGCAGAAATCAATGCAGTGGACACTAAGAGAATGATACAAACGACTGAATAAAAGTTATTTTTGGTGTGTGTTTTTTTTTTTGAGACAGGGTCTCACTATGTAGTTGAGACTGACCTGGAACTCACTATGTAGCCCAGGCTTGTCTTGAACTCACAGTGATCCTCCTGCCTCAGCCTCCCAAGTGCTGTGATTACAGGTGTGCACAACCATGCTCGGCTAAATGTTATTTTTGAAAGAACAAATAAAATTGAAAAACCTGTAGCCAACCTTATAAAAAAATAGTAACAAAAGGCTTAAATCCATACAATTAGGAATGAAAAAATTGAAATCACAACAGATCCAGCAGAAACCCAGAGGATCATCAAAACCTACTTTGAGAATATGTACTCTAATAAAATGGAAAACACAGAAGAAATTGACAGATTTCTAGATATATGCAAATTACCAAAGTTGAATGAAGATATAAACATTCTAAACACCCTAATTATAATCAGTGAAATTGAAAACATAATTAAAAAGTTACCAATGAGGAAAAGCCCAGGTCCTGATGTCTTCACTGCTGAATAGTACAAGACATTTAGAGAAGAACTATTGCCACTACTTTTTAAACTTTCCAAGGAAATTGAAAGGGAGGCAATACTTCCAAATTCACTCCTGGAAGCAAGTGTTTCTTTGATTGCAAAACCAGAGAAAGACCCAGACAAAAAACAGAACTATAGGCCAATCTCCCTAATAAAAATAGATACAAAAATCCTCAATAAGATACTGGCAAAGAGTATACAGAGGATCATCAAGATCATACACCCTGAACAAGTTGAATTTATCTCAGGGAGGCAAGGATGGTACAACATACATAAATAAATAAATGTAATACACTATATTAACACAGTCAAAGACAAAAAACACATGATCATCTCAATAGATGCAGAAAAGGCATTCAATAAAATTCAACACCCATTCTGGAATGTCTTTATTTCTATTTGACAAAGGCTGTCTATGAAAAACCAACAGCCGACATCATACTAAATGGTCAAAAACTGAAATCCTTCACACTAAAATCAGGAACAAGACAAGGATGCCCTTTGTCACCACTCCTACTCAATATAGTTTTGGAAACATTAGCCATAGCAATTCACAAGAGAAAGAAATAAAAGCAATAAAGATAGGAAAGGAAGAAGTTACTGTCATTATTTGCTGCTTACATGATTCTCTGCATAGAAACCACCCCCCCAAAAAAAAACTCCATGCAATGACTTCTAGACTTAATTGACAGATTCAGTAGAGTAGCTGGATACAAGGACAACAATAAAAAATCAATGGCCTTCTTGTACACAAATAACAGACTCACTAAGAGAGAATTTAAAGGAATAATCCCTTTCACAATAGCATCCCAAAAATGAAATATGTAGGAATTAGTTTAAAAAAGGAAGCAAAACACCTCTATATTGAGAAGTATAACACTCTGAAAAAAGAAACCAAAGACGATATTAACAAATGGAAAGATTTACCTATTTCCTGGGTAGGAAGAACATATATAGTGAAAATGACATTACTTCCAAAGCTGGTACAGAGATTCAATGCATTCCCTATTGAAATGCCAACAGTATATTTCACAGAACTAGTGAAAACAATACAAAAATTCAGAAGAGACCTAGAATAACAAAAGGCATTCTTGGCACAGAGACATGGCAGCTGATATCACAGTCCCCAATTTGAAACTATACTACAAAGCCACTGTGATAAAAACAGCATGGTACTGGCAAAGAAATAGACCTGAGGATCAGTGGAACAGATTGGAAGATGCAGAAACAACTCTGGACATATTCAGCTACCTTATCTTTGACAAAGGAGACTTACTGGAGGAAAAATAGCCTTTTTAATAAATGGTGTTGTAAAAACTGGATTTCAACCTGCCAAAGATTAAAATTAGACCCCTATCTTTCACCATGCACTAAACTAAAATTGAAGTGGATTAAAGATCTAAATATTAAAACAGAAACACTAAACCTGTTGGAAGATAAGCTAGGTAGAACTCTTGAAGACATTGGCATAGAAAAAGAATTTATGAACACATCTTCCACAGCACAGCAACAAACACAGAGTCAAGAACTGGGATCTCATCTTTTTAAAAAGCTTCAGTACTTCAAGAGAAATCACAAACAGAGCTAAGAGACAACCTACAATGTGGGAAAAATATTTTACTACCTGTTCCTCAGACAAAGGTCTACTATCTGGATATATAAAGAACTCAAAAAAACTAGACCCTCCAAATATAAAGATCCAATTCAAAAATGGGCATCTGAAATGAACAAAAATTTCTCTAACAAAAAAAGTAAAAGCAGCAAATAAATATATGAAAACATGTTCAACACCACTGGTTATTCACGAGATGCAGATGAAAACAACACTGAGATTCCACCTCACCCCACAAAGAATTGCTGCTATCAAGAAATCAACCAATAACAAATGTTAGCATGGATGTGAGGAGAAAGGAACCCTTCTCCATTGTTGGTGGGAGTGCACACTGGTGCAACCATTATGGATGGAAATACCTCAAAGAACTAGGGGTTCCATTTGACCTAGCTATCCCTCTGCTGGGTATCTTTCCAAAATAATTAAAAGAATCATATCACAGTAATATATGCACAGAAATGTTTATAGCAGCACAGTTTGTAATAGTTAAAACTTGGTAACAGCCCATTTGCCCATCAGTTGGAGACTGGATAAAGAAGATGCGGGTTTTCTATAAAATGGAATACTACTCAGTCATAAAGAATGAGAAATTAGAGTCATTCGTAGGAAAATGGATGAATATTGAGGTCATACTCTTAAGTGAAATAAATAAGTCACACATGTGTAAATACTGAATAGTTTCTCTGGTGTGAAAAACTAAAAGTGTAATTAAGATCCAAATGGTATAATTGACAATGAGAAGTTGGAAGAAAATGGCTAAAGGTGTAGGGGAAGTGGGAAGGGTAAGGGAAAGGTAATAAGGGAAAAGAAAAAATATGAGCAAATGGAAAAATGCAAAAAATGTTTTTGTAAATAAGGAAGGGAGGAAGGAGGGGAAGGGAGGAAGAAGATAAAGGGAGGGCAGAGGTATGAGGAAAAAATGAGAACAAAGACCTGTCACATAAAGGTACAGGATCCCAATGATGAATGTAACTGTACTGTATACCTAAAATGTACCAATACACTCAATGAGGAAAAAATAAATAAATCAACCAAAAAGAAATGCCGGCAGGGATGTGGTAGAAAGAATCCCTTTTTCATTGTTGGTGGAAGTGCAGATTGTGCAACCACCGTGGAAATCAATATGGAGATACCTTAAACAACTAGGATTGGAAATCCCATTTACCCCAGCTGTTCCCCTGATGGATATCTTTCCAAAATAATTAAAAGAATCATACCATAGTGATATATGCTCATGCATGTTTATAGCGGTACAGTTTGTAATAGCTAAAACTTGGAAACAGCCCAATTGCCCATCAACTGGAGACTGAATAAAGAATATGTATTTTTTTATAAAATGGAGTACTACTCAGCCATAAAGAATGATAGAGATATTTATCTCTAAGTGGATGTACACTGAGGCCAAATTCTTAAATGAAAGTAATAGGATATATATGTATAAATATCAAATGGTTTCTCTGGCGTGATAAACTAAAAGTGTAAATAAGGGTCAAAAAGTATATTTGCTATTTTGTAATAGGAAGAAAAGGTCTAAAGTTATTGGGTAAATGGGAGGGGTAGGGGAAGGTAAAAAGGGAAGAGAAAAAAAAAGAGAAAAGAAAAAAAGGAAACAGTCTTTCTAAATAGGGAAGGGTGGAGGGGAGAAGTGAGGCCAGGGGAATTGGGAAAAAATAAGAACCAAGACCTGTCATGCAAAGGCACAAGATCCAATGATGAATGTAACTGTATTGTATATATAAAATATACCAATCAAAAATTTAAAAAGATATCATCCAGTAGCAAAGGCAGTTAGGATTGTGCTGGAAAAGCAGATTTTTCCACTCTTGGTGGAAGTGTACAGTGGTGTAGCGACTTTAGACATCAGTATGGAGTATCTCAAAAAAATAGGATTAGAGGCCTCTTTGGACCCAGCTATTACCCCACTGGGTAGATTCCCAAAAGAATTAAGAGCATCATACTACAATGACTTATGATATTTGTGTTTATAACATCACAGTTTGTAATAGCTAAATCTTGGAAACAATCCAAATGCCCATCAATTGGTGACTGAATAAAGAAGATGTGGGTTTTTAAAAACATAAAATGGAATTCTACTCAGCCATAAAGATTGAAAAACTAGAGACATTTATAGCTAAATGGATGCACGATGAGGCTAATAATTTTTTATACATTTGAAGTTTTCACATTTTACAAAGGTCTTTTAGATAAACTCATAAAATTAAATGATATCCAACTAAATTAGAAAAAGTATACATCTCAGATGAGTGAGCAGGTTACACTCACAGAGTGAAAATACTCACTGTAAGATCTCATTAAAAAGTAGTTATTATGGGGGTTGGGGATTTGACTCACTGGTTTAACTGCTTGCCTTGCAAGCACAGGGGCCTGAGTGTGATCCCCAGTACCACAAAAACAAAAACAACAAAAAACAAAAAGTAGTCATTATTCCACTAAGAATGAAACTCCAGATATCATTGTTCTATTATGATTCAGTTATTTGAGTTCAAGTTGGATATACCTGTGTTCTGGATCATCTGAATCTACTCAATCCACTAAATCCTTTTCATAGATACTTTAGAGTCAGTTTGGCAATGTTTTCTTCCCCTTGGAAATGAGAGAGACATAGATTTAAATATTAACTATAGTTAATATTTAAAAAATATTAATAAAAATAAAAATAACTATAGTTAACATTTATTGAGTGGTAGGTGTTTGGTAATGTTACATGTTCTTTCTTATGTTTAATCCACACAATAATTCTACATGAGAGATACTGTTAATATCTTCACTATACTGGTATAGAAAGTTGGGTATTATTAGGTTTACTGATTTCCTAAGGACCCATTAAAAAAAAAACACAGAAAATAATGGTGTAGATATGGCTTCAATTAGGTAATCTGTATTCAGAGTCAAATGTCTTAACCACTATGCTACACTGTCTTTAAAGGATATATGTATATTAACCAGCAAATAAAGACCAGGTATAAATTTTTCAGACTAAGTTTATAATTATTAAGTCAGTTCTCAGGAACTTATTATGTAAAAAGATGCTATAGTAAATGTTAAGAAGAACATACAAAATGAAATTACAGGATCCTTGCCTTAAAGAAGATGACTAAACATATGGAGTTAAGAAAAGCAACAAAAGTTGAGAGTAGGAGTGAATATTCTGAGTATTACCATGGGAGAGTTCTTAGGAGTCCTAAACTCTTGTGAAAGGTGAATTAAGCTACAAAGTACAAACAGAAACAGTTCTCAATAACTGGCTATTCTACCTCATTTCCATATAGACATACTAACCTCTAACAATAAAGTAAGATATTTTATTGATATCATGCCCTTGTAGTGAATTTTCCTCCATAACTTTGGGCTAGGAGTACAGAAAGCAACCAATGTTAGTTCCTTTTACTCTCATGAATCTTCCCAAAATTGGAACTTAGAATTTGATTAATACTAGGGATGGGAATCAGAGATTGAAGAAAGACTGAGAAAAGTTCTCAAGTCCTACTCACTTTGTTCTCTTTTGCTGCCTATGTATTTAAAAATATCATTTTAAAAGTAAACTTTATTCATTTTAAAGTATGATTTATTTTCATACTTATTTCCTTTTCTTTATATGTTCTCTTTCACTTCATTCTGGATTTCTAGGATAAGGAGTACATTTGTTTTTCAGCTCCTTTTTCTTTGTGATTAGAATGGGACCTATGTAACAGATTATTATAATCAGTAATATTTTTTTTTTGTTTGCTGATAAAGTATATAATCACCTGTACAAATCTAGTATGGGTGTGGTGGCGCATGCCTGTAATCCCAGCACTCGGGAGGCTGAGGAAGGAGGATCGCTGTGAGTTTGAGAACAGCCTGAGCTATATAGTGAGTTCCAGGTCAGTCTCACTACATAGTGAGACCCTGTCTCAAAAAAAAAAAAAGATTCAAATATGACCCTTCCTGTCTGGTACTAATCCCCTGATCTGAAGGCCTGGTCACCATGAACTAAGCAGTTCTGCTTCTCCATACCCTTCCAGGCTTGGAGCCAGCCCATCATGGACTGGATCTCCTGAAATAATGGAATAAATTAAACTATTCCTGCTTTAAATTCTATGTACCAGGTATTGTGTCTCAGGGGTGGGAAATCTGACTTATACAAAAAGCATGACAGACTAGCCAAATGACTTCCATAGCAATTCATTCTTAAGATTATTCATTAACTCATTCATCTTTAAATTGTTTAAATGAATTAATTCATTTATGAGGGCAGAGTCACAATAACCTGTTAAGTTTCACCACTTAATATTCATAGCAGGAATTAAATTTCAACATGAGTTTCAGAGAGGATAAAACCATATTCAACCTATAATAAATATTAACCAAGTAAATAATTAATAAAGCCAGAAGGCTACGAAAGAGATCTTAGGCAGAGAATCTTATATGATTCCTTTCTCTATTTACTTATATGGTATCAATAATTATAATCTCATGAATTTTTTCCATATTAATAGAGTTATTCCTGCTTAAGTTTCTGTTATTCCATTGTCTTGTCATCTTCTTATTCATATAAATGAAATATACATGTAGAGAAAGAAAAGTTAAGGTGTAGTTTCAACTTGATTATTTTTGGGGTACACCCCAAGGTTGATGGAGTATACTTCTGGGTCTGGGTGGGTCATATAGTCATGGCGTTGATGTTTCTATCTAATCCCTTAGCCTTTCCACAATGGCTCTCTTCACCTGCTTTGCTTCCCAGCTACCTTTCACCATGAAGTCTGTCTTGGAACTTGTCAATCACAGACTGAAAGCATGAGCTAAATTCAACCTTTTGTCGTTTAAAATGTGGGTGTCAGATATGTGTCTCAGTGATGGGAATGCTGACTTTATACAATAGATAGATGATAAATAGATTATATGTAATATAAAATTACTATGTATATAATCTTTTTAAACAATGAAGTGCAAACCATTTGTTTCTTTATTAACTCTTTAAAGTTAGCAGCTATCAGACAGCATCATAATTGTTATAATCAATTGATGTACTAAAGGACACAAGTCACATGATCATCCAATAAACAAAGAAAATTTTTTTAATTCAACATCTTACAAAGTAGAAATAAGATGCAAAATAGGAATAGAAGAAAGGTCTCAACTTAATATAGCACATTTATGAAATTTATAGAAAACATCATACTTAATCGTGAAAGAATGATATCTCCATTCAGAAACAAAGAAAAGATAGCCTCTCCTTTGACTTTTATTCAACACAGTACTGGGTATTCTAGATAGTGCAATAAGAAAAATGAGTAAAAGACATCCAGATTAGAAAATAAATAAAGTGATTATTATTTGAAACCAACATGATCTTGTATATTTTTTAAAAATAAAGGAATACACAAATCTATTAAAGCTAATAAATTTAGTAAGTTTTCAGGATACGAGAACAGAATTTTAAAAGTTACATTCTGTAAAGTGACAATAAACTAAGGTAAAAATTAAGAATTCAATCTCACTTGCAATAATATAAAAAAGAATAGTTAAGAAATTTAACCAGTAATGTAAAATTTATGCTCTGAAACTGTAGAGCACTTAGGAAGAAATTAAAGACAAATAAATGAAAGACATTCCCATTCATGCATTAGAAACTATCATATTGTTCAATATAAATATTACTTACAATCAACCACAGATGTAACATAATCTTCACCAAAATCCCAACTGTCTTCTTAGGAGAAATTGCTAAATGAACCTAAAATGTATGTGCACATATAAGGAATCAGAATAGATTTAGAGTTTTAAAAAATAATAAATTTGATAGACTAACGCTTCGCAATTTCAAAATGTACTACAAAAGTATAATCAAAACAGTATGTACTGACATAAGGATAAGATGTATAAATCAAAGCAAGAGAATGAAAAGTCCAGAAATATTTCACACTGATAACAAGTTGATTTTCAACAAGAAGTGTTAATTAACTGAGCAAAGAATAGCCTTTTGGGAGAATGGGTGTGTATTTACATGTAAAATAACGAAATTTGACTTCTATCTCACATTATATATTGAAATTAACTAATAGTAGATCAAATATTTAAAAGTATGAGCAAAAACTATAATGTTCTCAGAAGAAAACATGGTTATATTTTTTGTAACCTTGGATTTGGCAGTTTTACACATGGCACTAAAAGTGCAAAAAACAATAGAAAAAGATAAGTTGAATATCAAAATTAAAGAAACAAAATTTTTTGCCTGGAAGAATTCACCATCAAGGAAATATAAAGATAAGAAACAGAATTTGAAAAACTGCATCTTATATCTGATAAGGACCTTGTACATATTGTAAACTTCATACACTGCAGGTGGGTATGTAAAGTAGTATAAATCACTTTAGAATACAGCTTGGCAAATCCTTCAGTGTAGAGTTACCATATATCTAAACGGTATACACCTAAGAGAAAGAAAATATAATATACATTCTAAAGATGGTGCATGAATGCCAACAGCAGTATTCATAATAGACAAAAGGTGAATTCAAACTGATATATTAAAAGATATATAAAATGTGATGCATCTACAGAATGCATTGCTATTTTGCAGCAAAAATAAAATATTTAGAAATGCTACAATGTTACAAAGCTTGAAAGCATAATCCTAAGTGAAATAACCACCCACCAAACCACATTGTATACTATACTATTTCATTCACACAAAATCTCCAGAACAGAAAAATCTATTGAAGCAAAGCACAAAGGGCTTCTCTTGGTTGAGAGGAATGGAAAGGGTACAAGTGATGACTAAAGAGAGGAAGGCCTCTTTTGAGGGTAACTAAAATGACTATAGTAAAAGCCATTAAACTATAAAAGAAAATCTTTTTTTAAAAGAGGTTGGGGATGATCTAGCACTGAACTGAGCCTTGGAAATTCAGATGGAGGGTCCTCAAGATCAAATATAAAATCTAAATAATTTAGATGTAATTTGATATTGTCTGAACACTATTATTTTACTTTTGGTATTAGTTTAACCAAGTTCTTTTCAGTTTTTTAAATTGTTAGCTCACAGTATGAAATCTGCTGTTGCTTACAGTTAACTTCCTGAATCATTAGTTTGTCTTAGGAGTAAAAAATAATACAGCAAAGTGAAAATTGGTTTATGTTTCCCTTTACAGTCTGTGCAGTACGATCCAATTTTGTAACTCAAAAAAAAAAATGTAGTAACTTCCAAAAATGACTATCATAAAGAAAACAGAAACAATAAATGCTGGTATTGATGTGGGAGAAAAAGGAATCTTTACACATTTTCGGTTGAAAAGTAAATCAGTAAAGCCTTTATAGACATCAACATGGAAGTTCCTCAAAAAGTAAAAATGCAACTATCATATACTTTAGCTTTATTACTCTGATATATTTCTAAACTAGTTAAAGCTAGCATAGTATAGAGATATCTGCAAACCTATGATACTGCAGCATCACTGACAATAGCTAAGCTAAGCTGAAAACAGCCAACGTGCCCATAAAATGCTAAATGAGAAAGAAAATGTAGTAAACACACACAATGAAATATTCTGTTACACAAAAGAATGAAATAATGTCACTTGCTAGGAAATGAAAGGAACTGGTGTTCATCAGTGTTAAACAAGATAAATCAGTTTCTGAAAGACACATAGTTTTCTCTCCTATGTAGAACAACAAAAAAAGAAAAAGTAGAATAGCAAAAGAAATTACATGAAATTAGAAGGCAGACTTTCCAACAAGAAAGAAGAATGGAGTGAGGAGGAAAGGGCATGGTGGATAATGGGGTGAAAATAATCGCAGTAGCTTATAGGTGTGTACAAATATGCCAAAATGAAAGCAATCATTATGTATAATTAATATGTTTACATAATTTTAGATCAAATAGAAAGGAATAAAGAACATAGAAGTAAATCCACGGATTCACATTCAGCTGATATTTTTACAAAGATGTCAAGAATACACAATGAATAAAAGATAAGCTTCAAAAAATAAAAGAACTAGTACATCCACATGCACCAGAATGAAATCATACATTTATACTACCAACAAACTCAAAATGGTTTAAGGTTTACATGTAAAATCTGAAACTGTAAAAGTACTAGAAGACATTAGAGAAAAACTCAGTGGCTTGAGCAATAATTTTTTATATGACACTAAAAGCACAGGAAAAAATCAAAAGCAAATATGCAAATAGAACTATATAAAAAACTTATACACAGCAAAGCAGATAATTATCAGAGTGAACAGTCAACCTACATAATGTGAGAAAATATTTGTGAACTCTCTGATAAACGATTAATATTCAAAGCCTACAAAGAATTTAAATAACAGCAGGAGAACAAATAACTTGATTTTTTAAATGGGCAAGTATCTGACTAGACATTTCTCAAAAGATATAAAAATGGCCAACGGAGATCTGAAAAAAAATACAACATTACTAATCATTAAAACCATAATGATATATAACCCCACACCTGTTAGGATGAGTACTTTCAACAAAGCTTAAGTATTGCCAAGGATGTGATGAAAAGCAAGCACAATACGTTGTTGACAAGAATGTGCAATCATTATGGAAAAACAATATGGAGCTTTCTCAAAAAATTAAACTTATTCCTTCATGACACACTCTCAGTCTGGCTTAACATGCACTGATTCCTTTTGGTTCCTAGTCCTATATCATGATTTTCAAGAATCAGCTGCTTCAGAATCTAATGAAGGAAGACTAGATCCTAAAGAATAAAATTATGGCTGGGGAGGTAGTTTTATTGTCATGGTCTGTGCCATCAGAATCTCAATGAAGGACCTAGCATATGAAATTGCTTCTTCTGCTGTCATGGAAGACAAACTGAAAGAGGAAATGAGTTCTTCAGCATGACAAAGTTTTTCTTAGAGCACCAACTTGGTCTCTGACGAAGACTACAATGTGACTACAGACTTCAAGCTTATTATTATCACAGCTAAAGCCTGCCAGCAAAAGAGAGAAATACATCTTAATTTGGTTGAACATAATGTAAACATCTTTAAATCCATCATTCCTAATATTATAAGTTACAATCCAAACTGCAAGTTGCTTGTAATTTCCAATCCAGTGGATGGATATTTTGATCTACATGGTTCGAATAGCAAGTGGCTTTCCCAACAACGGTGTTATTTGAAATGGTTTCAGTCTGGATTCAGACTATTTCTATTATGTGGTGGGGAAAGGGTAGGAATTCATCCATTAAACTGTCATTGGTGGGTCCTTGGGAAGCTTAAAGATTCCAGTGTACCTTTATGGAGTGCAGTGAATGCTACTTGTGTCTCCGTAAAAAATCTACACTCAGATTTAGGCAGGTAAGGAACAGTGGAACAGAGTTCACCAACAGAGACATTAATGAAAAGGCACATTTGGGTTTCAAAACATAACCTAAAGTATAGTACTTTGGAAGGGTGAGTACTTTGAACAGAAATTTGGAAGGTCACAAACAAAGGCTAACTTTCTCTAGTTATCTTATGCCTATCCCCTTCTTCTTCCCCTGAAGTTAGTCATAGAAACCAGAATTATTCTTGCATAAGGTAGGCAAGAATAACTTCTTCTTCAAAGCAAGGCATAAAACCTAGAAAGGTTACTCTCTTCTTCCTTCTCTCATGAAGAACTTCATTACAGAGTGATTCTGTCTATACCCAGGAAGAAGGAATCCTTCAGAGAAGAACCAACAAGAATTTGAATAGATAGGCTTTCCTGGCTTTCTCTACTATCTGTTACCACTAGATCATTCACTTTTGTCCAATTATATTTTTACATAGCTGTCTGTTCTTCACGGAATTTAAGCATAAAAGTAATTTTCTTTGGGTCTTTGGATTGTTGTCCTGTAAGCTCTTCTACTGTGTAAAACTTTAATTAAATAAATTTTCATGTTTTCCTCTTATTAACCTGTCTTTTGTTATTTGAGTGCTCTCCTTGACCCTTATGATGGGTGAGAAGAAGTATTGTGCCCCTTTGACCTTAAAATACAAAATTTCAATTGGGAGGAATAAGTTCAAACAAGAGATCTAAAACCTGATGGTTTAATAACAATGTATTGAATACTTAAAAGTTGCTAAGACTAAATTTTAATTATTTTCACCAGGATAAAATGGTAATTAGCTTGATTTAACTGTCCCATAATAATTTACATCAGAACATACTGTACACCCTAAATATGGGCAACTTTTATTTGCCAAGTAAAATATGAAGATGAAGGAAAAATAGAGCAGGAATAGCAAAAGAAATCAAGAATTACAATAAAACA
This sequence comes from Fukomys damarensis, assembly GCF_012274545.1. Lineage (NCBI taxonomy): Eukaryota > Metazoa > Chordata > Mammalia > Rodentia > Bathyergidae > Fukomys > Fukomys damarensis. Next base: position 45,726,134 of record NW_022900917.1, read on the forward strand.
GTATACTATTATTTATGTCAAAAAAAGTTTTTGGAGACAATTACTTGTTATGCTGCCCATGCTGGCCTTAGCCCCTTGAACTCAAACAATCCTTCCACCTTAGCCTCCTGAGTATGTTAAATTAGAGAAGCATGTTCCAAGGCCCAGTTTATTTAAGTAGTTTTTAATCACAGATTTACTACATAATTTTTTATCTATACACATAAAAGCAGTAAAAATATAAAATTAAGACCACAAAAGCACTTGAAGTTGTAGTTAGAGAAGCTCATAGAATGCCTAAAAACAATTTACCTTATATGAGGTGTTAATATTTCTCTTTGGGGTTAAAATTTATCTGATAGAACTTTCTCTCTTAATTTTCAAATATTTCTTATTATTTTGAAAATTGTATCCCTTGTGTGTGTTATACAGCTAAATTTTGTGATTATATATAAAATGAGTTGGGCATTTTCTATTATATAAAAAGCCTAAGACCCTTCGACACTACACCTCTTCAGCACTGTGACTGCAACCACTTAGCTGCTCATGGAACTGCCTTGGGTGGTGGGGATTGTCTCCTCGGGTCAGGGCAACATTATTTTATTACTGCTTTCCATTCTTAGGACACAGTTAGGGAGTGGAATCACCAAACCTCCACTATATGGTTGAGGTGTTATTATTTATCTGGAGGTAATTTTATTGTTGGATCCCTATTGTTGGGACACAGTACCTGACAAGCACAACTTTAAGGAAGAGAGAAATAATTTGGTTGACGGTTTTTCTGGAGATTCAGTCCATGGTCAACTGGCTTCAAAATGGGAACCTCAAGGAAGAAGGGCACGATGGAGCAAAGCTGCTCACTTTGTGGTGGCCAGGAGGCACAGCAAGGAAACAGTACCAGTGTGCACGGGGCCAGGGCCTGATGTAGACGTCAGGGTCACACCTACGTGACCCACCACACACACATCCAGAAGTGTGCGTCACCAATTGTGGCAACTTCCAAGCCAGTCAAATTGAAAATTAAGCTTAACCACCAACCACCATAGTGATTTAGAGTACTAATTTAAAATACAGTTTCTAGAAATAATCTTCATTTGTTTCCGTATATATATGAAATTTCAGTCTGCTGAAAAATAAAACCTAATCATTGCTGTAGCATAGTGACATTTGAATGCAAATATGCTTAAAAGTGGCATTGTTCAATTGATTTTTAGTATATCTGCCATCTTTCCACTGCTAAAGATCAAGCTTTAGTCTTCATCCTTACAGCATTAAATTATATACATAAATATAATATACTATATATTATATTGTCTTCAACCTTCATCCATATATATATATATATATGCACTCCACATATATAGTGTATATATATATATATATACACATATACATATATATATATATATATATATATGCACTTCAATCCCAAAAGGGACATTTGCAGCAAGGAAAAAACTGCTCAGATGCATTCACATCCCATTCAGAATTGTTTTCTTAATTCTCCTATCTGTAATCTTACAGAAAACAAATGCCATTGCTGTCTCTTTAAAAACCCTAGAACTACTGGGGAATTTAATGCTGTTTAATAACCATTGCTCTCAATTTTTTCGATGAATGGAGTGAACTATAAGTATAGATCTTCAACCTGGAGGTGATTGCCTGTGGACTGGATGGAAGTGTGTGTTTTATTTCCTTCTCTACCAGATGAGAGGGTATAAAAGCAGTCACCTGTCAACCCACTCCAGCAATGAAATTCAGCAGCTGATTGTCCCAATCACTGCTCTCAATCACTCTAAACGGCCTCCAGAGACAATCATTATTATAGGACATGTTCCTAAGAGTAGATAAATGGAACTCCACCTGCCAGCCTGCATAGGGATAGATGGACATTCTTGGCCAAAAATATGAAAGGGCCTGGAGCTTTATTGACATTTACATCAAAAATAGTTAGCAATAAAAGCAGCTGTTGTGGCATGCTTTCACCACAACGTGTTTGGAATATGCTGTGAATTGAAATACAGACCTCCTGACAAGCAATTTACCTTCTGTCAGTCTCCATGTGCTTGCAGCATTACTGGTACTTGCTGTGATAGGCCACTTAAAGCTACACATGTGTACAGTTTGGATGAAAGATTAACTACAATTTGAGGCAGGAAGTAACGAATTGTGGAGTGTCATTCATTATGGCCTACATTGTCATCTGCAGGGTGACACCATAGCATGAAGGTGCCTCTGTTGTGACTGCCTTATGGAATCAGATGTCATTCATTCTAATGAAGATCTGACTACAATTCTAATAAGCACAGTGCAAGACAGCTCAGGAGTGGAAGCATTAATCTGCCTTGTTTGTTGACATTACAGTAATGACTAAAATGCCATTATGCAAGGAATTCTTTCAGAAGCTATTCTATAGGGGTAATTGTAATACAGTGTATAACGACCCGGAACAAAGGATGTGCCAGGAGTTAATTTCTGTATTTATTCTTTTTTAGTTGATTCAGTACATTGATTTTTTCCTCTTAAAAATCTCAGTAGATGAAATATTATGATGTCTCATGAATGAAGTACTTATTGCTTTGTCTAAGTAAGATCTAGAACTCCAATCTCTTCGATACATTTTTTTTTCTTTTTTTTTTTTTGGTACCGGGGATTGAACTCAGGATGTTGCACTTGCCAGGCAGGAAAAATGCCACTAAGCTACTTCCCCAGGCCTAATGCAAAATTCTTTTTTTTTTCTTTTTATTGAGTTTATTGGTACATTCTAGGTATACAGTACAGTTACATTCATTACTGGGATCTTATACCTTTACATGACAGATCTTGGTTCTCATTTTTCCCCTTGTCAATACGCTCCCTTCACCCTCAATGCAAAATTCTTTATGTTCTAAATTTTGGTGGTACTTTGTAATGTAGCATCACTTACTATGTATGATTAATAAATAGTTGGCTGTTCTTTCCCAGAAAATGTTGCCTTGAGCCATGCTATCTTCAGTTCTAGAAACAATTTAGTTGTGTCAATTTATTCACACAAAAAAGAGTAACCAATGTACTTTTTTCTTCTCTTCTAAGGAGTTCCTTGTTTTCAATCTGATAAGTTGTTTAACAGCGTAAGGTAACGGGCAACTCTCAGAGCTGGTATTTCCAATGAAGCTAAGCACCTATGAGTCATTATATATTTCCTTATAATACAGGATGCAAAGTTTCATTTTCCCCCCTACATTTGAGAAGCTGCTCTCTGGTACTTTTTTTTTTTTTTTTTACTAGCGTTTGATTCTTTGGATTCTTTGGAATAATTGAGGCTGAGAAAATTATGTGCAACAGTGTAGCTCTTCATTTAGCCTGAAAAAAATTTTAGTGCAATGATGCATTTGCTCTTTTGATTATATATCCAAGATCCTTGCAGTTCCATGTCAACCCTTGAATCACTTTAGCGTCCACTACTGTAATATCACGATCCTCACCACTGAAATCACAGACTGTGTTTCTCTGCTTCAAACTACAGTAAAGTATTTTGTAAGCCATAAGTCTAGGCTTTTAACATCTTGATGCTAACCAAAGCTTTCTGAGAAGCTAAATATTCCATCAAAGCAAGTTGTTCTACCCTCTTTTTGTCTAACAAGAAAAAAATTAAAGTAACTGTTATCACCGACTTTTGATGGATACTGAAAGCATTAACTAAACCTACTTTGGAAGCATATTTCTATTAATAACAATTCCAAACATCTTTCCATGAGTATAAATGTATGCTGTACATTTCAGAGACCATAAATTCACGGAAACATTTGTTATAATTGATTCTTAGGTATTTAGTGTCTAATGCTGACTCAGCAGGGAAAATTCCCGCGAAGTGAGTTCTATCAGGCCTGTGTGTACCCAGGCTGATGAAATACTGCAAGTGACTCACAGGGAAACTGCCTTAATTGCATCTTCCTGTGTTTTTAGGCCAACAGCCAGCTGAAGGATATCACAGGCAGCTGACTAGCTGCTGGCAGAGGAGAGTTTTAAGATGGTCACGCAAATCAGGATGTTCTTGGAGCTCCCCCACGAAAAAGGGGAGCAAACTCCAACGATCCCATTAAGTGACTTCGGTCTATTTATTAACTCAGACCTATGTCTAATTTCTACTCCTGCTGTAACAATTTATTACAAATGTAGTGGCCTAAAACACTACAAAAACATGAGAATCAAGATTTGTCATGTAAAGGTACAAGATCCCAATGATGAGTATAACTGTACTGTATACTTAAACAGTACCAATAAGCACAATAAAAATTTTAAAAAAACAAAACAATTTTTTTACCTTACTGTTCAGAAGTACAAACTAGGTCTTTCTGTATCAGCAGAATTGTGTTCCTTCTGGAGGCTCCCAGACAGAGTCTGTCCCTCTTTGTGGTTCATAATTCCTTGTCATGAGCCCCTTCCTCCATCTTCAAAGCCAGAAATCCATGACTGATCTTACTCTCATCTCTCTACCCAACTCTTTGCTTTATAATGAGCACTATGTATTGGGTTCATCTACCTGGGTAATTCCCCAAATCCAGATCCTAAATCAAATCTACAAAGTCTCCTATGTAGATTTAGAGTCAGAGTCTTGGCATTAGCACATGGACATCTTTGAGGGACAATTATTCTACCTGCCATGCCCATTTCATAGAAGTCTTTTGTATTCATTGCTGTTTTTTTCCTTTACAGTTCTCACTCATACCCACACTTTCCTAAAGAAGAGGACATACTGTTTTTCTTTCAGAGATTTCCCCAACGTTTTCTATCTAATCTAGAACTGTCGCCTATTAGAAGCAGTCACCATGTTTCCAAAACTCTGCACCATAGTTTAGTGAGACCATCTTATGTTTCAAACCCTACCAGAATGACTTCAAATTTACTCTATAAAACAAGAATATATGCATTGGGAAAATGCAGTGGGATCCCAGGCTTAGAAATGCAAGCTGCCTTCTTGTCAGGAGAGTGATTCATTATCTATCAAGAAGTGCTGTTTGGGGATCGAAAGTCAGAAAACTGCCCCTTTTCCTGTCACTATTCTATAATAGAAAAAGATTGCCAGTTTGTATATAATAATCACACAAGGGCCAGGGATTTAGCCCAGTGGTTCTGCTGCCTGCCTGAGAAGTGCAAGATACTGAGTTCAATCCCAGGCACCAAAATAATAATCATCATCATCATCATCATCACACAAGAAGTATAAATTACATTTTCTTAATTTTGAATGTGACAAACTAGTAAACTAAAACAAAATTATGCAACATAATAGTATACATACTGTTTGTAATATAATTTAATTGTTGTAATCACAACCTGTGCTATACATTAGATGGCAAGATTTTATTCTTCTTGTAACTTTAGAGTCTTTGACCAACATATCCCCATTTTCCTCATCCGCAATCCCTGATTGCAATTCTAGCTTCTGCTTCTATAAGTTGACTGTTTTAGATTCCACATATAAGTAAGATAATTTAGTGTTTGCCTCCTTTCTATGCATGGCTGATTTCACTTAGCATAGTGTTCTTCTGGTTATATTTTCTCAAATGGCAGGATTTCACAAATGACATTCAACTGTGTATGCACACTAGGAACTGAGTACTGTAAGTGATCCATTTTCATCCTGAGGAAGTATATTTACCACAAACAGTTGGGAAGGCAGCAAGAAAAATCCCAGGTGGTGTTATATACTGGGGATTTGATTCTTTCATCTGATGGAGGACTAAAAGCAAAAGATTTGAAGATTTCTGCTTAATTGCAGGTAGTTTCGTAGTTAGCTATTGACAGTATGAGAGCTAACAGAAGCAAACACAAGTCTACTCCTTCAATGCACCAGAGTTAAGTGCAAATGTGGTGAAATCCAGGAGTAGGTGACCTAGAGGCTTAATATATCTGCTTCTATGTATAGGTCAGAGAATTGTATTTAACAAACCTTGAAGGGAAAGGGGATAAAACAACTGCAAATGTTAATAATCAGTTCCTTATTGGTAAAGATCAGATCTATATAGCTGTGTTCAGTTTGATTAAAGAAGGAAAAATTAAAAGCATGTACACAAATAAACCAAATACTGGAGGCTAAAAATAAATGCAAAACAAAGAGAACAAAAAGACCTAGAGGAAAATATTTCTGAAAGTGATTTACTATAGCTCTCTCTCTCTCTCTCTCTCTCAAAAAAAAAAAAGAAATCACAAAACTGAAAACTCAGTAGGATACACTAAATATAACTTTTATGAAACAAAAACAGGAACTCATATACTGAGAAGAAAATAGAATAAAAAAGGGAAATGATATGAGGTGATCAAAATATAAGGTAAATGTTTAAATTCTTTTTTTTTCCAGCTTTAATTGAGTTTAAGTGTTTAAATTCTAAAAATATTATGGTAAAAGATACATTGCCATTAATACCTCTCAAAATACTCTTCTTTGTTTCAAATACCCTTACCTCATTACTGCCACTTTCTGAATCACTTCTAGAAGTCTTCTTTTGGTCTTTATGAGATATTTTCAAAAATATGATGAATGCTACCACAAGTGACATCCAATGGAAAGACAAGCTCATAGAAACATTACAATACAGCCTCATTCACTGCATTTACCAGATTTGGCAGTCAAAATGACCATGAAGATAAATATTTTGAGTCATTTCATAATATTGAAATAGCCACAACAGCACGACTAAAGACACTTTGATAGAAAGGTGACTTCCAGAACTGCTGCAGAAAATCCTAAGAATGACTGAAGTGGGGAGGAAGAGAGATTAATGGTAATGTGGCTTACACTGTAATTATTTTTAAAATTTAAGCATTCATTGTATTTTTCAATCACAACTAATATGAACAAGCTAAGCATAGATGGAACTAAATTAAAACTCAGCAAAGTAAAATAAAAAGCATAGTAGACACTATAAAATCTGATCAGTAGTAAGCAGGATAAACTTGATTGTCTTTCAGAAGAAGAATAAAATAACAAAGAACTAAAACAAGTGAGAGACCCAGTGGAGGACTAGAAATTGAAACACAATCTTAAACTGCATAAGCAAGATGCCAGAATAACTATGACAAAACCTAAACTTCATGTATAATTTCAGAAAATTTTAATAAGCTCATTAAAGAACCATGTTTTAAAGTGCTCACCAGCTTCTTTGCCTAAAATCAATTAGACATTAACTCATGATACCTTTTAGTAATTTTCTTAAAATTATAGGCATAAAGAAGAAATCCAGAATTAATAAAGAGATGTCACCTATCTTCAAAGAAAGAAAACTTTTTATTAGTTTTGTAATTTAGAAAATGCCTAATTGATTGAAATAGGAAGAAACACTGTGGTGGTAAGAAGCATAAGAAATCCAAAGCCAAAGCAACAGGAACTGAAACTGAATGACAGGGGCATCAGAAACCTGATGGAGCTTCAGATCTAACCACCAGTTCACAGGAAAAACAGAACCCAAAACATGGTAAACATCAGGGGTGCTGTTAGGAGAGTTCAGGCCATGAAAGACTTCACAGAGAAGTTACCTGAGTTTTTGGATGGATTGACAAAAGGAGCTGGGGGTTAAAGATACAATGTGTGGGTTTATGTGGATTCTCCATCTTGATAACAAAATGGTCAGCAAAAGGGATTTTAACCTGGGATTTGGGAGCTTCAGTGTTTAAAGCCACAACATCACAGGAGAAATCTGCCTCTGTTAAGTCTGGAGGGACACAGAGTTTCCTGCAGAGTCAGGAACCACATCATTGGCAGGAAACCACTGAAAACTTGGGAAACAGGAAGTCAGTTAATTTGGAGGGTAGGGTAGAAATGCGTCAAAAACTATGTGAATCAAAACTAACCTGAAACACTATCAGAACATGGGGTGTGGGATAATTTTAAAGAAGAATAAAAGGCTGGATAAAAGGATGCAAAAAAAAAACCACTAGTTAATAGGAAAAAAAAGATATGAGTTAATCCACTAACAGCACCAACTCAGAAATATATAAAAAAAAAATCTAGCTGTAAATCTTTACAGTATGCATAAAATGTAAATGAGTATACAGACTATTTGGATGTAAAAGTATCAAATAAGATACACCAGGCAAATACTGCACAAAAGGAAGCTGATGAGTTGATAAGAATAGATTTTAACATATGATGGCGAACTGTAGGGTCAGAATGGTATGGCACTTTTCCTCACCCAGCGCAAAGGTCAAGCATGGCATAGCAGTATAACAAAAAATACATTGACAAAAGGAAAGCATAACAAATTTATTTAATCAAAGTTTTTTAAATGACACAGTAGGCTTTAGAACACTGACCGAAGGGCCCAGGAAATCTTTCTTTTTTGGGATTAGATTTGTTGAGTGGACAGCCATGTAGAAGTGTAATTGGAAAAAAAGTACGATCTAAGGGCAATCAACTGTGAGCAAGCCTGTGTGTTCAGATTCTTGTCCTCTCTGTGTAGCATTCCTTGTTCCTTCTAGAATAAGAGTCACATCAGTTACCATCAAACAAAGTGAAACAGAATTTCTTTCTGGAAGCTCTTACACAGAATGGTAGGGGGAGGTCACAGGGATACATTTAGGCTTTATTGCTTATTTGGGGGGAAAGGGAATCTAATTTCTATTTCCCTCCTTGGGGAAAAGAAATTCTGATCATTACTCTCATTGGAAACAAGACAGCAGAATATCAGGGAGTCTTTGGCTCTTAGGCTACTTCTGAGGCCTTTCAATATCCTTTAGTTCAAAGTATTCAGGAGGCCAAAAGAAGGACTCTTATACCTTGTTGGTGTGGATTTAAGTTAAAAAAAAAAAAAGCAGTGCGGAAGTTCCTGAAAAAAAAAATCTACCACATGATCAGTCCAGCAATTTTATTACTAGCCTATAGCCAAAGAAAATGAAATTAGCAATACCAAAAAGATGCCCATGTTTATTACTGCACTATCCACAATAATCAGTACATGGAATCAACCAAGGTGTCCATCAGTGGATGACTGAGTTTTTAAAATGTGGTATATATGGATATAATGGAATATTATTCATCCATAAGTGGGATGAAATCCTTTAATTTTCCAAACATGGATGGAAATGGAAGACATAATGTTAAGCGAAATAAAATAGGCATAGGAAAACAAATACTATAAGTTATCATTTGTGGAAACTAAAAAGAGACTACATAGACATAGAGAGTAGAAAAGAGGTCACTAGAAGCTCAAAGGGAGATAGGGAGGAAGACAGTGTGAGAGGGTAGATAAGCCCTATCACAATACATTGGGAGCTCTGTAGTTTGATCTGAAATGTCTCCCAAAGACTCATGTGTTAAAGGCTTGGTCACCAGACTATAGAACTATTGGGAAGTAGTAGAACCTTAAAAAGTAGGGCCTAGTGCAAGGAAGTTAAACCACTGAAGGTGTGCCCTTGAAGGCATTACTGGGAACTCAGTTCCTTTCTATCTCTCTCTTTCCTTCCTGGCCACCGTGAAGTAAACTGACCTTTGCTACATACGTTCCTGCCATGATGTACTATGCCATCACAGGTCTAAAGCAGCAGGGCCAAACACACAGGGACCAAAATTTCTGATAAGGTGAGACAAAAAATATATATATATATATTAGTTTTTTGTTGCCATGACAGAAAACTGACACAGGAGGCAGTAGTTATGGCATTGTGTGGCTCAGGGGGGCAACCGCACTCTACAACAATTAATTATGCATTTCAAGCAAGTAGAAAAGTTTGATGGATCCTGATATACAGACATGATAATATTTAAGTGAATGGGGGGCCAGGGATTTAGCTCAGTGGTTTTGCTGCCTGCCTTTCAAGCACAAGGGTACAAGTTTGATCACTGGTAAACAATATTACAATTTTATACCATGTAGATATGTACAAATATTATATGCCAATTAATAATAGTAAAAAGTATTCAGCATGACAAATTGCTATGTTCTGGGATATCATTTTTTGAGCCCCAACAAAACATTTCATGAAGAAAGCATGACAATCAGAACTTGTATGCATTGTAAACTTGATTCTTATATACAAAGAAAAAAAATCTACCAAAATAATAAGGAAAATCAGCAAAGGCACACATTGTGGTAGATTTTATAGCCAGAGCCAAAATTAGTAATGGTGTAAATTTCAACCACTTAAATTACAAGTTTCACCCAAGGTTATCCCAAAGATACTGCTATACTCTCAAAACAGAATACTTTTCATAAGGAAAGATGGAATCATTTTGGAAATTCAGGGGCTAGACATCAAAAAGAATATCAAAATTCTAATACTCTAGAAATCAATAATAAACATACATTAAACATATATTCCCTAAACCCAAATATTTAGAAACTAAAATAAATCTAAATAATTAGAATTAAGAGGTGATATCACAATGGAAATTTCATGATATTCAGATTCCATTAGCTTACCACAAAGATAAAATTACTTCAACTGTACATGATTATGAGCCAATTGCTTTTCTGAGCTGTAGATTGTTCTGGATCTCTGCATCTCCATTCAAGGCCTAACTCACAATCTACAGCTCTTTTCTAAGCCGGCTTTTCTGTGCCTGGTGAGAGCTCTGGGAACATTCTCCTTACAGTTTCCATCATCATTGGCCAAACTAAATGGCATTCACCTTATATATGTTCAGATTAGTATTCAGTATCCACTCCAGGATCCCAGGAGACTCTGGAACTCTTTGTTTTCCTTTCTACTTCTGGTTTTCTGCCACACAGATTTCAGTCACTTTATCCTGCTGACTCCAGCCTCTGTCTCTCTAAATGAGCCAGTGTCCTGTTGGATACCTGACCTATAAACATGGGTCAGGAAGCTTCCTCCAACCAGAAAGCCAGGAAAACCATTTGAGAAGATCACATTCCTGCACAGTGATATATATATATATATATATATATATTTGTCCAGTTTTTAGTTATCTACAGAAGGAAAGCATGTCCAGTCTGAGTGACTCATTCATAGCTAAAAGAAAAAAAAAGTGACTCAAATTATTTTAGCATTTTCCTTCATTCACCATGTAAGAGTGTAAAAAGACACCATTAACATTATTCATTATAAATTGCATTGATCAGTGCTCTCTAGAGAAATAGAACCAGCAATAGATAATAGATGGATAGATAGATAGATAGGTAGATAGATGATAGATGATAGATAGATAGATAGAAAGAATGTGATTGTGAAAACTGAGAAGTCTCACTATCTGTCTTCATAAAAAGACAGTATTGTGGTTAAAAGACCTGAGAGCCAATGATGTAAGATTCCATCTAGGTCTGAAGGTTTGGAAACCAGGAGTGCTGAGGGTAGAAAATATGTTTCATCTTTAGCAGTCAAGCACAGGGTGAATTCACCTTCTTTCTTCTTTTTGTTGTGTCCCCAGTGGATTTCATGATGCCCAGCCATATTGAAAGTCCACTTATGTCTTAGTGAGTCCACTGTTTCAAATAATAGAAATGGTGTTTATCTAGATATCTGGTAATAACATGGCTCAGGCCAGCTGACATGAAATTAATATCATATGAGGCTCTTCCATTTCTTTATTTCTTATTTTTCCCCACTTTCAGGAAAAATCGACTCCTAATTAAATTCTATTCAACCAAAAGCCTAAAATAACTAAAGTATTTAACATTTGAAAGCTAAACAGACCAAAGACAGAAGATATCATTTACCTGATTTCAGATGAGTACAAAATGCATTAGCAGCCACATCACCATCAAAGAAAATAGAAATTTGAGGAGACCTGACACTGTGGTAAAATGACCCTATAGCTCCTTTACTTCTCCCAGCATATGATCTCCTCCCTACCAAAGACCAAAACACAAGTGGTAGATTATAGTCTATAGCTGCAAATGATAACTTCTATGAAACTAGGCCCACAATTTTCTTTTAATTTTCATCTAGACAGCAACAGAAAAGACTTGCTTGGCTACATAACTATTTGAACCAACTTACCATTATTTATTTACATAGCTAAATTCCTATAGTACCATAATCTTTATTGTTATTATTCTTCACTCCTATTTGAAATGTATATAATTTGGCTTTCTTCATGCTGGAACAATCACCTGTTAATGGGGTGCAGTGTCCTGAAGACCCTAGTTATCTGCCCCTTGATGCTATACAACTTTCTCTGAGCCTGTACAAATATTGATTTCTTCAGGGCACTCAATAATGCCTGCCACTCACCTCCCTCATCCAGCCCTCCTTACTTTCATAGACCCCAAAGGATCAAATGTTTCATTATTAGAAAGACTCCCTTGAAATTCTACCCCCCCTGATTTCCATTGGATTAATGATATCAGTGTAGGGGATCCTTCCTTTGCTGCTACCTAACACATTATAGTTAGCAAATTATGCTGATGTCTCCCATCCCAAGTAAGTAAGTCTTTGATGTTGTGATACACTACATAGTCAGTGGGTGAGAAAATGCCATGTGCCCATGGAGTGAATATTTCTAGTGCTCTGGCCAAAATCTAAACATAACCTATTCTCATTCCTTAGTTTCATGAAAACTATTTAAAGTAAGCATAAGTATGCTGTTCCAGTTACAGTAAACATGGGAAAAGAGGGGCTGTCTTGTATTTTTGGCTAAGTTCATGATAGCTGTGCTACAAATTAAGATAAAACTTGGAACAGTAAAAACTACCTGTTTTGCTTGTATGTGTCCTTTCATTTTAGTTGGGCAGGTAGTGTGTTAGAGGTTTTACACTGATAATGAATGAAATACAAGCACTGTTTGTTGAAATAAAGAAATTATCTGAAATCATATTCTTGCATTTAACTAAAAGACTAATTTAAACAATTATAATTTTCTGTGCCCCAGATTATTTTCAATTTTCATGAGAGGATCAAAACAATATGTGGCCTATATTTATTCACTTTTCATAGGATAATACGGAACATTAAATTCAATGTTTATGTATATGGGGCATTTTAAACTACAATAGCTTCCAAAATGGGCAAAAAGACAACTTACTTATGAAAATGGGAAGCAGAATCTCTAAATTGTAAAATTTTTCTCTTATGAGGTTCCCAAAGAAACTGCACAATAACATTTGCAAATTTTCCATAAGAAGAAAAGTTTATGAAACATGTTTAAATATTTATGGAATGTTTAAAATGAGGCATTAATTGGCAAACAACTTAATTAAAATGCTTTCTCAAGCAATTAGCAACAAATATTTTCCTATCTGTTTTGCATGCCGTTTGTCTTGTTGTGTTTGTTAAGCCTGCCTGTCAGTCAAACTTTGCTTCAGGTAATTTCTTTTCGCTCTGTGGGGAAAATCTTCAAAAATTACATCTGAATTTAAAATATTTTTATTATCATTCTTATCTAACAAACTCTCTTTTTCACTTCATCTTCTATATGTCACAGTAAACCACCATCCTGGGAATTTAGGGCCTGAAGATGCAATTCTGCATCAAGGCATTAGCGACTTTCCACAAACACTCTCCAGAGAGCAAACTGAATCAATCTAGAATCAACAAACAGTGCAGTTAATTAATGAGAACACCATAAGGGAGCTTTTTAAAACAATGTTGACGGCTGCTGCCACAGGACCAATAGCACCAGAAGTTATTGCTGGTTTGAAAGAAGTGACTCTTAGGGTTCCCCTAAGGCACCTTTTGCTTACATTAGCTATTTACCACAACTTTTCTTTTTATTTGAACCCTAGGGGAAGTATACTTATTTCCTAAACTACTTTTTAAGTGATGCTTATTCCTGCCAGTAGCCTGAGGTACAGAGTGAAGGTACCACAGAGTAAACAAATAGAAACCAAGTCTGCAAGACTACTGAAAAAGTCTGCAGAAAAAGTATTTACAAAAAAGGGTTGCTTTCCAAATCACAAATCCTGAAATGGAATGGGAAAAGTGGGAGCTTGCCTTACAGGGCCCTAGTCTACCTAGGAAGAGGAGGGGGAGGGAGGAGGAGGAGGAGGAGTAGGAGGAGTGGGCTATGGGAACCTCAGAGAGGAATGGTAATGTTGGATGTAAATGACTAAGGAATATATAAACGTTTACTTTGGGTAAGAAGCCTGTTAAACTAAGATAACTAAAAGACACTTACACCTTACAAGTACTGTATCACTGTATCTGGGTGCCTTAAAGCATCAATCTACAAAAACTGATTAGTCCACAAGTTCTATACTCCACAAAGGTGGACCCTGTCTTTTGTTCAGTGACAATCCCCAATTCCCAAGGTGGTGCCCCATACATTATAGGTGCTCAAGAAATGCTGTTAAATGGTTACAATGAATTGATTGAGGGGAATGGAAATTGGTTTAAAAAAATCTATAGATTTCTCAGTAATTCCCCTAGTAACTGATACACGCTGTAAAAAGTCCTTAGTTTTTAAAATTGACTTCTCATCCTCAATGTCTAATGTATGGGACAAGAGCTAAGCCCTAGGGATTTTAGGCATTCAATATGTATTTATAGAAAACCTAGCAGCTGTCATGAATTATGCTAGACCTAAAGAACAATAATAATTAAAAGGCATAAATGGTTCTTGCTTTGAGTTTATAGACTAATGAGTAAATCAGATCTTGATCTAATAAATGCAATAATATATAATCTTCAAATCTGATCAACACTCTTAAAAATGATTCTTGGTTCCATTAAAACATATAAAAAGTTGACTTTATTTTATGACAAAAATATTTCACATACAGAAGGGATGAGCTAAGGCAAATGCAGGGTTCAGGGACTCATAAAACCAGAATATTCATCTTTTCTTGTGAATTAAAAACTCTTCCAAACTTCTAAAATAGTCAAGATGTCAGCTGCTTCAAACTATGTTATGCATTTCTAACTCTTGCAAAACTTACACACTTAGACAAGTTTAGTAGAATAAGTAGCATTAAATTCAGTAAGACTTTATTCCTTTCCCTGTTATTAAGAATTTAAAGTATCTCAGCAAGAAGAAAAACTACTCCTTTAATTAATGAATAACCAAATATAGTTTCCAAGTGTTTTGATTTTTAAAAGTAGGGCTTATATTAATAGCAATAATATAGTCAAAATATATTTATCGACTGCTATTAATAAATATATTTATTTATATATCAAAAGCTATGCTATATTCTTTTACTAATTTTTAATATGCAATTTTATTTTAATTGTTTTATAAAACTACCCATTTTGGATTTGTCTGCCAGGTAAGATTACTATTTTTATACCACTTATTTTAGCTTCTTATCTAAGAATGGATGAGACGAAATAGTACAAATCATGCTGGCACATGTCTTTTATAATTTAAGCAAATATTTGGGCATAGAGATAATCCATCTACCCTCATTTATATTTACCACCATGTTTTCAATGCATATATAGTCCTTGCATATAAAGCTGCTCCACTGTTTTCAGATTAATGAATAGATGAATGACTAATATGTTTGGAAATACCTTGATTTTTATGGGCTGTGTTTGTGTATGTGAGCTAGACAAAGGGCAGGGTGAAGAATGAGATTTAATATACTCATGCTTAATCTTCCTAATTCTTTTATTATGTAGGTGATTTGCTACCTAATAAAGTTAATTCTCATCATTGATAAAAGTTACCAGAGTTGATTAAAACTATTTTTAAGATTGATGGGGCCATGAAACTTAGTGTGATAGTCAGCTTTCTATTACTGTAGAAAAATGCCTGAGATAAATCAAGTTATAAAAAGAAAAAGATTATCTTGGCTTATAATTTTGAAGATTTTAGTTTATGACCAAGCAGGCTTGTTACTTTTAGGCAACCTAAAAGGCACCTAAAAGCAATAAGCTTTTAGCATTTAGGTGAGGGAACAACAGCACATCTTGTCAGGCTCATATGATGGAGCAAAACCATTCACTTTATGGCTGGTGAGTGAAAAGAGAGGATGAAGAAGAGGCTAAAGTCCCACTATCCCTTTCATGAACATGTCCCACTGGCATTTCAGTGGGCCCCACATCCTAAAGGTTCCACCACTTCCCAGTATTGCTCCTCTGGAGAACAAGTCTTTAACAAATGGAAGCATTCAATATCCAAGCAATAACAGTTTGACAAAAGTAAAAGGATAAAAATAAGAGCAGCTTAGATCTCTCCACATAACTCATGGTAGACACAGTCCAAACTGGTAGGGCATGTATGATACTTTAGCAAATTTCTGACCGTGCAGTATGCATATTTGGAGTTGGTGGCACATTTACAGAGATTATTCTTTCTTACTCTATCTTGCATGCCTCCATTCAGAAATTCTCAAGAGCTATGTGTTGGTGAACGTGGAACCTCTCTGCACATCAAATTTCTGGTGGTCAGGCAAATTATCTAAATTCACTTGACCTTCAAATCACACGTGAATGAAAGAGACCAAAAGCAGTCAGAGCTAAAAAGTCTCAGATCTCAATAATTTATCAAAATTAATTACTTGGGCTATGATAATTTAGCTACATTATTTCCAAGAAATCCTATGTGCACCATTCAATGGCATAAAAACAAAAGACCACAGATAAATAATATATCACAGAAAAGGAGACACTTGGGAGAAGGGTAAAAATCAAAACGTTTAAAAAATAATCTTATGAAAAGAACACTAAGATTCCACCTCACCCACAAAGAATGGCTGCTATCAGGAAATCAAATAGTAACAAATGCTGGCAGAGTTGTGGAGAGAAAGGAACCCTTCTCCATTGTTGGTGGGAGTGCAGACTGGTGCAATCACTATGGAAATCAATATGGAGATACCTCAAAGAGGTGGGACCAGAGGTTTCATCTGACCCAGCTATTCCTCTGCTGGGTATCTTTCCAAAAGAATTAAAAGAATCATACCACAGTGATATATGCACACCTATGTTTATAGCAGCACATTTTGTAATATCTAAAACTTGGAAATAGCCCATTTGCCCATCAGTTGGAGACTGGATAAAGAAGATGCGGTTTTTCTATAAAATGAAATACTACTCAGCCATAAAGAATGAGAACTTAGTCATTCATAGGAAAATTGATACATATTGAGGATACACTCCTAAGTGAAATAAATAAGTCACACATGTGTAAATACCTAATAGTTTCTCTGATGTGAAAAACTATAATGGTACATAAGATCCTAATGATATAATTGACAATGTGAAATAGGAAGAAAAGGGCTAAAGGTGTAGGGAGAGTGGGAAGGGTGGGGGAAAGGGAATAAGGGAAAAGAAAAAATATGAGAAAATGAAAAAAATAGAAATAAAGTTTTTGTAAATAGGGAAAGGAGGAGTGGGTGAAGGGAGGGCAGGGATAAGGGGAAAAATGAGAACCAAGACCTGTCATGTAAAGGTACAAGATGCCAATGATGAATGTAACTGTACCTAAAATTTACCAATAAACTCAATGAGAAAAAAATTTTTGAAGATGACAATATTTAGGAAAAACATTCAGCAAAGTATTGCCTGAAATAAGCATTAAAATACCAAATGTAATGGAATTGCATGAAGACTATAGAAGAATAGAAAGGCTAGAAAATGTGTTAAGAAAAATAGAGGGTGAGGAGAATAAGAAATTATTTTTGGAAACTCTTTTCATTTATACAAACCGGTTATTCTCTGGCAAAAGGGAGATTAATGTAATGCTGAAAAACAATAAAGATAAGAAAGAAATATTCTTCAATAATAACAGTATAAAGTAGTATTTTTGTGAAACTGGTAATTATTATCCTCTATCCTTTTTCCTTCCAGTTGCAAATCAGGGATTAAGTAGTAACAGATTATTAAGGAATTCAACAAGTAGCTTTCAGCCAGAGTATAAAGTGGAACATAATATTTAGTCTAAAAATAATGGAGCAATATCAGATACCAGAGTTAATCTAGAAAGCTAATAAATACAAAAATTTCAATATAATAAGCATAACCTTTATGAAAAGAAAGTTTTTATAACCTGTGTGAATATTCATGAATACATAAGTATCTTTAATCTTAAAATTGAAATGTCTTAGAAAATTTTATGTATCAAAGATTATGCAATGCAATTAAATTATAAAATAAGTAAATCCAATTATACATTAATCAATAAGATCATTTTTTATCATGATTTCTCCACTGAAGAGACTAGAGTTGTGGGACAAATCTGGGTTCTTCTCACCCTTGATGTTGACTGTATGTGATTGAAATCCATCAGATTCCTTTAACTTCACAGCCTATATGAGTTGTGTTGTGAATTTGCACCAAATTAGATTTCCAGATAGCTTTCATTGTAAATGACTTGCTGCTTTCTAGATTTCTGTTGCTGAAACATGGCGAGACTTTAGCCAACCTCCATCGTGGCAAGGGCACCTGGGCATTTACCCCAATGCATTTAACACACTGTCAAATCCAGAAATATGTGTGCAACACAGAACAGAAGTTTTGGTTTCACGGAACATTGGAAATACGTCCTAAGAAGAGAAGTGTCTATTTGGATTAGATCGTTTCCCATTAAACAGATGGGGTACCAGCCTCTTGGGTTTTAAACTGGCAAAACCTTTTAGGTCATTCAATGAAAGAATCAACAGTGTTCAAAGAGGAAGCAGAAACTCTAAGGTCAAAAAGAATGACATATTTATTCGTGCCAAATAACAAAGTTAACACATCTACAAGTTAAATTATCCTAATAAAACATTTTGTTTGATAAAGTAAATTATATAAATGAAGTTATGAATAGATTTTTTAAATTTCAAACTTTTCCATGATAGTCACCCAAATTTTCCATTAAAATTTCCAATTTTGCAGAAGAATTTATTCAGTTTCCAATAGTTTAGAGTTAGGATTATTGATGGCAAATTTTGATCTCTTTTCTACTATCATTCAACCAAGTATCAATTTATAATAACACTGTCTCTGCCTTCAGTGATTGATAATGTTCCAAGACATTAGTTTTCCATTTTGTTGTTCTGCTTTCATATTCCTCAGAAAGAGCATTTCCACGTAGAGGGGAGACTTCCTTATGAGAAACTATGGACCCTAAAATGTCACAGCGTTCTATTTGAATATCTCTGATATGGTAGTAAGGAACAAATTATAATCCAGTAGGTATAGCAAAAGGATTCAGGTACAATTTAGAAATCTAGACCAGTACAGTGGAGAGAAGATGATGAACTCAGTTTTACATGTGTTCTCTCAGCCTTTTAAAGGATATCTATGTAGATTGCCTTGCATACTGTATGTCTGGTGTTCAGGAGAAAAATTTATATCACGATACAGGATTCACACGTGGTGAATGCAACCATAAATGTAGATAAACTTGAGTAAGCAAAGGGCATTCCAAGGAGACATGAATAGCAAAGAAGTCCAACGAATGAGTATTTATAAAAGTTGAAGGATAGAAGTATTTTCCTAACAGAGTTAAATGGCATTAAATGGAAAAAAGATCATATAATATTAGGCTTGACAATAAGTCAAATTCATTCGAATTGGAATGGTTTTCTGAAGATAATTTGGCAAACAAAGTAAACTTGAAATGTTCACATATTTTAGTAAAGAGATTTTACTTTTAATATCTTCTTCAGGAAATAACAATTTAAATCTGTATGTCCAAGGATATTCTCTGAAACAGTATTAAAAGTATTATAGGGCCAGGGATTTAGTTCAGTGGTTCCAGTGCCTGCCTCACAAGTGCAAGGGCCCAAGTTTGATCCTTGGTACCAAAAAAAAGTACTATAAATTGAAATCAACACAAAAGTTTAAAATTAAAATGGCAGCTATGCAAATGTTAATGAGAATAAATTAAATTCTTCATGTACTGACAAAAGAAACTGCTAATAATAGATGATATAGACTGGTAAGAAAGCAGGTTGAGGAAAGAACAGTAAATAACTATAATCCCAATTATATTAAATTTAAAATGTATATATGTACATAAGTAGTGGGTAATAAGAGATTTTGTTTTCTCAGTACTGGGGATGGAGAAAGCATTATACCACTGAACTGTAATTCCAACACCCATATAGTTTTCTTTTAATTGAAAGAACCCACCTTTATTTGAAGGGTTACTTAAATGTTTATCTTAGACAAATTTGGAGCTTCTTATGATCCCATTAAGGATGTCACTTCCTGGTACACAAAGCTGGCTAGGTCATCAGTTACACAAGGGAAGGAAGTAATCAACTTCTGCTCCCTTAGATCTGAACCTATTGGGATGGATTCTGGCTGCCTCGTGGCCCATGTCAGGGAAATTCTGAAATAAAATGCCTTCAGGAAAATAACGAATATAGGCTTGTGACTAGGGCTGAAAATAAGAATCCCTGGATTTGTGGAGGTGAATCTTTCCAGTGCAACTTTTAGTTAAACATAGAAACAGGTTTAGAACCTCCCTGCACAAATGCCTGTGCTCTAGGAAACCACAGAATACAATTTGATGAGGAACACAAGCATTTATTTAACAAATATGTTTGAGAACTCCATGGGAGTTAGTATTCGTAGTATCTGTGAAAACAGCAGTAAATCAAAAAATGCAAAAATCTTTGCTCACACAGAGCTTGCAGTATAGTGGGGAGAAATAGTAAATAAACAAATAAACATATATTAGCTGATGCTAAAGTTATGAAGTGAAATATTTCCAGGGAGTTCCAGAGTAAAATAAGAATATTTTATACAGAGTAGTCAAAGAAGTCTTGGTAAGGTGGATTTTGAAGAGATACCTAATGGAACTAACGACATAATCCATGCAGACATACAGAAATGATTGTGCCAGATGAATGAAATGATAGGGTTGCAAGTGCTGAATACTTCTTTCATAAAGAACATAAAAAGGTCAGTGAGGTTATGATTCAACAAGGAAAGCAAGAATGTATATTGGTTGGAAGTAATTGGATACAAGCCATAACAAAGGGGTGGCCTATGCAGGGTGTTGTGTGTCATTTAAAAATTTTGCCTTTTACTCTGTCTGTACAAGACAGGGAGTCACTAGAGGTTTTTGAGTGAGTTTGGTTGCAGTTAGCACTAAGGAATGAGTTATTTGAAGGGCAAGTTATCTGCATAGTAGCATCTATTGGCCACTTTCAACATTGTGCAGGACGCCCTTCAAGAGAAAACTTTACTGAAGTGCAAAAAAATAGCAATAGCTGATCTTAAAAGTAATTTGTCTTTTAAGATGCATGCTTGCGATTGCTCTTACTCTTTCATAAAGTTTTAATCTTTGGCAACAATCATATCAGGAAAAATAAGACTACAATAATGATCAAAGTATAGTATAAAGAAAAATACAACATAAAAAAGAATAAATCTGTGATGAAGTTCACTAAAAAAGGGAAAGAATTTTTTAATGTGTACCGAGGAAGGACAAGTAAAAAAGATGTATTTTTAGGCATACTGATGGGAGATTTGAGGAATTTCTATTAAGATATTCTCAATCTCCTCTAGAGCATATTTTTGAAAAAGGTTAGTTTGCATAAAGAAAGTTTCTGGAGCTGGAACTGGGAACTAGAAACAGTTGGCAACCTGTTTAGATGTAATGGGAAACGGTGTTGAGAAAGCAGCTGAAATTGAAGACTGTAAAAACATAGTGTCACCATCGCTCACATTTATGTGATTCACCCCAGCATCCCCCTCATGTCTCAGAAACCAGAAAGGGCGGACATTTGGATTAAACCAAGTTTCTGAACTGCAGTATAATATGGAACAGGCTCCGGGAGGCCATGAAAGACTTACAGGGATAAAATCTATCCTCTTAGCAGTAATACAAGTAGACAAAATGTATGAGACACAATTTTCAGATATTTGCCAACGAACATTCCAAAAGCAGTAATTCCCGAGGAAAAATATAAATGAGTTGAGATCTACAATTGACTGTGTAAACTAACCATGAAACTTTCTATACCTCAGGGTAAGAGTAAAACCAACCAGAACCCAGAGGCCTGGCTGAGTAGAGGAGAGTGAGTTCAGAAAGGAGAGTGAGAACAGAAGCTAAAGTTCGTGGGAAGGAAAGAAAAATCTTCAGAGGAAGGAACTACATAGACATTGCTCCAGAGATCTGCAGAGAATTTTTCTTGACTGTTTGAATATGGACTGTTTTACATATATACATGGTGAGAGGGAGGAACAGGAGCTGTGCAAAGAAATATAAGAAAGAAAGGAGATTAGTACAGTGAACCTTGTAACTGACACAGGGTTGAGAATCATTCAACAATAATAGAAAGACCTTGGCCTATTAAGAGGAATCACATAACCTGGAACAGTCTTTCCTCAATAAATAAGGATCTGAATGTGTCCGTTTATTGAATTAAATTAAATTTTATTTAATTTCAATGAATTAAATTAATTTATAAAGTTTTTGAAGTATTGAAGCCTAATAAAAATGGTACACAAACAACTTGATTCTTCACTGTGTCCTACAAAACAGCCAATGACATTTTTTAAAATATACATTACAAAATTTACAATGCCTTGTAATAAAAAAGAAAACATTATTCATGAAAACAATCAGTAAAATGAAACTCTAAACCAGGAAGTACATTAAGCTATATAAATAGGCCCAGAAATGATAGAGAATTAGCAGATATTGTTTAACACTATCAAATAGCATTAAATCCACTATTAGAAACATAGTCCATATGTTTTAAAAAATGGAAGAAATAATGAAAATGTTGAGACAAGTAATGGAATATGCAAAAGATTTCTAGAGTAAAAATGCAATAATATAAAATTAAAAATCTACTGACTAAAATTAAGAGGCCTGAAGACAATGGGTTAATGTTTTTGAAGTATGAAAGATCAAAATCATGTCAATCTAGAATTCTTCATCAAAAATGTCTTTCTAAAATGAAGGCAAGACTTCTGGCTTCCTCTTAGAGTGTAGAAAGCCAAAAACAAAAATATTCCAATCAAAAAAAGAAAAGAAACAAGAAAAATGTAATGCTACAGTTTGAATACATTCCCTCAAAGAGCATGTGTAGGAAACTTGTTCCTCAGTGAAGCAATGTTAAGAGGTGAAACCTCTGATGGGTGATTAGGCTATGACCATCCACTGTCATGAATAAGTTAGTGCCAATTACATAAGAGCTGGATTCTCTCTCTCTCTCTCTCTCTCTCTCTCTCTCTCTCTCTCTCTCTCTTCCTCCTCTCTCTTATAATTTGGATGTAGAATTTCCTTGAAAGCCTGGGGTATTAAAGGCTTGGTCTCTTAAATAGCAATATTCAGAGAAAGTGATGGGATCATGTGAGATCTAACTTTGTGAGTGGATTAATCTATTGGGCTCATAACTTGATAGCTTTATAAGGAAGTGATAGAAGCTGAGGAGGTGGGTCCTAGTTGAAGAGCATAGACTGTGGAAGCATGCCCTTGGGGGCTGTAACTTGACCTCAGCCCCTTCCTCTCTGTTTCTCCATGCTTCCTGGCTTCCATAAGGTTTACAAATTTCCATTGTTATGCCTTTCCACCATGACATTTCTACCTAAAAGCAATAGAACCATGTGGCAAAGGACTGAATTATGCATCAGCTAAAATAAACCCATCCTCCTGTAAGTTGTTATTCTCAGTTATTTTGTTATTGTGATGGAAAGCTAATGTACCCTTTCTACTTTATCCTGGTGACATCTTCCATTATGTTATGGTGCAGCAAGAAGGCCTTTACCAAATGTCGGTTTCTTAATCTGAGACTTCACAGCTTCTACAATTGTGTGAGATAAATTTTCCTTTTAAGTAATTCACCTAGTCTCTGGGATTTTGGTATAACAACACAAAACAGTTTAAGGAAGATAACTGTATACAAAATTAAAAAGTCAACTTGATGCGATAATGCATGTCTGTGATTCTAGCACTCTTGGAAGCTGATGCAGGAAGATCCCAAATTCAAGCATAGCCTGATGATTTAGTTGAATTAGAGAGAGCCTGTCTCAAAATAAAAAGGCCTGGGGATGAGATCTGTGTGAGGGCTCTACATTCATCTCCAGCAATATATACAGTACACACATGCACACACATACAGAGTCCAATAACTTTTTTCTTTGAAACTATTAATGAGCTCGAGTCATACAATTCCAAATTAGTCTAGCATCTAAAGAAAGAAGGATGCTTCCAAGAAAAAAATCAGGATATGAGATTTGACTGAAAGCTGACCCACCTTTCTAACATTTTTCCTATATGCACACATAAAAAAAATCCCTCAGTTACTTAAGGAAGAGTACATATCACTATTAGGATATTTGAAAGGACTCATGAAAGCTAAGAAAAGGAAACAAAATTTTAAAATTATTATATTCTTGGGTTGCAAGGCAAGAGAATACCTTCACCCTAAATCATTAGGGTACTTGGCAACTGTAGGAGGAACAGGGTTCTGAGAAAGCCCCAATCTGAGACTGAAGTGCACCTGGTTAAGACACTGCAATGTAGGCTGAACCAGAATGTAGAGAATCCTCCCCTGCCTGCTAATATCTGGATAACCAACAGGCTCAAAACAACAGAAAGTCCAATCAAGGAATGCCACCAATTCAGTGGGTTTTTTATTTGAAGAAGCCTTCCTTGGAATGCTGTAGTAAAAAAGGAAAACAAAAAAATTATGTGTACATAAATATGAGCTTAGATTGCTCTTTGAAGAAGCTTAATATGAAAGAATGAAGCTAGATGGAAGACTATTCTCTTCAGGCAGAATAAAGACTAGTAAGGCCCGTTTTAGTAAAACAACAGAGAACAAAAGAAGGGCTCTCTTTCCTTTAAAGAAAGATGGTGGTAGAGACTACTGAAGTTTTCTCAGATTTTTTTAAATTTTTTTTTCTTATATTGAGTTTATTGGTACATTTTACATGTACAGGTACATTCATTATTGGGATCTTGCACCTTTACATGACAGGTGGTCCTGGTTCTCATTTTTTCCCTTGTCCCTGCCCTCCCTTCAACCCCTCCTAACCTCACCTTTTACACTTTATTTCCATTTTTTTCATTTTCTCCTATTTTTTTCCCTTTATACCTTCCCCTACCCTTCCAACTTTCCCTACACCTTTAGCCCCTTTCTTCCTATTTCACAACATCAGTTTTCTCATTAGGATCTTATATACTATTACAGTTTATTCATTTACACATGTGTGACTTATTTATTACACTTAGGAGTAGATCCTCAATATGTATCTTTTCCTATGAATGAGTCTAATTTCTCATTCTTTATGGCTGAGTAGTATTCCATTTTATAGAAAAACCACATCTTCTTCATCCAATCTCCAACTGATGGACAAATGGGCTGTTTCCAAGTTTTAGCTATTATAAACTGTGCCACTATAAACATTGGTGTGCATACATCACTGTGATATGATTTTAGTTCTTTTGGAAAGATACCCAGCAGAGGGATGGTTGGTTCAAATGGAACCTCTAGTCCCAGCTCTTGGAGGTATCTCCATATTGATTTCCATAGTGGTTGCACCAGTCTGCACTCCCACCAACAATGGAGAAGGGTTCCTTTCTCTCCACAACCCCTCCAACATTTGTTATTGTTTGATTTCTTGATAGCAGTCATTCTATGTGGGGTGAGGTGGAATCTCACTGTGGTTTTCACCTGCATCTCTTGAATGACCAGCGATGTGGAACATTTTTTCATATATTTACTTGCTGCTTTTACTTCTTTGTCTGAGAAATGTCTGTTCATTTCAGGTGCCCATTTTTGACTTGGGTCTTTATATTTGGGGGAGCTGATTGTTTTGAGTTCTTTATATATTCTACATAATAATCCTGCTTATAAGCTCACTGTCCCCCTTCAGGTTTCCTGTTTTTCTACTGTGAACATTTCTTATTAATTATAAAACACTATACAGCATTATGTTCTTAATTATGGGAACCAGAAGAAACAAGGGAATATGGTCCCTGCATTCAGAGAGCTGAGAATTTGATTATAACAAAAGTTTCAAGGGGGCTCAACTCTGACCTTGTTATTGAGATTATGATGGTTGAGTTAGCCTCCCTTGGTCTTAATTTTCCTATCAGGAGACCAAAAGATTTGAATTAATTGTACTGTTTCTTCCAGCTCTTACATACTTAAATTTTTCTTTTTTAGCTTATTCTCTTACCTACCACTGGCTTAATGCTTTAGGCTATAAGCCTCCTTTCTCACCTTCTGTGGGAAAATACTCATCAAATATTTTCCTGCTCAGATGCTCAGACATGCCTGATTTCTGCTCTCATTAAGCACCCAGTGACAACTCAAGTCTAAGCCAGAGATCATCCCCAATAACTTCAGGGGCTGAAGCAGATGCCCACACAGCAGTAATCCCTGCTCTGGTCCCACCTTGAATTCCTCGTGGATACACATTCCTCCAGGATTTTGGCAGCCTTGGGGTCCTCCGTCTCTACTTTCCACTTCTCTGCCAGGATCCAGGACTTTTCATTGGCCAGAGCATCCCAGAACTTCTTAGTGATCTCTGCTTCCTTCTGTCTCCTTTAAAGAGAACACCAGTAAGAATCAGCCTGAGTGAAAGCCTGAATGAGCACGTCACAGTGGACTTCAGATAACAACAATGAGAAATATTTCTTGGGTCTATGGAATGGCAAATACTGAAGATCAACACAATTCAACATTGGCAGAGGATGGAAGAAATAGGCCCTGTCACATACTGGGGAGTCAACCAGCCAAATCACTCTGGGAGCACCCAAATCCAGACTTAGAAATCCCACATCTCACTCAACTATAAAAAGGGTATACAAAAAAATGTTCATGATTTTTATAGCAGAAAATGGAAAGCAATTTAAATGTCTATCAGTAGCACAAATAAGTTGGGTTTCCCACATAATGGAAAATTATATAATAACCTCAAATAGTGATATTAATATGTATTCATTAATTTGTCAAAATGTGAATAAAGCACTTTGCAAAGCAAGTATCACCTAAATGCTCACTGTGGCTATCTTCAGTGATGGGTGTTGATTGTTCTCTAATTTATTCTGTATATTTATACAGTGTTGTTTAAATGTTTTAATGTTTTTTAAATTATTGTTTAATTTATTAAATTATTAATTTTAATGTCATCATTCAAAATTGGAAAAAATTAAAATTAAAACAAGTTGTAATCTGTTCATAAGATGGTGAATTTGTTTTGCCCCATACCTTTGCCTATTACAGTTTGATGACTGTCTTCTATGTATACAATATAGTTCAGTCACATTTTATGCTGAATAATCTGTACCAAGTCTTCAAAAATTATATTAAGATTTAAGAAGTTACTACTAGGTGATTTAGTTAAAGCTTTGGAATTTAAACATCTGCATTTATTATAAAATCTGTATGGCTAGAGATTTAGCTCACTGGTTCTCCCGCTTGCCTCATAAGTGCAAGGTCCCGAGCTCAATCCCCCATACCCAATAAATAAATAAATAAAATAAAATCTGTGATTGTTCCTGCCTGCCAGCCATATAATCTCATATTTTCTTCAAAAGATTCTCCTATGTGTCCCTGTGGTAATGCTGACTGAGAATTGACAAAAAGGTTCATAAATCAATGATTTGAAATATTATGTCTAACAACTGGGAGAAGAGCAAAACAACCATAATTAGGGAATAATAAAGATGATGAATGAAATAAAATTGGTAGTAGGAGATAAATAGGAAAGAACAAATACAACTGAACATTGATTCTTTTAAAAGAACAATAAAATTGATAAACATATAGCCAAAATAGCCAAAGTAAAAAGAGAAAGCACAAATTACCAATTTGTGGAATGAAAGTGGAGACATCATGACAGATCTCATGGATACCATAACAATCTTAAAATTATGCCCTTTAGTTTAACAACTGAGATGAAATACAAAACTTACTTGAAAGGTACAAATTTTACCAAAGCCCATTCAAAATAAAGAGAAAACTAGAATACTTCTGCATCTAACTAAGGAATTGAATCCATCTAAAATTTATAAGATAAATGAAAAAACAAAATGCACACACACACAAAAAAAAAGATCTTCAGGCCCACACAATTTCACTGGTGAAGTCTATGAAATATTCAATGAAGAAATATGGCAGTATTACATAAATTTTTTCAGAACACATAAAGATGGGGATATTTCCCCACTCATTTTATGATAGCATGATTACTTTGATACTAAAACAAGATAAAGACTTTTTACTACAAGTATAGTCCTGTATACCTTGTGAATACTGATACAAAAATTTTGAGTAAAATATTGTTAAACTAAATCTAAATTAAAACATCACACAGTGCAAGTGAAGTTTATTTCAAGACAGGGTGGGTTCACTTTTCAAATATAGTCAATGTGATTTACTATGCCAATAGCTTGTTTATTTAAATTGGTGCACACATGTGTCATTTGCCAATATAGATCACATACTAGCTCATATAACAGGTTTGAATAAATGCAAAGTAATCAAAGTTATCCCTTGTATATTATCAGATCATAGTGCATTCAAGCTGGAGAAAAATAGCATAAGAAACCATAGGAACTTCACAAACACATGGAAATTGAACAACACTCTCCTGAACAATCAATGGGTCACAGAGGAAATTAAAGAAGAAATTAGACAGTTTTTACAAATAAATGATAATACCAGTACAACATACAGGAATCTATGGGACACAATGAAAGCAGTTCTACGTGGAAAATTCATAGCATTGAATACCCACACTAGGAAAACAGAGCGAGCTCAAATAAACAACCTAATGATGAATCCTAGACTCCTAGAAAAAGAAGAGCAAGAAAAATCTAAAGCTCATAAAAGAGAGAAATTATAAAGATTAGAGCAGAGATCAAGGCAATGGAAACTAAGAAAATGCTACAAAAAAATAAATGAATCGAAGAGTTGGTTTTTTGAAAGAATAAATAAAACTGATAAACCCTTAGCTAACCTTATCAAAAAAAGGCTCAGATCCTGCAATTAGAATGAAAAAGGAGGTCACAATAGATCCAACAGAAATCCAGACCATCGTCAATACTTACTTTGAAAAACTGTACTCTAATAAAATGGAAAACACAGAAGAAATGGACAGATTTCTAGATACTTGTAATTGCCAAAGTTGAAGAAAGATGATTAACAATTCCTAAACAACTCTATTACAATCAGTGAAATTGAAAATATAACTAAAAATTTACCAACAAAGAAAATCCCAGCTCCTGATGGCTTCACTGCTGAATTCTACAAGACATTTAGAGAAGAACTACTGCCACTATTCTTTAAACTTTTCAATGAAATTGAAGAGGGAGCAATATTTCCAAATTCATTCCTGGAAGCAAGTATTACTTTGATTCCCAAACCAAGGAAAGATGCAAATAAAAAAGAACTACAGGCCAAATTCCTTAATGAACACAGATGCAAAAATCCTCAATAAGATGCTAGAAAACAGAACACATGGGATCATCAAGAAGATCATACATCCTGACCAAGTCAGATTTATTTCAGGAATGCAAGGATGGTTCAAAATACATAAGTCAATAAATGTAATACACTACATTAACAGAATCATGGACAAAAACCTTATGATCCTCGCAATAGATGCAGAAAAAGCATTTGACAAAATTCAACACCCATTCATGATAAAAAAAAATTGGAATAGATGGTCTATATCTCAACTTAATAAAGGCAGATAAATGCATGTTTTAAAGGCATTTCTTACTGTATGTAAATTAAACCTCAATAAAGCAGACTAAAATGTTGAAAGGATCATTATAAGATAATCTATCGATCACATTCTTCTGTATTCTAAAAATATTTTAAACTAATCTAAAACAAAATATATACTCTCATCAACTATCACTGCTACTTCTGGGGGAATCCCTACACTGAATTGGTCACACACTAGAAAAATACAGAAACATAAATATAAGCTAACTCTGTCTGATATAGAGTTTGAATTAGTAGAAATCATTAAACTAATGTATTAAACAATAAACAAATAAGTTATAATCAGTAAATGGCTATTTATTTTTTGTGTGTGACTTCCTAAAAGGTTTCAGGTTTTTGTTTTTCAATTTTTATTAGTACATGTTTGCAGTACATAATGGTTATATTCCTCATTGATAGTCATTATGTACATAATATGTATTAATTGTCTTTTTCATCCCTTTCTGTTACCCTCTATCCCCTGTCATCTCTTCTTCCCCTTCCCCTTTGCAAAATATCTATCTCCCTATTTTCTATTATTTATTGTTTATTTTTCCCTTTATATTTTTGGCTCATCATAAAAGAGATATTGTGCATTATTTAAGCTTGTCTACTTAAATGAATTATACATACACTATGCATATCATGCTCTTAAATTGATACCATTTAGGGATTAAAAATGAAGAACAGAAGAGGAGGAAAAAAGAGAAATTACCAGCATAGAAAAAAGTATAAAATACATACCTGAAAATATACAATGGAATACTATGCAGCCTTTTTTTTTGAAAAAAGGAGAACATTTATATGATAACATCAATGAATTGGGAGGACATTATGCTACATTAAATAAGCCGACACAGAATGACGAGTACCACACAATGTCCTTACTATATGGACTCTACAACAATTAAATTTTTGGATACAAAAAGTAAATAGTAGTTAATAGGTGTTGAGTGTGGGGTACAGGTGGGGGATGGAGACATAAAGGTACAAAGTTTCAGTTGCATCTTTTTAAGTATTATACCAAATATAGTTCATATTAATGAGGCAACTAAAAACAACTTTATTTTGACATTAGTTTTCAAGCAAGCTTTAATTTTTTATTCTATACATAGTAACATGATGTAGAGAACAGAGTCAGCTCCCTTGGTTCAAATGCTAGTCCACTATAAGCTATGTGACTTTAGACAAGCTATCTCTCTGTATTTCAAAACCCTCCTTTGTGAAATCAAGATAATAATAATGGTATCTAATTAACAGGGTTTTAAGAATATTGAACATTGGTGTGTATAAAGAGCAAAGTACTTGATACATAGGAAACAATAAATTAGTGTAAGGGCTGAAATCTGACAATCCTGACAATAAGCTCTGAAGTAAAAAAGAGGTTATTATAATTGCTCCAACTAGATTACCAAACTCTAAGAATCTCAGCAAGTTTTTTTTTTGTCATTTAAGTGAAAGTAATAAAATTATAGATAGAATTCTCTACCACACTGCTTTTAAAAATAAAATCCTAACAAAATTGTAGTCTTGAAATTGTTTTCTGCAAAGAGGAAAAAGTACTCACTTCCAATATAATCTATTTATTGTCTTTTTTTTACTTTCCCTTTTTCCATTATCTTTTCTTCTTTGTCCAAAATTGTGCCCAGGTGCAGAAAAGTGTTTGAGTTAGTGGAAGGGAATTCACTGCCATCTAAACTCCATATGGTCACAAGAGATAGCAGAAAATGAAAGAAGATTCAGTCAAAAAGATACTTACAATAAAACCGAATTTTTAAAGCTACATCTGTCATATTATTTGTGCCACATGAATCATTTTGTTGCAGTGAGGACAAAAGGAACTTAGTGCAGGGACAGCAGCATGTGCATGCGTATGTCTATGTGTGGATGTGCCTGTGTGCCTCTCTCTAAGAGCATATATTATTCCACTCAGAAGCTGCCAAAGGTAAGGTCAGACCATGATAAAATGTAGTACTTCGCAATTAAAATGCTGGGGTTTAGTACCCATGAGAAAGAAATCATTTGCATTTGGAGTTGCCTTTGTTGATATTTTCCTGTGATTATGAAAATGATTTTTTTATCTCTTCCAAATTAGCTCCTCATCTTTTTCCTTCCTCCCCTCACTTGTCACTTCCAATGACAAGAAACTGAGGACAATAAATGCAGCCGAACCATGAATAAAAATAAAATGGAATCGCTCTGAGACTTGCATGGTGTGGCTACAGCAAAGCAGATCCTGGAGAGTTGGAATCATAGCATCCTGAGCATCTGCAGCACTCCTCCTTGGAGAGTGCATACTAATCATCTCTCTTCATGGTCAGTAACCACATAAGGACAACACCAGACGATGCCAGTGGTTTTGGTCCTGTA
This sequence comes from Fukomys damarensis, assembly GCF_012274545.1. Lineage (NCBI taxonomy): Eukaryota > Metazoa > Chordata > Mammalia > Rodentia > Bathyergidae > Fukomys > Fukomys damarensis. Next base: position 45,757,972 of record NW_022900917.1, read on the forward strand.
ACATTTATATGCTTCCCCACAAAGATAGTCATGCCAGATAATATTCGTCAACCTTGTCCTTGGTCTTCTCTCCTGATTGAGGCAGATGTTTATTTTCCATCTGTACTATATGTCAGTGCAACTGCAGTTTTCATCTGGCAAAGGGTGCCTGTAATATTATGAGGCCATCACATAAGCTGCTGGAAAGATTACTCTGGTGAATAAAATCAGTTTATGGCTAAAAACATTTATTCTTCATTTTGGTAAGCTCTTAACAAATGGAAATTTGCTTTCTTACACTTTTGCCAAGCATAGGACCATGTTTATTTCTCGCTATATGGGTCACGAAGGATTCCCAGCTGTTAGCTAGAGTCAGTTGTGCATTGCTGCACTCAACAACATCTGTTTCACAAAAACAGTATCCAGCTTTTAGCACTCAAATGGAGGTTAGACCATATGCCGGCAGACCACTTAGTTTTTACCTTGGGAAACAACTTTGCTCTAGTCAAGGTAACAGAGGAAAAGCTGAATATTTAAATGTTACCAGGCTTCAGTCACATCTTCGTATGTGCTTGTCATTTCCCACTATATATAGTAAAATTAGTTCCAAGCATATACTGCAAGCTGTTCCCCTATTTAATTATTAATCAGAAGAAAGTTTGTTTGCAAAACAATTGAAATGTATTTTGTGATCACTACTGGTGTTGAAAGTCGTTCCATAGGTGATTTTGCGAGAAGGCCATCCAGTTAAAATGCTGTTCCACGTTAGCTATGGGCAGAAGCAAATCAGGTTTGGGGGCTCTAAGTAACGAGTGGCATAATAGAAAACAACAGAATAGCAAACATCTTCTCATATTACACATTTCTCTTCATCATTTGACTTTTCTCTTAGTTTCCTTATGTTAGCCCTCATAATTTAAATTAAAAAAAAACTAAAATTTGTGCCTTGAGTCTATTTTATGAAAAATTTAAAGCAACACATTCAAATTAGTGTTTGGTATGAATTCAAATTTATGGAAGTGTTCAAATTTCTGTCTTTATTGGTACAGTATTCAAATCCTCACACAAGATGCCTCACTTGTTTCCTAGTAGTATATCTAGGAAGTACTTTCTCAACACTGATACTGTAATGTACTATCTTAGGACATTTTCCATGGATGAAAAATGTGTAAGAAATAATACTAACAAATACTGGAATTCTATCTCAGTTTCTCAATTTTCTCCATTCTAAAAGTGAAGACATTCAGGTCTATTTGTTGCTAAAATCCTTTCCAAAAGCTTATGTTTTACAATAGTACATAAAAGTTACTCAAAGAATATTTTCTTTCTTAACTCCATGGGTATAAGTGCTAACTTTTAAGGATTTTTTTTTAATGTTTGATAGACACTAAGAAATTTTCTTGAATCAAAACTTTGTGAGGCCAGAGCATCAAGAAGCTCTTATCCAGACCTGAACTGGGGATCATTTTTAATCTTCTGATTCCATTTTCAATGAAAGTAAGAAGTACGTTTATCTGAAACTAATATGTCATAGAGACTCCAGAGCAACCCAGTGAAAACAATTTAGAAATAACCATCTCTAATTATTAGATCGGTCTTTTTTATCTATAAATTTAATTGACATTATAAATTTGTCTATGGGTTAATCACTTAACTATAAAGCAGAAATAAGATACATTATTCACAACTTGGTCATACTCTACTAGGTAGAATGTCATCTTTCAAAAGGTAACTCCAGACAGAAAGATAAGTCAGACAAAAGTGTGAATTTATCCAAATTCATCTTTGGTCTCCTCATCTGTATTTGAGCCCTCCTCTTTTCCTTGAAGCCTAAAGTTATTTATTTTTTTTTAGTTCCATCCAAAGAACATCACGTTCAACTGGTTATCAGCAAAATCTCTCCGAAACATTTGCCAATAAAATTCTAACCATCCATCTCTTTGAGAAATGGTTTTAAATAAACAGTTTTATATTGTAAGTAACCTCAGGAAGAAGGAATAGTGATGATGGCAGTGAGCAAGTTAATCAATGATAAATAACGTTGTTCACAAACTTGGCTCTGTTAACAAGTACCACAGTGAGTCAGTATGAATTTTAGTTATCTACACTCAAAAATTTGTTTATATCAAATAGAAACTGTGACATACTGGTGTCCAGTAGAGCCAAGGAAGGAGAAATAAGTAAATCTTATAACAGATTCAAGCTTCGAACTGGAAAAGAGAAATCAAAATCATTCTCTCTGTCTCTCTGAGGCCATGGGACTCTTTGTTGTCTCTGCAGCAGGGCATATGCTGTGCCAAAAACACTTCAACAGACATGGCCGCGGACTGCAGAAGATGACTGTGCAACCCTCGACAATTTATGCAACTTCAGTTTTTAGTACCGATAGCGTTCTGATCCCAAATTGCAAGGAGAAAAAATCTGATTGGCCCAGGTGGAGTCGTGTTAAGGAAGAGCATGTGGATTGTATCTCAGAGAATTTATAAATCGGTGACAATTCACATTCCTCTTCAGGTGCAGGTCTATATGGAGAGAGAGAGAGTGGTACTACATAAATTAAGCTCACAGAGAGAGCAGCCAGGACTTGAGGAGGAGATTGTTTATACTGTGGCTCAACTATTGGTTATTAAGGACAGGGGGAGACAGGAAAAAAAATGGGTGGGTGGGGAAAAAATAAGAACCAAGATGGATTATGTAAAGGTGCAAATTTCCAATGATGACTGTCATTATATTGTATACCTTAAATGTACCAAAAAAAATTTTTTTAAAAATGGGTGGAGAGATGAATGTTGTCCATTTAGCATTTATTGCCTCACATGTAAAGATCTACATGGCAATTCCATGATTAGGGTATAACTCAAGCAAGATAAAACACTCTTTAGTTCCCCTTGAGGTGATCTCCTCAATCACAGGCAGCCATCCGAAGATTAACTTCCTCAGTTAAAAAATGAAACTTTCAATTCATAGTGCATTTTAGCTAGGAAAATAAGTTCTTCTAATCAAATATATCTCAATTAAAATGCCTGAAATGAACACAAAGAAAAGGGTTAACAAACTATAGACATCAATCTATTCTTAGTTTCCAAAAAATTGATACTCTTAGTTTTTTTACTTAAATAAATCTTCTGGCTAATCTAATGTTTACTGAATTCAAAAAGCCTTGAAGAGGGATGCAACATTCTGAGAAATGGTTTTAAATATGAGTTAGTAAAGACATTCTTATAGAAACCACTTAGTTATTATGCACTCATTGTATCATATCAATTTATTTTTTTAAATTAACAATTAGCTGCACTCAAAAGAAAGGATGAGCAGCAAGAAGCCATCTAAAATAACTCTTGCAGGTTTCTAGGCTTTTGAAATGAAGTCTGGAAATAGTAATTATTATCTATTAACTGAAAAATAATCTTACTTTCTTGAATAAAAATAATTCATAAATGTTTATCATTGGACGATTGATAGACTATAGTAACCTTTTAAGGAGCTTCCCTTTTACCATCAATCATGATTATGCAAAGCTTTGAGTATATTTGCATTTTATTATTGACTTCAACTAGGATGGGTATGTGTCATTTGCTTTCTTTTCCTCTGTATTTTCAAACATATGGACAATCCTCCAGATGTCCATCATAGAAATCAGAAAACTAGAAAACAAAAGTAGATGTTGCTAAGAATTATTTCAGGACAACTGGTGTAACTGGGATATAATGTTATTTATAGAGCACTTTGTATTCCTTTGGTTCTGATTATAACTACAAAAAATGGTTCATAATCTCTTTCAAAAGTATCTTGATAGAATCAAAGGTTTTTCTCTGTAGTCTCCATTTTAAAAAGATATACAGAGAGATATGTATACATATATGTGTGTATATATATATATATACATATATATATATATATATATATCACAAAACAGGTTTGATGAACTACATAAATTTGCAATTAACATAGACTGCTAAAGACAATTGCAGCAAACAGGTTCTTAAACTTTGATGAGCTCACTTATTTCCTATTCATTTATTCATTATACATTATGGAAAATTTGCTGTACTTGGGAGGTGATGATTAGCTGGGCTGTGTGGAGAATAGTTCAAGAAAGCAAGGGAACACCTTGGAGGGGCACTGAGCTCGGCATGGGGGTGAAACAGAATTTTAAGGATGGCTTCTTGAAGAAAAACGTATTGAATTTGCATCAAGGTACACAGGGTAGGCAGTAAGAAGGGACTTGTATGAATATGGGATGTAATCTGGGGAGGAAAGTGAAGGAAGAAGAGTATACAAGCCCAGAAAACAGATTGATTAAGGAGGCATGAATGCAGTTTCATGTATCTGGGGCATTTGCCAATGAAGGAGAACATAGCAAATTACAGATACTTAGGAATAGAAAAGAAGACCAATTTAAAGCCTGAGGCCTAAACTAGGCAAGAAATGTTATAAATTAAGGAAAGAACAATGAAAGTGCCAGACCATGGAGACTCGGGGAACTTCCAAATTCCATTGCATAGTTTTTGCATTGGGTCGAAACAAAAGGATCATCAGTTCTCAACTGTTGAGATCTTTTAAATTACATAATTTTGCCTGTCTATTCTAATGTATGCAGTTGCAATGGCAAGTGTTCCGTTGTCAGAGTAGAAGTTACCTTCTCTCTATACCTGAGCAGGTGCAAAGTACCTCACAAGGGGCCTCACTCAAGTTATGACTCACCCAAGTTCACTGTTGTAGGAAGCTTTTGCTTAATTTCTATCTCTGCCTCAATATAGCATTTTTAAAGAAAAATGAATTTTACTGAAGAAAGCATGGCTTTGGGGTATTTCAAACACCACAGGAATTGGAAGCAGTTCCATGATTGTGACCTTGCCCAGGACATGTTCTTTGATTGTGGGTGTGCTTTAGAAGTACATATGGAAAATGTACTATCAATCAGTTTATGAATAATACTCCACTAGGAGGACAGCTTTATGTACAGATTATTTATTGAGCTGGATGTGGTGGTGCATGCCTGTGACCCCAACACTCAAAAGGCTGAGGCAGGAGGACTGCCACAAATTTTAGGCTAGCCTGGACTACACAGTAAGTTCAAGGCCAGTTGGAACTACATATCAAGACCTTGTCTCAAAAAAAAAAAAAAGTAAAAAGAATCACATGAGTTGCAAACTCTTCTCCAAGTGACAAATAACCAAGGACACTGTCACAACTCCTCAAATAGTAATTTATCTCTCATCTCTTCCCCTTCCTGTCCTCTTTTCAAATGGCTTTGAGGTCCTTCCCTTTCCTTTATCATATTGGCATTGTCCTCTGCCTATAGTCTGTTACTGTCTCATTATACATAGTCACATGATAACTGGAAAAAATGTTTAAAATTGATCAAAATAATTAAGTTCTAATGAGTCCTTTGGGACTAGATTTGTCTCAGTGGGTTTGGCCTTACCAACAAAGAAAGCAAATTATATCCTAAATTTAAGCCTGATTCTTTCATGAGAAATACTTATCACTTGATACTTTAGTTAAAATTTCAGTTAATACCCAAATACTTCATTAAACATTTACTGTGTGCTCTTAGGTGTTGGTGTTCAAAACTGCCACTCCCATTCCTCCTCTTTGGGAACTCACAGCCTGGTAGGAGGATCACAGTAAGTCATCAGTCCATACAGAATGTAGAGAAGGCACAAAATAATGCATGTAGAAGCCTTTAAACACACACACACACACACACACACACACACACACACACATACACACACACACACACACACTTCTTATAAAGGTGACAATATTTTGCTGAAATGTTTAATGTTAAAAACGTCTTTCACTAGCATAGATATGGGTGTGTATGTGCATGTATGTTCACCTGGCAAAAATAAAATGGGGATTTGCTTAAGAAAATGAAGAAATGAAAGTATTTTTGGTAAATGCATAAACGTACCATTATTTTTTTTCTTTTGGTTTTTTGAGACAGGGTCTCACTATGTAGTTGAGACTGACCTGGAACTCACTATGTAGCCCAGGCTGGTCTCGAACTCACAGCAATTCTCCTGCTTCAGCCTCCCAAGTGCTGGTATTACAGGTGTGTGCCACCACGCCCGGCTCCTGCAATCCCATTATTTAACTGTTGGTTTCTTAAACTAAAGTCTTAAGAGTCTAAAAATTTTGATAATGTCTAATTAGTTTCCTTTTCAAAACCAAATTTTTTTCAAGATAATGTATTTTGCCTTTAAATGTACTGAATAGTTGTTTCTTATTTGTACTGAATAGCTGTTAATTATTTGCCTTTTAAAAATTGTTTGATAATGTCATTGGAGTTAACAAAAGTCCTCATACACTGTCTTAGGAAATTCATCCTGTGAATATACAATGCTTTTGCCAATTTATTGCCTAGAAAATAAGATAAGGGCTATTTTCAGTTCAAACAAATATTATTGTTACTGAAATTTTTGTAGTTCTTGATTGGAAGCCAGCCCTGATTGCCTTAAAACACCACAGCATTTCCTCACATTGAAAGTATAATAATAGTTCTCCTTTCCTCATTAAGCTGCTTTTTAAAAATTACAAATGTTTCTAAATTTTGGTTTTCAATTCAGCATTTCTCTACAATTTTCTTCCCTCAAATATTTCAGTTCCTTTTTAAAAGATTTTGCTAATTTATAAGTTTAAAAAAGATTAGGTACTATTAATACTGTTAATATAGAAAATATACATGTTTTTGTATGATAAATGTAGTAACTATGGGCTCTTTTCTTGTTGAACAGCTGTTCTGCAATTATTATGCCACAGTATATTATAGATAATATGAAAAATAACTGTAACAGCCTGAGTCTGGACCACTCCGTGAAGTTGCTTGGTACCTCTGTGAGCAAAAATACACCTTGGTGGCAGAAGTGCCAGTGTGGCTGCCTGCACTCACCAGAGGGAGCTCAACACACTCTCCCTGCAGGCTTCTGGACAGAGCTTCTTCTGATGGAATCCAGAAAAGGCCAGACAGCACTGGACTTTCCATTGTTAAACTTTCCACTGTATAGCATCTTATTGTTTTTTTGGTTTTTTTTTTTAGTTTCTCCTTTTATTTTATTTTATTTTTTTTCAGCTTTAATTGAGTTTATTGGTACATTTTAGGGATACAGTACAGTTACATTCATTGTTGGGATCTTGTAACTCTACATGACAAGTCTTGATTCTCATTTTTTCCCCTTACCCCTGCCCTCCCTTCACCCTCTCCTCCCCTCCCCATCTACAAGCACTTTATTTTCATCTTTCCATTCTCTCACATTTTTTTCTTTTCCCTTTTTACTCTTCCCCTACCTGGCATCTTATTGTTTATGATGGAAATTTTTAAAACCAAAACTGTCTAGCTCTGTTGAAGGGAAAAAGATTAACTTGCCTTACAATGAGGTCAAAAGTGTTCAACAAAATCTATTTGCTCTAGCAGTATCCTCAAGTAGTTAAAACTTATTTTGAAAGGAAATTAAAAGCTTTGTTTTTAAAACTGATGAGTTAAAGTAGAATGAGTAGGAGATGAGCAGTCTTTCCAACAGAATAAAAGAGAAGGAAATTTTGAAATTTCCACAGGAATAAAAATTATCTTGTAGGAAATGAATAGTTGCTATATGAAGAGTACTCAATTTTCCCTGATGTCTGAGGATAACTAGTTTCTCTCTTCACCTAGGTCTAGAAGGAATTTCATAGGAACCTCTTTAATCTGCTGTGAAATCACCTTTGTAGACCAATGGCCTTAGATTTTATGAATCATTGGCCCCATACTAATTTGATGGAGATGGAAATCCTCTCTTCAGGGGAAGAAAAAAAAAAAAAAACAAAAAACCCAAGAACAAAAAACCCTCAAGCTTTCTCATAGACTTGAAGGAAAATTTTTCTCCTCCAAAAGTCTCTATAAAATCTGTGGACTCCCTACTGTACATCATGAAATTCTATTTAAGAACCTCTAGGATCCAGGGATTTAGCTCAGTGGCACTGTGCTTGCCTCACTGTGCTTGTCCTGAGTTTGATTCCCCAGTACAAAAAACAAAACAAAACCACCTGTATTTCACACTGAACTCCAAGAAAGTAGTGAACTGATGGGGGAGGCATTATATTTATGTCTTTCACTTTCTAGTAAAGGATGCTTTTAAAACAAATAGCTGACAGTATATAGTTATTAAGCACTTAATGATTGCATGTTTTTTTTCCTAATCAAGGCATAGGTATCTGAATTTTTATTGCAACCTTTGGGGTCAATTTTATTATATTCCTGTTACAGGTAAGGTAACATTTCTGAGCAGCTACATAACTACCTCATGAAATAAGCCCAGAAATAATAAAGCAAGTTTCATACCTAGATGTTCTGATACTAAGACCTATTCCTACACTAGAGAATAAATGGGTTGGTTAATTAAAACCCTGTCCAAGTACTTTAAACCTTGAAATAGTAGGTTTAAATTACATCTTTCTTAAATTCTTCGCATATCTAAACTTAGCTCGGAGACAGTAACAAATTTCCTATAGTTTTGATTCACAAACAAACAAACAAAAAAAAACCCAAAAATGATATTCTATAGTTAAGCAAGGAAAAGTCAGTAAATCCCAGGTTTCCCTGTTCTGTGGATCATAAACACCAGTAACTTCCCTGTAGGTCTTTCATTCATTTCTTTTATTAAGAACAAGAAATCTATTCCATGGTTACTGAGGCAAAATTTCTAAACACGTAAGATAAATATATCTCAGTGAAGTTATCTTTAAAGGTGGATCACAGATTTTTTGATATTGACTATTCCCAATAAAGAAATGAGCACTATTACAAGATTTTTATTTAATCTTTCTTTCTCGACTGATATTTTTAGTATAATTTTCCCTATCTTTTATTTTCAGTTTCATTTATTTCATCCCTAGCCTATAAACTTGATGAGCTTTCTGTAAAGAAAACAAAAATATATAAAGGGGGAGTAGATTTTCCAGGTGGGTTCTCCCAAGCTCTCAGCTCTCTTTAGAATAGAGATTTTACAGTTACATCTGCATAGGTCTTTTTAAAAAAGCAAAAGCTATGCAAAAGAAAAATACAGAAAAGAGTCTTAGACATTTTATCTGCATCCACCACCGTCATCCAGATGTACAATTGATCTGAGGATGATGTAAATGCCCATGGCAAGACCTAGCACAAACAAAACTCTCCAACTCTCTTGCAATTGCATTAAAAGTTATTGCCCTTCAAAAGCTGAAGATATCCTTACCAACAACCATGTACGGTTAAAAGTATTCATTCGTATTTATGTATTCCATCATATTTTCCTTGAGACTCAATCAGTTAACAAGAATTTAAGGAGGAAAACTAAGCATGAGTGTGGCTCAGCCTGTCTGGCTGAAATAGGAGGAGGGGGAAAGTCCATTCCATTTCATGTTGCTGAAAATTTTCTCTGGAGTTATAGTTTTACTAAAGTCCATTGCTGATTACATTTTCCAGTTAGACAAATGTTATCTAATTCTTATATACCCATAAATAATGGATATATTCTATGCAAATATCTGCATAGAATTGGGAAGTAAATGGGCAAGAGATTAATGTGGTGCCCTAGAGCTCAGGGACTTCTACTTTCAGAATGACATTTTGCATTATTCTTTGACTGAGGAAAATTAAGCATAATATGCAATCAACTTGGGATATTTTAAAATCATTCTTCTTTTGGCCTCTTGTCTTATCTACCTGCTATGGAATGGGAAGGGAAAAAGATGCCAAAATACCCTAAGTTTCTAAAATTGAGTTTCCGCAAATCAAAAGTTGACATTCAAAATCATATCTTTATTTCATAAACTCAAGGTGGAGATCCAAAGCACATAATGTGCCTAGAAAAAGTCATCCTGGCTTCTGAATTAGTGTTTAATTGTTAGATGATTTTAAAATATAATGAATCAATAGTCTAAATAGAAGAGGACAGTTTTGTTTATTAGCTTTCCTATGGGATGAACTGGACCATTCACAAAAAGATATGTGCTGTGTTTACACCACTGAAGGACAGCTAACATAATTAAAGGACTAATTTCCTAGAAGACCTAGATGTTTCTAAGAATAGAAACAAAATAACTTGCTCCTAGAGCACTAGCCTCAGCAGCAAAAATTATAATTTCATTTACCACTATAAATTCATTTACCCAGAGATCGTTACTGACCACTAACGCCTGGTACCCTTCTGTATAGGAGAGATGGAGCAATAATAAAACTGGCAAACTCTGATATTCTTATCTAGCTTAGATAAAAGTATGGGATAGTATACAGTAAGCTGACCACAAGCAAGACTATTTCATCAGATGACAAGTTGCACTTGGAAAATGACACATGGGCCAGAGGATTTAGAGAATGCTAATATGAAGGCTGAGAAATGAGACTGAGCTAGACATACAGGGCAAGAAGGAACTAGCCCCAAAAAGCAATGAAGAGAAAGAATTCTTGGTCATGGGTACAGTTAAGTACTCAGCCTGTGAGACAGGAGAGAGTGGCAGATCAGAGGAGAATCAGAAGGGCAGAATAAGTGAGCAAAGAGGAAAATTTATGAAATAAAAATCAGAAAGGGAGGCAAAAATGCAATTAAATCTTACCAGGCTCACCCTTCGTATTTGGTAAGTAGTACATAGTAGCTATTCAAGGAGTGTTAAATAATTAGAGATATCCATAATGATTTGTGTTCAGTAGTAACTATTACTATTACACTATAAAGGGAAAATCGGGAATTACCTAAAAATCCAAAAGTGAAGGAATGTTTAAATTAATTATAACACAACCATATATAGGGTAATGGTATGTAATTAGAAGCCATGTTTTTCAAAAATCATGCAATATAGGAAAACATTTATAATACACTGTTAAATTTAAAGAATTATATAAAATGTGTATCCTACAATAAAATTATAAGGGTGTGAGTGTATGTATGAGAGAGCACTGTGTCTTCCATCCCATTTTCCCTCCAGATGTGCTCTTGACTTTATGCCATCGGATGACATAGCCTAGTTTATCTATAACAATCCTACAGCATTATACTAAAATTCTTGGCATTATTAAAAATTCACTCCATCTCACTCTCAGAATTATCTTTATGATCCAACTAAACCACTCCAGGGTATCTATCCAAAGGAAATGAAATAAACACATGAAAAATATACATATATGTATATTTATCATGCCATTCATAATAGCTAAGATATAAAATCAGCATAGGTGCCTCTCAATAGGTGAATAGACAAAGAAAAAAAATATACATATATATGCAATGGAGAATCGTCCAACCATAAAGAAGAATGAAACCTGTCATTTGCAATAAAATAAATGGAACAGGAGGACATTATTTAAAGTAAATTAGCCATACACAGAAAAACAAGTACTACATGTTCTCACTTATATTTGAAAATTAAAAGAAGAAATTGACCTCGATGTTGAATATTGTTTACTGGAGGTAGGAAAGCAGGAAAAGAGAGGGTGCTGTGGGTAAAATGAGAGTGGATTCCATCAATGCACATTGTATGCATGAACTGAAATATCCCACTGAACTCCATTAATATGCAAAATTTTAAAAAACTAATTAAAACACTAAAAGCATCCTTATTCTCTCAGTATATTGTAGTCACTTACTGGCTTTGCATCTAGGGAGGCAGAGCTATGTGGAAGGTGATAGCCAGTCTCTTAAACTCTGGCCTCTGGCTAAGTTAATTCAAGCAGAACAGGCAATTGGTGGTGAGGAAGAGAGGTGTGAGAGTTCCTTCTTTCAGCTCTCTCTATGGAAAGTCATGCCCTGTCTCCCTTAATTTCTCTTCCACAAGTAAGGCCACCGTGATCTGCATACAGCTTCTCCATCTGGGCCCAGAAACCTCTTCCTTCTTTTTCCTTCTCAGACCTCCAGATTTTAAGAGGCTTCCTGATACATGAATTGTCCTTTCTAGTTTCTCTACAACTAGCCCATATAAATATTCTTATGAAAATCTCTTTTAACTTGTTCCAACAAAAGTCGATTAATGCAGACACCCACCCAGAGATGTACAAAGGCAGAGAATGAAAAAAAAAAAAAACATGGTTGCCAAAATATCTTCAGTAGTTATATCAGCAAACAAATACAGGTAATCTCTTTGAGAGAGCCTTAGTATCTTATTTTGAATACTTTCTATTTTTCCTTTTAGCATATATTTAGTATCTAGAGAAATGTTAATAGGGGAACATTTGTTGAATAAGCTAATAATGAAAAATGTAAGTACCTTTCTCCTACATGTAGAATCAGAATTCTTGTTCAAACTACCACTCAGATATAATTTTCTACTTATTAACATATGTTCAGTTTAAAGAGTATTATTATCCTTGTCATTTTTTGACTCATCTGCCAAAATGTCAGGCATCCATCTTCACACCGTTTCACCATCTGTGTTCAGGAACCTCTTCCTTTCCTGGCATCCTCTTCTTGTACAAAATCTTGTTTAATTCTTAAAGGTAAATGTTATCATTCTCATTTTGTAGAAAATAAAATGAAAACTTAGAGAAATGATATAAGCTGCCCAAAGCCACTTAAGTTGCAAGAGGCCAAGCAAAGATTCAAATCCATTCTCTCAACCACCATGCAAACTTTGTCTCATAAATAATATAGACATGAACACAGACAAGTTAACTGAAGCATAGCATAAAACGCCTTTGAGAACAGGCCATTCTTAGTTCTTCTATTCTGAGAAAAAATTAATTGCCCTTTTGAGTATGTGAAAATAAAGTTGGAAAATATTTTCTCCTTGCTGTCTTTTGTGAATGGTCTTCCTGTTAGCAGTGACCACAGAACTTGAAGAAAAGGCAGCACGTAGATCAGGGGAAAAGCTGCTAACTGGCTATCCATGGTAGAGAGGCCAGGTCTTTGAATGTTTAGAGACCTACCTGTTAGGTTTGCATGTTTTCTGTACTGTAATATACATTTGTTTTTTCTATTTCCTAAGACCCATCTGTTATCTTTTAAAATTTGAACATTGTCAGGTATTTAATAACATATAATTACTACTAATTTGTTAGGTGGGAATAATTTTGAGATTATATTTTAAAAGCCCTTATATTGGAGAGATTCATTCTAAATATTTACAGAAAAGATAAGCTGATTCCTGAGATGTGCTTCAAAATCATCCAGGAGAGATCAGAACAGGTGGTAGGTTTTTAATGGTCAGATATCTACATTCCAGGTTCATGGGGGTTTTTGTACAATTCTGCAGATTTTTGGTACATATGTTTGAAATTCTTCCTGATCTGGTAAGGTCTGAGTTTCCATTCCTCTTCTAATCTCATGCGGCTGTTCCTCTGGGCCCAACATGTGGTCAAGCAAGATGGACTTCTTACTTCAGAAATTTGAGTATAAAAGGACCTCTATTTTTCATAAATTTTATGACTGTGTGAATATAAAAGTTTTTAATGATTATCTAAGTCTATATTTTAATTTCCTTGATTATTGAGACTAGTATTGAGGCTATGCATTCATGAGGTGTGTGTTGGGATCATATACTCATTTTAATATATTCTGCTACTTCTATGGCTTTCAGTTCTTCAAATTTAAATATTATTTTAAAATTATTTCCAAAGTTTAGCCAGTTGCCTAAATTCCATCTTTGAACCTATGCTTTACCAAATGAATTAATACATATCTTTTGTAAAACCTTACATTTACATTCAAAAGTGTGTCCATTTTTCTTCTAGATTTCCCCGAATTAGTAAAAATATTCACCATGCAAGATGCATTTTTGAAAAGAATTCTGAGTTTAATCAACCTTGAGAATGATTGCATGTGATGACTTCTTAGAAATTCATATGTATATCAGTAAGTGAAACACTTTGAGCAGTCTCAAAAATAACTGCATAGAAATTATCACTCTGCTATCCCTCGATACCTATAAGTACTGCTGCAGTCTTATTACTTTCTCTCATTGTTGATAAACTAGTAAGAAGTAGGTGAAGCTATTACTGCTTTATAGTAAACATTGCTTCCTTTTAAACTGAATACCCTACTTAGAGCTTATGTTTGGCAAACTTGATGTATTCTTTCAAAGGCCACCTCACAGAAATAGCAGAAAATTAACACAGGGATAAAGACTTGTTCCTCTCAAGAATATTAACATGCAGAAGAAAAGCAGTTGAAAGTAAGGGAAGAAAACAGGAAGTAGCAAAAGCACATAAAATGTTAACATAAATTAATAAATTGTTCAAGGAAATATTTGCCTGGGATCAGCACCGTAAGGTATCTTTCAATTTAAAATGTTCAGGTTAGGGCATCAGAAGAAAGAGGAAGGGGAAGGGTGGGGGCGGAGGAGAGAGGAATGGGAAGGGGAACCAGAGGGGAAGGGGAAAGAGAGGCAAAGGAGAAGAAGGAAAATGAGGAAGAGGAGGGGGGAGGGGGAGGGGAGGAGAAGAGGAGGACAAGGAGAAAAAAAGAAAAAAGAGAAAAAGAATAAGGAGGAATGATAAGGAGGGAGGAGGAGGAAGCAGGAGGAAGCGGGGGAGGAGGAAAGGAAGAAGGACAAAAGGGCAGGAGGAGAAGGAGGGGGAGAGTGAGGGGAGGAGGAGAGGTAAAAGAGAAAGGGGAGGGAAAGGGAACCAAATAAAGGTGCTTTAAACAGAAAGTATTTATTTCTGTTCTTTAGTTTTTCTGTTGCCATTTATGCACTGGACATAATGAAGTCTTAATATGTTATTATTTTATAACAAATAATTTTGCTTTTCTTCTTTAAGGCTTAAAATGTTTCACTGTTGACTAAATTCTTTGAAGAAACATTAAATTTGTTCTAAGTTTATGATCAAATTGCTTTTCATAAAATGGAAAAAAATTTAAAACTATTAACTCTTGTTAATAAGACAATGAGTCTTTCAAAATCATGTTATATAGTGATATGTGGTCATTTAATTTATTCACAGCATATTAATATAAAAAGAATTAAAACTAATTTTGGCACTAATATTTTATAACTTCTAGGAAAATCTATAAATATAATTCAATAAATAATAAAGAACTGATTATATATCACGTGAGTGCTTTTTATACTTCACCTAATTCACCAGAAAATCTGTTGCTGTAGTTCATTTTACAAATCAGAAAACATTCTCAAAGAGGTCCAATATATTTTTTAATGTAACTATCCCACTTCTTTTTAAGAGTTAATAATTGTTAAAATAATGAGCTTGTCATAAATATCTTCTACTTCCTCCTCTTACCTCTGAAACCAACATATCCTATGCTATAGAAACTTCTTTTCACCAAGAACGCCATCACAAAGAAGAAAATATTCCTTTATGCAACTAGCTCTTGAAAACTCAGACAGGAGGCATCATTTGTTTCAAAAGCATACGTGTACCTCTTTGAATGACAGCCGCACCCTCAGTGATTCTAGAACTCTTCTAAGGTCAGTCATTGAAATAAGTGCTCTTAGAAAATGCACCCACCGGGTCTTTTCCTTCTTTTCCTGGAAATATTCCATCTCCCCTGGCTAGAGCTCAAATATCTGAAAACTTTATCTGTCCGAAACATAGCTACATTTATCATTAGGATCTATAAATTAATAAAATATTCAAGGAGATGTTTGCCTAGGATCGGCACAGTAGATATCTTTCGACTTGAAATTCTCAGGTAAGGGTGTCAAGAGAAGGAGAACTTCGGACCAGTGTTCATTGGTTCCTCTCGGGACCCTGCACACTGGCCCTCCACTGGTAATAATATGTAGTCTAAACTATAATTAATCTTTTCAAGACCCAACATGAAGCAGATTTGAACAGTCCTGTGGTAGTGCAGGTAGAGTCACTCTAGATAACAAATATGTATTAATTTAAAACGGAAGTGAAAGAAAGGTTTCCAACTGGTATTCTCAGGAACCCAAGCTGTAGATAGTAACTTCACAGACAAGGGTTAGAGCATGGCTTACTTGCCTAATTTCTTAAATTTGCTAAAGACAAAATAGCTTTGTGTAAGGCAAGATAGCTTCCTTCATCTGTTGCTCTGTGCAATAAGTATGCTGCTCTGTTTTAAAAGGAGCTAAAGGTGTAGGGAAGGTGGGACAGGTAGGGGAAGGGTAAAAAGGGAAAAGAAAAAAATGTGAGATAATGAAAAGATGAAAATAAAGTGGTTGTAGATGGGGAGGGGAGGAGGGGGGTGAAGGGAGGGCAGGGACAAGGGGAAAAAATGAGAATCAAGACTTGTCATGTAGAGGCACAAGATCCTAACAATGAATGTAACATGTATCCCTAAAATGTACCAATAAACTTAATTAAAGCTGAAAAAAAAAGAGCTATTTGGTACAATGTATACACACATTTACAAGCTTATGTGTTTAACTAAGTTTTGGAGATTTTCATAGAAAGGAATTACTACCTGATGAATTGATTTCATTTAACCAAATTAACTCCGTTAGTTACCCGAAAGATTAGACACTATTATACTCGTATGCAGGGAGTTACACAGGAGTACAAAATGTACATCAAGGACCAATTACACATGAAGAACTGATAATTATCAAAGCTGGTTAATATTTCTGAATTATTAAGTCTGACAGTATAATCCCGCTTTCTGTGTGTTGTCTAGTCTATCGATACCAGATGCTTAATGCACAGTAAAATGTGATAATGCAGTAGATGTTAATGCAATTCTATAAAATAAAGAAAATTACTTTGTGAAACACAAAATACAACACTCAGAAACTGAATGTTAAGAATTGATTTTAAACAAAGACATGGCTGTAAGTCTGGAAACATTAAATTTCAAATATTCATTTTATTTTTGCATACAATGGGGTTTATAAGGCTGCATTTGCCTTCTAACCAGGACATCTGGTTAAAGATGGCCCCTTCTATCATTCTTACTGTCTGTCAAAGGCCATTAAAGGGGGATATAAAAATGCACCTTCCCTCAAATACTGAGATTGCTGTGTAAATTCCTTTTCAAAGTCCATATTTGAATATTATTGCAATGATTTCACCTGTAAAGACATTATTTTGGGGTAGTGGGTCATTCACCACCAAGCTGACATTCACCCTGCCTCAGTAAGGATCGTGTTAAGCTTTTTCTCTTAAGTATGTACTCAAAACTAATTTCTACACAGCAGTATTAGAGGTAAGTAAGAACCATGCACTCAAATATTTGGTTTGGTTAAAATGCTAGTTACAAAATTCACTAAGTGACACAAGGGAGGAAAAATCTCTAGAGCCAATTATGCATGATATACTATAGATGATTATGAGAGCTTATTAATATTTCTGAATTATTAACTCTGACAGTACAATCACATTTTCCTTGTCTCTTCTGTTGACACCAGATGCTTAATGTAGAGTAAAATGTGACTATAATATTATCTGTTATATTTGTGGCTAGAAAACAAAAGTATACATGCTGTGAGTATGAAGACATACATAACATATAAGACAAAACAGATGTCTTCTTAAGAATTTTCACTCATTTAAAGTGGGTGAATCTGCCAGAAAAAAGTATGAGCAAGAGGAAATTTTCTATGACAAAAGAGATTGCATTTCAGGCCTGGGATAATAGGATGTGTCACTTTTATAAATTGGCATTATTAGTTACAGAGGTGATGAGATATTATGCATCACACTCTGCCTGCACAAACTGAAATTTCAGTTTGTATTAACCCTGGTCAGTGAAGTTTCTTAATGAGAATAGCTAACATTTATTTAGCTCTTACAACATACTGAGTGCCCTATGTATATTAATTTAATCATCGTAATGGTCCTGTGAGGTAGAAATTATCATTATCCTCTGTTTATAGATCTTTATTCCAACTGGAGGCTGAATAGGTTGAGCAACTATCTCAAGATCACAAAAGTATTAAATAGCACTAGTTAGATAGTAACTAAAACTTGATCCTGGGATATCTGGTTTCTGAAACTACATTCTTACACATACATCAACATCATCATTCAATAGCTAGCATACTCAAATAATCATAAAATTCCAGTCTTCAAAGAACTCAAGCAGCTATGAAACAGAAAATGTTAAGACAGCAATGTTTTTACCTTGTACCAGGCTATGATACTAGTCTTGCCACAAAGTCAACACTGGCTGCATCAGTATTAGCTTATTTTATGTTTAAATGAAAATAAAACTCCAAAGAACTTTAATTTGCTTTTATACAAAGTTGGTCAAATTCCATGGATTGGAATTTCAGCAGGTACCTTGGTTTCACATTCTGGAAGTTAGATTTATACAGAAAAATAAGACTTTATCTTTGCAAAATATTTTAAAGAGAGGGGAGTATTGTTTAATATTCAGAAAGGGATAATATACACCAATTTTTGTGCAAAAATTAGCATAGTTTATATTGTCATAACAGCTGTCATCAGAATTTCCTTCAAGAACAGAATTAGTTTCCCAAACCAAGAGACTCTTTAAAGTGGGGCAAGAATGGAGTGGAGATTTAAAGGGAAGGCATAACGTATGCTGAGGAGTAGTAGCAGTTTTTCTCAGAGTGGAACTGCTCACCTCTTCCCCTTGTTGCCAAAGTGGTCAGTAATCTGTAATAAAATTCAGAAATAGTCTATAGATAAGATTTTGTAGTGGCTGTTTGCACCGAAAGGCAGAATTTCAGGCTGGCACTTACATATTACAGACAGAGGCAAAATGAGCCAAGAAATAAAAGTACTAGGATAGATTTTGTCCTCTGAAAGTTTGCAGAAATCATGAAGTAGGCTTTGCCTTCCTGCAAGCCAAGGAATTGACACACTGGTTGGAAGCAATTTTAGTTATGTCAGAAGAGGCAGAGAAGCCCAAACCTGGTCAATTCTGGGTGCCACTATTAACATGGGAAGATTCTATAGTTTACATAGACAGAAGTTTGGTTTTGTTGTAGTTTCAAAATTGTTATCTTTAAGAAGTAGATGATAAAATTAGCAGACATTACAAGGAGAAAGCAGTGTTTTCTTTGGTCAAAGAAAAATGTAATCAAACACTCAACTCTCTGTAAACTACAGTATATAGTGAATTATTTCAAAAGCTGGAAAATTTGAGGTATGGCAAAATATTCCAATGTATTTGGTTTATTCTTTCATCTGATTATTTTCAAGCATGTTGAATCTTGAAAGTATGATTTTTCAAGCTTAAAGTTGAGTAGGATGGGGTATGTTTAATATACTGTTGAATAAATATAAAGAACTCCCAAGAACTCCCAATTTTTACAGATAAAATTGATCTCAAAGAAATTAAACTAATGAAAACTTGATTTAGAAAAAGTCTCACAAATAAAAACAGCCTGGAAAACTGTACTTTAAATCATGTATGAAATTTGACTACTTCTCACTTCAACCTGCTAGGCTATCCATCAGAGAGTCCCTGTATATTCTTGCCAAGTGAGTCAAGAGTGAAAGGGCCTGACCACTTCTCACTCAAGACATTTCTCAGGATCATATTTGCAGTGAGCAACCCCAAGAAATAGAGCAATGTCACTCTCCAGGACAAAGAGCAGGGTTGTTTATTCCTACTACTATGAAAAGATGCACTACTTTTTTTAATTTAGAGAATACTTCATTAGTTTCTGTAATCAAATCCATGTAGATAAGACCTTAAATATTTAATATAGTGCATTACATCTGTACAAGTAGAAAATAAATTAGGCTTAACATTTCTAGACCAATATGGCTGTTAATTTCTATACACTGCCTACTCAACACAGTAAACTGGGGTAACTTTTTCCAAAGTTGACAGCACAGTTAAAGTTTCCAAAAATTCAAATTATACACACACACACACACACACACACACACACTCTATCTATCTATCTATCTATCTATCTATCTATCTATCTATCTATCTATGGAGAGAGAGCGAGAGAGAGAGAGAGAGAGAGAGAACAATAATAGCAGTATGTTATGCATCAATAGGAGCAACAGCTTTTCCAGGTCCTGCAGTGATCTGAACAAAATTACAGAGACATCCAGAACACTGCATTTAAAAATTAAAAAAAGAAAGAAAAGAATAATACCCAGAAAACAGCAAAGTTCTGTTACTGTTGTGGTGTCCTGCACCGTATTTTTTTATTAGCATCTTAATCATCATCTGGAAAGAAAACATTCTAGAGTAACACCTTTAAAAACAGATCTGATAAAACAGGTCACAACTGCATATCATAAAGCAAGTACAAGATATTCTACATTCACAGAAGTATGATACAGTATTGTCCTACATCTATAATACTAGAGGATTCAGTTAAAAAGGCATTATTTCAGACCTGATTCTACTTTTCCGGCAGAAGCCGAAAAGGATGATATGACACAGCTCAGTAAAAAAATCGTACTTTCTTAGATATGATTTCCTTTCATTAATGACACAGTTTAACTACTCATTCTCTTCATTAACATTAGCTAAAACCCGTTTTTTAAAAACCTGGGGTAAGCACAAAACAACATAAAAACAAAAGAAGGATTCATACAGAGATGATTGAGTGAAGGCAAGCAAGACTCAACCTATCTAGTACTTTATCAAATCTGTCATGTTTGAAAGAGCTCCACCAAAGGAAAACGATGCCAAGTAGTGCTTCAAAGCTTCGAACCACAACCAAAATACTGCATCCTTTCAAAGAGAATTAGTAGGCAAACGTCACTCATTTGGGTATGTTCAAGGACGCCAACGTCAATATTTAATCATCTGCTTGCTCATCCAGGAAGAAGGGGAAATCAATTACTACAGTACTTTTATTTTGTTCAACCCAATCACCATGTTACAAAAATAGCAAGCTGCCATAGAAGAAACATAAGGCTCCTCTATCCAGCATCAGTTATCTGCAGTGCTTCACCTTCAGGCCTATAAAAACTATAACCATATCCAAAGAACATAAGGGAGCAGAGAAACCCTACCTGATGTATTAGCTGGGACCACTACGAAAAAGACACATTTCTTAAAATCAGCCTTCCGCAGCTTCAGCACATGCCCAATGATGTTGCATTAATGTATTTCCTCCAAAGGACAAGTGTAACTGATGCAAACACTTGCTAAGGGTAACAAAGTCCTTTGTCTTTACTCAAAAGTCTCATACCCTTTGCAAGAATCTATTGTGAAATGGGAAGAAAGGGGCTAAAGGTGTACGGAAAGTGGAAAGGGTAGGGGAAAGATAATAAGGGAAAAGAAAAATATGAGAAAATGAAAAAATGGAAATAAAGTGTTTGTAAATGGGGAGGGGAGGAGGGGTTGAAGGGAGGGCAGGGACAAGGTGAAAAAATGAGAACCAAGACCTGTCATGTAAAGCTACAAGATCCCAATAATGAATGTAACTGTACTGTATACCTAAAATGTACCAATAACCTCAATAAAAGAAAAAAAAACATATTAGCTTCTAGGTGGAACAACATCAACCCCCAGGCTCCTGATACTCATAAAATACCACTGTAGTTTAATATTAGTATCATCTTTTACTTGGATCACTGTAATAGTTCCTTTATTGGTATACCAGGTTCTTCTTTGTGGTCTTACTCACAATAATTTTATTAGACATAAGTCTGATGACATCACTCCTGTGTAAAACATTTCAATAGATTCTTATTTTTGCATACACATTGTTCATCTTTCAACATTGCATATTTTACTCTCTACTTGGTTTTTTATTTGCTCTTATAAATTATTTATTTTGCTTATTGTTGGCCTTCTCCACTAAGATGTAAAATCTATGAAGGAAGAGAATTTGTCACTTCTAGAACAGTACCTGATATAGAGTAGCCATAAATATATATTGCATTCATTAATAACAAGGACTTGTGAAGGTAATCAAAGAATTACTGAGAATAAAATAAGTTTATTCACTATGCTAACCTAGTTGAAGGAAAAGGTGGATTGAGAGATATCAGATCATTGTTTTTAGAATATATTCTACATAATATATCATCCCCACGCTTAGCAGCCTGAAACAATCTGTTGCTCTTCAGAGTTCTTTGACTTGACTGCATTCTGGTAGGCAGTTCTTGATTGGAGTCTCACAGATGCGTGGTACCAATAAACTCAATTTTAAAAATCTTACTGCTTTAGGTTTTCTGCCTATTTGGTATAGAATATAGTCATAGTTTCTTTATATTCTACATATCTGATAATGATGTTTCATTTAGTATTAAAACATGACATTTTAATTGAGTACTTATTATACACTACTCATCGTATTACAGTTTTATGCATTATTTCACAAGAAATACAACTTCTTATACATAAAGAAATTAAGTCACAGAAAAGTAAAAGACACCTGGCTAGTGATATATGCTAAATGCTCCCAATTTTAAAATATTTATCTACTGACTGCTTCATTTTATATTTTTTCATTATTTGAAAATCCAATTTACAATGTTCAAGAAAATAAGATTTGACTATAGAACTTTCCACCTGGAAGCCCAGTAAATTCACTTTTTAATGAGGCTTCAGAATGCCTAAGTTTCTACTTGCTTATTTTATTTTTTGGGGGGTGTAAAAGTTTATTTTTCTTTTTTTTCCAGCTTTAATTGAGTTTATTGGTACATTTTAGGGATACAGTACAGTTACATTCATTGTTGGGATCTTGTACCTCTACGTGACAAGTCTTGGTTCTCATTTTTTCCCCTTCTCCCTGCCCTCCCTTCACCCCCTCCTTCCCTCCCCATCTACAACCACTTTATTTCCATCTTTTCATTATCTCACATTTTTTTCTTTTCCTTTTTTACCCTTCCCCTGCCCATCACTTGCTTATTTTGTTGTTCTCCTTTGAGATAGATATGCCAGCCATTTTTCTTTTTCTATGTTCATTCATTTACTTCCACTAATCTGTCAAATTAATACATCTCCCATTCCATGAGGCATATGACATTTATAAATCACAACTACATTTTTTTATTTTCCCTTCCCTAATGTAATCTTTTTTTGTTTTTTTAGAAAAAAAACTGACCAGTATCAGTTATTGAGTAAAACACATGTTACTTGAGATGCTCAGAGAACAAAAATCTGAATAAAGAAACTACTCAGAGACATCTCAGGGATATTTGCCTTATGAAAAAACACATAAAGTGTGCTTACACAGGTAATAGTATGAGCACTTTTTTCAAACAGCCCATAAAGTCGCATTTGGTCAAATGAACATAGAATGATCATGATTCAAAAATCAATTTGAAAAGATTTCAGACGTCTTTGTTCAAAGAAGTCTTCCCCTACCAGGTATCTAGTGCTTTGTAGAAAGTGAGGGCAACCCAAGGTTAATTGTTGTTCTTGCACAAATCACATAAGTCCTTTTGCATGGATCAAACACATAATATAAACAAACAGTATTTATGTGCTACTCCTCCAGCATCATTGGCAGGCATCTAAATTCCAGTTGATAAGAATGACTCAGCTTGTTGAAAAAAAAAAATGTTCATTTTATTCCCCAGTGGATACTTCTGGAAGAATTGTGTGAGACAAAATTTGCTTTTCTGATGGATAATTATGCCCTGGAAGATTGGACAATGAATGTTTTTCAGATATTTTTTTAAAGACTCTATACATCTATTTAAATTCAAGTACCTTTGTCTGTTTTACAGAAATGTAACTGACTTTTTTTTTTCAGTTTAAGTTTGAAGGAAACTTCTTTTCAATCAGACTTTTAGTACAATTTTTCTTTCTAAATTTCTTACTGTGCTTAATTTAAGAATTTATTTTTCCGCAAATAGAAAGTCAAAGTTATTCTAGTAATTATTCTTGGTAAATATGCTTGCATTATGGTCCTTCATATACATATCAACAAAATTTGGGGCAGGGTAAGAAGATTTTAGTTACTTTTTTCTGGCAGATTTGGAGAAGTACCATCCTGACACCCCCTCCACACCCCATTGAAAGAGGACCTGCTGCATAGCTCTGAAGAGTATGATCAGAGATAGCCAGCTCTCACCTTCATCAAGGTCTGCCTCAGCTTCAGAGTGGGCCTCACCCAGGGCACAGCCTTTCCAGAGGGCTTGCACACAATGATAGTATGAAGTAGGGGTAGAAAGCAAGCCTGGCTAATTTGACCCACTCAGGAACACTGAAAGATAATCTCTAATCCAGAATTCTCCAAGAATTGGCCAAGGTTTCATTGGTCTTAAGATCATGGCTGTACTTCTAACAAAATATGCTTCTCACGATTACTTTCATGGCTATTAACTACTATAAACATAACATGTTTCCATTTATGCTTTGAAGAGACAAACCTATGAGTTACTTGAGTTACTTTAACTTTTTCTATCTTCATTTAACAGAATATTGAAATGGCTTTTCGTTTGACTATGAAATTGAAGACTGAGAACAAAGGCCCAACAGTCCAATATCAAAGAATTAGATAACCCCTCTTTTCCAGTTTCATTTCTGACCAAACTGACTTATTCTCAACCCCAGCCACCAGATGGACAAGAAGGGAATATTTACCAGGACCATTTCCCCCACTCTATCTCTTTGCTCTGGAACCTCAAGAAAATCATTCATAGAGATTTGAGATATCTTCGACAAGGGAAGGCTCATCTTCTATTCTACTACTGATTATTTAAGAGGGAGGGGATGAGATGAGAGAACTGGCAAGTGGTAAGATTAAATAGCTTATGGGTAGGTGTGTGTGTTTGTGAGCTTCTCACTGGTCAAGTGGATGTAGCTCATAGGGCCACACTAAGGCTATTTTAGGAGCCCACCTCCAAGAGAACTGATTATCTGGGGAGGTAGATACATGAGGAAAATATGTAGGATAGACTATCAGGGAAGGGGCTAGGAAGGCAGAGTCCTCTCAGAATACATCTACTTCAGGATCCAAGCAGCAGAGAGACCTCTGCTCCAGCCTCCCCTGGGGGGATACACAGAAAGGGATTAACACTTACAAAGTAATATCACACAACATTGCTAGCCTATATCATACACGAAAGAATGTAAAAGTGCAATACCAAAGTTGCAGAAGTATGTTCTGCTCTTTTCCTTCCTTAGCATGGGGGACTAAAGAATTTAGCATAGAGTAGGAATGGAGTGAAGAAGAGTCAGACCAGAAGCTGGCTTTGCATCTTTCTGTTAGTGCTCTTCAACAGACATGTGTAGGCTCTGAGAACATGGGAAAACAGAAAACAAAATTTGGTATAAGATAAAAAGTTTCAATTGGATTAACCTGGATTGGAATTTGTGTGCCTAAAAGTGACAAACAGGCTGTAAGGTTTGTGGTAGATATCATTTGCAAACCTGAAGGACATTTATAACAGTGGAAGGCAGTTATGAGAGAAAAGTAAAGATGTATTGTTTGTGCCTCATTAAGTATGTCATTCTTCCAAACCATTGTTTCAGAATGCTTGCACACCGGATGGAGATGAGTTTTTATTGTTCTATTATCAAAGGATTAAATTTCTATCTTATTTTCAGAAAAACTCTTATATGCAGATAGACCTTACAGAAAAATTAAAAAAAAACTCAAGATTAAAAAAAACTCAAGATAAAACTATCATACACTAGGGATACTTAGAAGCATTGAAATTATTTTGTGTAATTGACCAAAAGGAATAAGAAAGAGGCCATTGTACATTAGCTAAAATAAAACTTAATTGTCCTTCAATGTATAACTAACTGTAGCCCACTGATCCTGCTTCACAGCAGCCTCAAACATCAGAACCCTTGTCCTCTCTGTTATTCTGTATAACTTTACCACTATGTAACCTGGACCTCTCTCACCCGCCTTAACCTTCAAGAATTCACATTTTCATAGTAATCTCTCTGTCTCAACTCTTGCCTGACATCTCCCAGGCCTTCATTTCTTTGGACCCTTTCCTTCTTCATGGTGGTATCAGTCTCAAACTTTCCCCTGCCTTCCTATCATACCTAGATTGGGGGCCATGTCAATATTTGCCCTGGTTTATGCATGGTGGAAATTAAAAAGCAGCTGGTCTGATCAAGAGTGAGGATAAGACATTACCTGTCAAGTTTGATTTTCACCTAGAAATAGAGTTGTTCCAGGAGAAATAAAAGGTGCAAGCCAAATAAGATACACCTCACAGACCATCCATTTTACTTCTAAGGAGGTGATGGCAGTACTGTTTCAGCAGGTGTCAGCTACAGGTGACTTTCTTCTTTGTACTGCATTTGATAGTGATATTTTGTTCAGGAAGGTTGAGGTAAGAAAAGGAAAGACCATTATATAGTAGTTCCTCTACTAAGGAACTCGTACATAACAAGAAAGGGCAGCAAGTGGGAAGCATTCATAGCGGAATCAGGTCTCACAGACTTGAGGATAAAACACACAGAACCAAGGCTCAATAGGGAAGAAGATGCTAGTAAAGATGGAGGGTGGGTGGATGCCTAGAATTACAAGAGAATGCTTGCTGGTACAAATGACACAGATTCCTATCAGTTTTCCATTGCTGATATAATAAATTACCAAAATCCTGGTGAATTAAAACAGTACAAATTTATTGTTTTATAGTAATCTCACTAGACTAAAATCAAGATGTCAAAAGGACTGAGATCCTTCTAGAGAGAATTCATTCTTTGCCTTTACCAGCTTCTAGAGGCTGCTTACATGTCTTAGCTGTAGATTTCTGCCATCCTTAAAGCTAGTAATTGCATCACCTGACCTATGCTCTTGTCATTACATCTATTTCTGACCTGCCTGTATCCTTATTTCCCTTAGAAGGACCTTTGGGATTACAACGTACATACCCAGATAATCCAGCATAACCTCTCCATCATAAGATCCTTATTTTAATTATATCTACAAAGTTCTTTTTTCTTTTTTGGAACAGGAGTCAAACTCAGGTCCTTGTGCTTGCAAAGCAAGCGGTGGGACGACTGAGCTAAATCCCTGGTCCTACAAAGTTCTTATTTATATAGAAGGTAACATTCACAGATTTCAGGGAATATAGGATGAGAACATTTGGGGGGGGGTATTTCCTACCTATCACACAGGAAATTGGAAGGTAAACTAGAGATTTGTGAATTTTGAAATTGTAAAAGCTTGAGGCATTAATCCACTCAGTACAGCAGTGAGGGCTGGCATGTCCACAAATATTATGTATATCCTCCGAGAACACATAGCTAACGAGCCAGGTCTGGGATCCTTCTTATCTAGTTTCTATGAATGAGGACCATGGTATTATAAGATCCTAGGAAAATGTTTGACAATCCCTCAAATATATATATTTATATATAATATATAACAATAAATATATAATGCATACTCATAATACTTGAAAATATAAAATAAAATTGAAATATTTTTATTAAATGTCATTAAAATATACTATCATGATATTTTTTAATTTGGGATTTATAATTACATAGTAAACACCTTTTTAAATTAAAGATTGCAAATATACATGACAAGAAATGAAGATACTAAATAAAAATTTCAATTATACATATATATGACAGCAAAAAAGTTTATGAAATAAACAAAAATTTATACAACACAAACTGATAATCCAAATACATTATTAGTTTGATATGATCTTCAAACATTATATGTTCCTTCTCATTTTCTTTTTATATAATATTTTTGAAATAATGTATTTACAAATAAAACAAAGTTACATACTATAGTTGAGAAACTGTCCTCAAAATTTTATGATTTATAAACTCTTTGGTTATGATTAATTTGATAAGTATCATATGCTTGTTGATTGTATCACTTACATTTTCTAACAAAACTTCCCACACAAAAGAAATATACTTACATTTGAAATCCAAAAGCAACTAAAAGAGTTCACATTTTTAAGATCAGATTTTTCTGTTTCTATTTTATTACAACCCATTCTTTTTATTATATTTTTATAAGCATAACGATAGAATGTAGCACCAATACATATATAATATTCTTCCCAAACAAATGACTATGAATTAAATCAAGCATGTAATTTAGAGAAATCAAGGTTGGCAGAGAAACTATCGATATGCCAAATATGCAAAATTCTACCACATTCACGACCATGTTTCTTATTTAATACTGCACACATATATGTAAAAACATAGCCCCACATATATACACAATGCATATTTTCTACAATACAATATATACTTTGGTATAATAAAATAGTGCAGTGATGAGGGGAATGTTTGTGATTTGTGTGATTTGAGAAAAACAAGTATCTTTGAGGCAGTTGGAGAATTTGTAATATGTACCAGATACTGAATGATATTAAAGATTTATTATCCATTTATTTAAGTATAGTTATGATAAAATTTACTTAAAAATTAATATTTGTTATCAGTTGAAAATAGGTACAAAGATATATTGATAACATAACAAAATTTGTCTTAACAAATTTCCAAGCAAACAAGCTGTAGTGACAGAAAAGGAAGTTTGCAGAAGGCAGAGATGAAAGAGGAGAATGACAGATAGACCTTAATACTTTTCATACTACTCATATGTACAGATTTCATAAATTCTCAAATAAAAAAGGAAAGAAAATGAGAACCAAAATAACTCATCAATTTGGTAGACCACCATATAAAAACAAAGATTAATGTGTTGATAAATTTTAAAAATACGAAATGTAAAGCCTGAGATTTAGCTCAGCAGTGCTGCTCCTGCCTAGCCAGAACAATGTGCTGAGTTTAATCCCCAGCACCAGGGAGAGAAAAAGAAAAAAAGAAGAAAAGAGAAAAGGAGCATATGTGCTTTCTAACATACTCAATAGATTAAAAATAAATTATTTGTTATCTCTTCCTCTCGAATTGTTCCCTTCACAAGGATGTAGTGACCTTCTCTGTCTCTTTCATTCAGTTTAGGTTTGAAATTTACTTTGTCTGTGAATAAGATTGCTACCCCTGCTTTTTTCTGGGCTCCTGTTACATGAAGAACTTTGACATCCTTTCACTTTCAGTCTGTGGGCTTCTTTTTGCACTAGGTGTGTCTTGTATACAACATATTATTAGATTTTGCTTCTTAATCCATTCTGCCAGTCTATTTCTCTTGATTGGTGAATTGAGGTCATTGATATTGATGGTTATAACTGATATGTAAAAACTTTATTATTGTCATGTTTTTTTTCTGCCTTCTCCTTTTAGTTTCTTACCTTGCCTATTTGATTTGCTCTGTTGGGCCTCATTGTGTTGTTACTTTCATTGTCTTTTTCTAGGATATTTTTTAGAATTCCTTGCAGTGCTGGTTTGGTATTCATGAAGTTTCTCAGGTGTTCTTTGTCATGGAAGTATCTTATTTCCCCATCCATTTTGAAAGAAAGTTTTGCAGGATACATCAGTCTAGGTTGGAGGTTGTCTTCTTTTAGTACTTGAAATGTCTCATTCCAGGCTCTCCCTAACCTAAAGGTTTGTGTTGAAAAGTCTGCTGTGATTCTGATGGGCTTTCCTTTGCACGTGATTTGTTTCTTATCTCTTACTGCTTGTAGTATTTTGTTCTTCTGTTGGGTTTCTGGGATCTTGATTATTACATGTCTAGGTATATATATATATATTTTTTTTATCACAGCTAGTTGGAGTCCTATATTCCTCCCTTATCTGTATGTCAAAATCTTCTCCTCTGTTTGGGAAGTTTTCTATAATTAATTCTGTGAATAGCTTTTTAAAGTCATTTGCATTTTCTCCTGCTACTGCTTGGATTCCTTTCAGTCTTATGTTATTCTTCTTTGCATTATCTAAGAGTCGTTGGATCAATTTCTCATGATCCCCTACTGTTTTTAAGAGACCTCTCTTTTCACGGTCACTGACTGCAATTTTATCTTCTATAACTGAGAGTCTATCTTCAGACTCTTTATTCTGTTGTGAATACTCTCAATGGAGTTTTTGATCTCCTGGATATCTGCTGGAATCTGCCCTGTAGATTCCATTTCTTTCTTATATTGGGCATTTATTATTTCCAAATCTTTCTTAGGCTGGGCATTCATGGCTTCTATTGTGGTCCCGAGTTCATCTATTTTCCTCTCAGTTTCTGTTCTAGAGTCTCAAATTATAACTTTCATTTTGCCCGTCATCTCTATAATTATCTGGGAAATTACTTCTGTTTTAAATTTTTCTAGAGCCTGATTGATCAGTTTTGTTACTTCCTGTGCTTTGATTTCAGGGTATCCTGATTGTTCACTGTCAGACTTTTCATCCTCATTTGCGACACTGTTTGCCATTGGTGAACTGGAAGTCTGTCCCTGTATCTTGCTTAAGCAGTTTCTCATTTTTACTGTTGTTGTTGGGTTGGCCTTAGTTTAACATTTAGGTTGCTACTTAAATCTTCATGATATAGTTGGGCTTCAGCCCATGGGTCTCTAATGACTCATATACATTCTCATTTTCATAGTACCAAAGAAAACAGCTCATTGAATCAATCACAATCCTTTATCGTAATTGATACAATCAGCACTACAATATGATCAAGCACAACTTGCAAACTTACCCCTTGTGGTAGTCATCAATCACCTTCAAACAATGTGAATTAAATTAAAATTAAGAAGCAATCCAAAATATGTTTGCAGTAAATAAACTTTTCAATAAGGATATTTACCATTTAGGACAGAGGCTTAAGACAGAGTTAGGACAAGAGGAGTAGATAAGTAAAAGAATTAGACAAGGTTTCACATGAAGCCAGAAGATGTAGAATGACCACACAATCATCAGTAAACTGTTAAATTCAAAGGGATAAACAGAATAGAAGTATAATAACCCTTGAGTGAGGCAGAATAACATAAGAAAAGAACATAAAGGAAAGAGAAAAAAATAATAAAAGAAGAAATCTGAGTTACGATAGGAGCAGAAACAAAAAGGGAAATGAGGGATAATATAGTGGAACAAGAGACTGAGTTGGAGAAAAAGGACAGAAAAAAAAGAATTTGCAGAGCGGAATGAAAAAAAGAAAAAAATGAATTTGAAGGGCCTCTTTCAGGCTATATTACTGCTGTCATAATATACAACATACGCTGCCATGTGCAGAACCAAGTCCCCTGATCTCAGCTAGCTGGTGGCAGAACCCCACAAAGCAGACTGACCTTGGGCTACAAGACCCAGACTGAGTTCTCCAACCTCCAGAAGGGTTGAACTCCACTCAGTTCTACTACAGGTTTCCACCACCACTTCTTTAAAGATGTTCAAAGTTGGGAGTGCCAGAAAATACCCTTTATGACCACCTCTGCCTCTACAGAGTAGGTCTAAAGACTGGTACAATCAGGAGGTCTGAAAGTACGAGGGCGGTGTTGGGGGGTTCATGGGCACCTGCATGGCTACATTTCTGGTGCTGAAGTTGGCAGCAGCTGTTCCAGAAGGGGAGGGCCCAGCCAAGCAGGCCCTCTGGCGCTGGAGATGGTGGGATGCCGACATAGTAAACATCTTTAATAATGAGTTTGATTTTTATTCTCAAAGTTACTGAAGATAGTAGGATGATGCCTCTAAATCACATGCAAAAAAATTTAAATAAATTTTTGAAGACAGTAACAACAATTATAAAATGCTTTTCATCTTTACAGTAAAAAATTATTTTTACTGTGAGTTGTGAGTATATTTTAATATATGAAAATGCATAAGGCCCAACATAGTCTTAAAAGCACACAAAGGAGATAATCCCAAGGCTTATGACCAGAAAAATGTATCCTGGGAATTTAACCTTGAATGAACTCTTAATGAAATGTTTGGTTCAATATGACTGAAGTAGATCTGAAGAAGCTAAAACTCCAAGTAGATATGAAGAAGCTAAAACTCCAAGAACTTCATTCAATCCACGGAACTGCAAAAGAAGAAATTACTCCAGCTGCCCAAATGATCTCCTTCATTTGTTCTGTTTTAGATTAGAACTTAGCATAATGAGAAATATAGAAAATTAGCAGTTTCCCTTCAGTTCAATTTGTATATTTGAAAAATTGGAAGAGCACTGAACTGTTTGAGAGGAATTTAATCATCTTGACACTCGTAAAGATGGCTAAATAGAGGCAACTAGGACTACTTTCTTCCTTCATTAAGAAGGAAGTGAGCTCCCTGATCGTCTGTCTCTTGAAGGCATCACTTCCATTCCCCTCTATCTTACAGAGCCTATCTCTTACAATGCAGGGCACCCATCAGGCATAAGTCATAGTCACTCTTCTGGGCCAAGATTTGTTCTTGAGTGACCTACTCTGAGCAAGAAAAGTAGCTACATTTTGATGTGACTACGGGAGAACAATGGAAATCGGGAGAAACTGTGGGAAACATGATTCAGAGACTTGAGAAATAACATAGTAAGAGAAACAAAATATCCTGGCATCTGCCACCCTGGCTTCATCCCTGGGGTAGGGAAGTCTCCCTTTGTAGGGGTAAAGGTTAAAGAACTATCAGCACTGATGCTGGTAATCCTACCTATTGGAAACTTTCATAATACTTATGGGCTTGCAGCTCACCGAGATCTGTAACCTGAGATTTTTATAGTAGCCTTGCTTTAGAAAATGATTTTACAACATCTCCCAGTAAACACCCAGGTGCTATAGCCAGGAACCATTTCAAGAAGGGATCTACTATCAGAATGCAGACTGCTTGAGGAGTCAGAAACTCTCATCTACTGGATTCCCATCTCTGGGGCCTCACACACATCCCACTGCACTGGCTCAAAGTAGGTGACTCAACAACAAAGCTTGGCTAAGCAGAGTGACTATGACTTACACCTGATGGGTGCTCTGCATTGTAAAAGATAGGCTCTATGACTCAGAGGGGAATGGAGGTGATGCCTTCAAGAGACAGAAGATCAGGGAGCTTGCCTTCTGTGACCAAGGGCATGGCAGATCATGAGTGGACTCAAACCAGTGTGAGAACTAAAAGCAGATGTCCACATGGTCCTTGCCATCCCTCCTGTTAGCACTGCACAAGGCACCTACTATTAGTAAGGCTTGGAGAGGACACTGTGCTGCCATGCTTTCCTGGCCACAAGGCCATGCAGAGGCAGCCTTGAGCAATGTGATGGCTCTACATGTCAGTCAACACATAGCCAAACAAGGCTGGGAAAAAAACTGAACACTTTGAGCTGTGCCCTCCTACTGCTCACCTCCATGCACATATCAGTTGAAGGGATCAGGAGAATAAAAGCCATTGTCTCAACCCTAGGTGTTCATGGTGAGGGAGCTGCTAAGATCCTTCTCCTATTCCACAGAAGCAGCAGAAAAGCAGAAAGAAACACAGTAGCTATGGCTGCCATAACATATACATGTGGTTCCCACCATTAATTGCCCTCACATCTTGACTGACCAGCACTGCTGTCAGGACTTGGTAAGAGCACCATAGCATGGGTGCTTTGGACCGTAACTACTTCTTTTCATAAAGTGCCTGGGCCTACACCACTTTTTAGTTGGAAGAAAGGCACTTTTGGTCCCTCACCGGTACTGATGCAGTCAGTACCAGAGACTCTTAAAAGTAAGTCAAATTCAACACTGCCTGAGGAAGCCCCCATCATCTGATGGTACCACTGCTTCCATTGTAGGAGCAGCAACACGGCGCACAATGCTGCTATTCCTCACTAGCCTGAACTGCTACAGAGTACTCACACTTATTCGGCCCACCCACAGACAGGTGGTCTCTTTGAATCCAGCACGGGTTGCACTATACCAAAATTTACTAACCTCAGCCAAAAAAGCTATAGGGAAACTACACTATGATAATAAGCCAATATCCCAAGAAGTAAGAAACCTACTTACTAAAAAGGTCTTCCTATAAAAGTGGTAGAGTTTCCTGCTAAAATTCAAAATGGATGAAATGCCTAATAAAGAACTTCAGAGAATTATTATTAAAAAGCTCAATGAGATCCAAGAGAATAAATATAAACCATTAAATGAAATTAAGAAGGCAATATAGGGTATGAATGAGAAATGCAGCAAAGAAAGATTTTTGAAAAACAAAATAAAGCTTGGGAATTGAGTACAGTAAATCAAAGAAAAAATTAGTTGAAAGCTTCAAAAATATGGATCAAGGGGAATAAAGAATAGATGAAAATTAAGATGAGTCTTGAAATATCCCAACCAGATAAAAAGTAAACAAAAAAATAATAATAATAATCCCATCCAGACAAAAAGAAAAAAGTAAAAAATTCTAGATCTTTTGTACACCATTAAATAAGCAAATGTCCACATATTTGGAATATCTGAAGAAATACAGATGAAAGGGCACAGAAAACCTACTCAATGAAACAAGAGCAGAAAAATTTCCAAATCTTGGGAAAGATTTACACATTTATGCATAGGAAGCTTGTACAACCCCAAATAGACATTATAAGAAAAGGTCTTAGTATAGCATATTATCATCAAACTTTCAAAAGTACAGAGGAAATAATTTTTAAAACTGCAAGTGAAGACTTATACCAAGTTACATTTTCAGTTCATCCCCATTAAACTAACAGCAGATTTCTCGGCAGAAACAATATAGGTCAGGGGAATACTGTATGTAATAATTCTAAATACTCAAAAACAGTAACTTTCAACAGAGTATTATATCAGCATACCAGCAAGGCTAGCCTTCATAAATGATGGAGAACTGACCTTCCAAGATAACTGGCACATGCAATGACTTTCTGGATAAACCTGAAAACACAAGAAACAAAAGCAAAATTTGACAAGTGGAATTATACCACACTAAAAAGTGTCTACACAGCAATAGAAACAACAGAGTGATAAGCCAATGTACAAAATGGGGAAAAATATTTGCCAGCTATTCATCTGATAGAATTAATATACAGAATAAGTAAAGAACTAAAAACCTTAAACAATTTTAAGAAATAATCCAACTAAATGTACAAATGATCTGAAGTCATTTGCTGATAAAATACAAATGGCCAATATATGAAAATCCTTAGCTCAATATCCTTAGCCATCCAGAAAATAACAATGCAATATCTCACTCCAGTCAGGATGCGGAAAAAAGGAACTCTTATACAGTACATCAATGGTGGAAATGTAAATTAGTACTGTCATTATGGAGAACAATATAGAGGTTTCTCAAAAAACAAACAAACAAGGGCTGGGGATGTAGCTCAGTGGTTCTGGTGCCTGCCTTGCAAGCACAAGGACCCTAGTTCAATCCCCAGTACCAAACAAAACAAAACAAACAAACAAACAAGAGCTTTAAGATAGAATGACCATATGATCCAGATATCTCACTTCTGGGTATATATCTCAAAGAAATGAAATCAGCATACCAAAGAAGAAATTGTATGTTTATTACAAAACTATTTACAATATCTAAGGACTGGAATCAGCCTAGTTACTCATCAACAAATGAATGGATAAAGGACATACATACAGTATATATATAAATATATATATATGTATATATGTATGTATGTATGTATGTATATGTATAGTGGACGACATTATTCAACCATAAAGAATGAAATCCTGTGATCCTGTGATTTATACAAAACAGAACAGACAGACATTATGTTGTGAGATAAGCTGGACACAGGAAGACAAACACATTACATGTTCTCTCTCATGTGCAAAAACTTGAAAAAATTAACCTGGAAGTATGATAGTAATTACTAGAAACTCTAAAAGGTATGAGGATAGAAATAAGGATAGGGCAGTAAACATTATACGTATGCATGGAAAATTATACTGAATCTCATTAGTATATACAATCGATATATCCTAAAAATTAAAAATATATTTTTAAAGTGCATCATCTCATGCAACTTTCCTAATAATCTAGTAAGATCAGCATTATCAGGCCACTGTGTCCAAGGAGAAATAGCCATGGAAAGGCTCCTAACTTGCCAACAAAAAACATCTAGGAAAAAAGAGGTAGAATTAAATACCAGGTTTTCTGTTTTCTTGAAACTGTTTGATGTTGTTAAATCTTACAGCATCTCAAATTAGAGAAAAACTTTTAAACATTTAGAATTAAATTAACAACACAGGATATGTGCAAGAACACAAGAAATAATTAAATTTTGGTATAAGGCTTCTAGAAGAATTCTTTTTGTCATCATATAAAAATATTCCAACAAAACATATGCACACTGAAAACAAAGTGTATGTCCTCATGTTTCCAATCTTTTTGTCCCAAACATGGATAAATATATTGTGGTATGTTCTTCAAAGAACAGTCATAGCACAATGATCACCATATTTCCATAATAATTAAAGCAAAAAGTAGAAGTTTCAAAAGACAGAACTGCTTTAGGGACAATAACTATACACATACACATTCTTACATGCACCAAGAAATACCAGGATAACTGTTTTTATTTGGACGCATAGAAAGGTAAGAATAAAATAATGCTTTCACTGAACAATAGCATCTGGAGGTGGCCAGACTTGAAGAAGATATTTTGAGACTAGAAATGAGAGGAAAGGTCAGGAAATGGCCAGTGAGTGTTTAATTCAGGTGCTAAGATGAGGACACTGGTCTAGCATTTTAAACAACTAGGTTACAGAAATGAAAAGACCCTGAGTCACTTGTAAATTTCCTATGAGCTAATGGCATATGAGTTAGTTTTCTTCCTCTTTATCATCAGAGTAAGACAGAGTAAGGTTATTAAAAGAGACTGTGACACTTTACATTCATGTTTAGTAAATCATGACTCTCTATTCCCCACTGCATGCAGGAAACACTTCCCTGTCTCACTAGTATTGGGTTTGGTCATATGATTCTTTACACCAATGAAATGTTAATAAACAAGATGCACTCAGACTTTGGATGTCATGTGGGTTTTAATGAGCCGATGATGTCTCATGGAAAGAATGTGCCTTCAGATAGTGCTTGCTCTTTCAGTTGACCTTCATAATGAGATACATGGAGCAGTCCACATACCCCAAGAGCTACTGGTACAAGAAACGGAGAGATGTGTTCTCAACAGTAACTCAAACAGCAGACAAGAGCATACAATCCAGAGATTAGTTTTGGCCAACCAATATACAGTCAATCTAAAGATATGAACTTTTTAAGGTCCTCAATTTAGAAATGGTTTTATTGTAACATTATTACAAGAGCTAAATAAAAAGAATGCACTTCAACAATACACCTATGTCAAGTACTGGAATCCATTAAGGAAAAAAAAAACTTACTTTCCCATTTATTCGATACAAATGTCACTGTAGAGTCTGTGTGTGCACATGCATGAACATGCCTTGCTTATTAAAATATTTGCATAATAGGTTATTAAATATGTACATGTGTTCAAACAAGGTCAGTGTACTATTTTTAAAAAATCTAGAGTTGGTATATTTTTAAGGACTTACTCTTCACAAGATAAATATGAAGAAAAGAAATGGGGAAGGGTAATAAGGTAAAAGAAAAAAATGTGAGATAATGAAAAGATGGAAATAAAGTGTTTGTAGATGGGGAGGGGAGGAGGGGGTGAAGGGAGGGCAGGGATAAGGGGAAAAAATGAGAATCAAGACTTGTCATGTAGAGGTACAAGATCCCAACAATGAATGTAACTGTATTATATCCCTAAAATGTATCAATAAACTCAATTAAAGCTGAAAAAAAATAAAAATAAAAATTTTGGGGAAGATTTCCCTTTGCAGAAAAATGGAGTAGCCATACATTTGCCTCTTTTCACTGCTACACACAACTAAAGACCCAGATATAATATACAAAACTATTATGTATAAGTAGGGTTCTCCAGTGAGAGCAGATAAAATATACATATGAGAGGAATTATTAGATTGATTCACATAATCACAGAAGCTCAAAAGTTTCACTATGGCCATCTGCAAGCTGAACTGACAAGGAGCCAGTACAAGGGGCAGTGAACAAAGCAAAAGCCTCAGAACAAAGGAATGACTGATGAAACCTAAATCTAAGCCCAAAGGCCTGAAATCCCCAGAGGGCAATTGTCCAAGTCCCACAGTCTGAAGGCCAATCAACCTGAAGTCTGAAATTTAAGGACAGCAGCCTTAAAATCAAACTATCACTGGAAGGAAGAGTTACAGAAAGAGGGAATGAAAGAAAGGTGATAGGGGAGAGATGAGAAAGAGATAAGGGAGAAAGGAAGAAGAGATGGGAATGACAGAGTAAAAAACACTTAAGCAAAAGTCTGTCTCTCATTAGCCGAAGGATCAGAAGACACGCAGATTACAAAAACAGAACACTTTTATATAATGTAACACTATCCAGCCAAACAACACAAAAACACTATGGCTCTAACCCTCTCCATGTCACCAAAGGCTGAGGGCAAACTGAGAGCTTATACCCTTGCCAGGCTCCAGCAAGGTACCTGAATGTTGTCAGAAGGTTGGTATCAGAAAAGGTTAAGGAAGGAGCCAGAAAGCTTATCCTCATTAGGCAATGGGCCCTTCCCTTCCTGAGTGACTGGAAAGACCACATAGGGAAGACTACTCTTAAATTCCCCTGTCCCTGATAGGTGATATAATAGAGATCATTAGAGAGCAGTAACAAGGCACTCACTCCTACCCCTCTCAACCAGAAGGTTTCAGCAGGCACTCAAAGGGGAACCAAGACTTCCAGGCTTACCAGGTGTAGCAAGTGACCTCTGTTTTTCAAAAGTTAATGGAGATCAAGTGGGAAACTGGTGCTTCTACCCTCAAGTGGCATATAAGGCAGGGTCCCTTTCACTCTTCACTGGAGTAGTAACAAAGGAAACAAGTTAAACACAAAGTTTAAGTAAAACCAGAGTCTTACAATGCCCAAAATGTCCAAGTTTCTATCAGGAATCATTCACCATACTAAAATCCAAAAAGATCTCAAACTCAATGAAAAAGACAACCAATGAAACCCAAGAACACAATACAGGAGATGTTAGAATTATGAGTTCCTAAATAGCTGACAATATGGTGGCTGATAATATTGATCTACTGAAAATGTCCCTGAGAAATGAATAGGAAATCAAAATATTCTTAAATGAATAAAATATTAAAGAATTTATTGACTAAAAGTATCTATAATGGAAGTTCTCTTAAAGAAAGGGTTTTATAAAAAAGAAAATTTGGAACATTAGTAAGGGAGAATTTAGTATGCCAAAATGTGGGTAAATATAATAGACTTTCCTTCAAAATCATGACTGATGTTTGAAGCAAAATTTATAATGCTTGCTGATGTGGTTTTAAATGTATATAAATAGAATATTTAAGATAATAATATATGAATTGTGAAGGATAAAGGGTAATAAAAGAAGGTAAAACTTTGTACTTACTCAAATTTGCTATATTATTTGAGTTGTCTAGAGAGACACAATCAATAGGATGCTTAAAGAGAAATAAAAAGAGGACTTTTTAGGGAAAATAGCTGACATGATTCTGGCATCTAAGAAGTCCCTAGTGAGCTCTTGAAAGCCTTGGGAGGTCAGCAATGTGGTTCTGTCCAAGCGAGATGGCCTCCAAACCAGGGAAGCTGAAGGTGCACCTCTTAGCTTGGGCAGGAAAGCCTGAGTACTCACTAAGAGACTTCAAATATAAGTTCTGGAGTCCAGAAGCCAGGAAGTCTGATGCTCAGATGCTAGGATAAAAAATGTTCTCAGTTTGGGGAGATCAGATCAATTTACCTTCTCTATTTATTCTCTCTAGGATGCCGGCCAATTGGAGGGAGTCTGTCTACATTGAGGGCAGGTCTTTACCACCTAGTCCACTTAGATTCACATGCTAACCCACTCTGGAAACATACACATGCTCCAAAGTACTGCTTTTCAAGATTTCTTTTCAGATAATGCTTACATCAATAAATTGACACAAAAGTAACCATTGTATAATGATTGCTAAATAAAATTTGTGGAAAGTCATTGACTTGACTAGGCTCTTAAACTAAGTACCATCAGACTAAACCAATATAGACTTAAATCATAGTAGTTGAGTTTAATAACTGCAAGAGGTTCTGGAACTAGCCAACTAATTAAGCAATAATCAGCTAAGATATCTGTATACCTCATGTTATGGTTTGGGTCTAGATGTCCCCCTAAAGCCTCATGCTGTCATGGGTGGCTTTTTCAGAGGTGGCTGAATCTAGAGTTGTGATACTAGGATTAGGACATGTGATTACTGAACAAGTCCACTGACTGATTTGGCACTGCCCTAACTGCAGTAGTCTGGATAAAAGGAAAGAGGCAGAAAGACACTGTTAAGGTTCCCTTGTTGCCTTTGCTACTGTGTGGGTGCCACGAACTGTTTCTCCTCTGGAATGCTCCTCTGCCAGCTGATTATGGGCTGAATCCTCTAAAAACTGTGAGCTAAATAAATTCTTTCCCCTTTAACTTTGGGTGTCAGGTATTTTGAGAGAAAAGCAACTAAAATATCTCACTTCTGTTTGCTTTACAGTATGCCATCAGATCGTATTTGGTGGTTGTAGATCTCTGATCTTTCTGGGAGTTTCCAGACTCATGAATCTAAATTACCTTTCAATCTGTATTTCTTTGCTCAAATAAACTATTAAATTTAAGGGATCTAAGTAATTTTCCCTTTAATATAGTATCCCATTAGACTTTAAGCTATACATAATACCTAC
Organism: Fukomys damarensis; assembly: GCF_012274545.1. NCBI lineage: Eukaryota > Metazoa > Chordata > Mammalia > Rodentia > Bathyergidae > Fukomys > Fukomys damarensis. The sequence goes on from NW_022900917.1 coordinate 45,798,255, forward strand.
ACCAGCTACTAAAAAAAGAGATGCAATAAAAATATTGTGAATAAATAAAAATGAAATTCTGAAAGTTGTTCAAGTTAAGGAGAGGAAACTATGAAAAAGAGAACACTGGAAAACAAAGAGAAAAAACAAAAACCAAACAAGTACTTGAATCTTAATATATGAATTAAAAGTAAATGGAGGGCAGGGGTATGGGGAAAAAATGAGAACGAAGATCTGCCATGTAAAGGTACAAGATCCCAATGATGACTATAAATGTACTGTATACCTAAAATGTACTAATAAACTCAATGAAAAAATGAAAATGGTCTACATATATCAATTAAAAGAGAGCTTTTTGGCAGTGGCCATTGTCAGTGGTTCACATATAAAAAGTAAAATATTCAACTATATGCTGCCCATAAAAATCTTCACTACAAATATGATAATGCAAGCAAGCAAAGAGTAAAGGTAAATATAATTAATTATATTGAAAAAAACTAGGAATGGTGTATTAACAACAAGTAAAATAGATTTCAGGGAAAAAATTACCAGAAAGACATGAACATCATAGATAAAAGAATAAGTCCACCAAGAAGAACAACAATCTTAAATGTAAATGCATTAAAAAACAGAATCAGACCCAGGCGTGGTGGCACATGCCTGTAATCCCAGCACCTGGGAAGCTGAGGCAGGAGGATCGCTGGGAGTTCGAGACCAGCCTAGGCTACACAGTGAGTTCCAGGTCTGACTCAGCTACATAGTGAGACCCTGTCTCAAAAAACAAAAACAAAAACAAACAGACAAAAAAGAATCATAATATATTTTAAACAAAACTGATAGATTTAAAGGAGAAACAGAAATTTCACAGCAATAGTTGGAAACTTTGACACATCCCTCAATCAACAATTGATAGAGTACCTAGATGGAGTACCAGAAAGGATATAGAAGAACTCAGAATGATAATGAACACAATCTAATTAACATTTCTGGAACACTCCACTCAATAAACAAAAGAATATACATACTTTTCAAGGTTCCATGGATGTATACTAACACATCTATAACATACCTATGTCCTAGGTCATAAAACAAACTTCAAATTTTTCAAAATTTAAATCTTATGGAGTGTTTTCAAACCAAAAAAATATCAAATTAGGAATAAGTAGCGTATACATGTTCATGTATAAGTTCATGTCATAAGTAGAGAATAGAAAGTAGTTACTAGACTTTGGGAAAGCTAGGGGAAGGAGAACTAGAAATAGGCTAGTAATCCCGTGAAAAAGCATATCTTATATAGGAAGAATGCGTTCTTGTGTTCTATAACAAGTAAGGTCACTATATTTAACAACAATTTACTGTATATTTCAAAATAGCTACAAGGGAGGATTTTGAATGTTCCCAATACTAAGAAATGATACACACTTGTGGAGATAGATATACCATTTATCAATTTGATCATTATATATTGTATATACATATTAAAATATACTTATGTTGTAGCACTAAGTCTAAATGTCCTGTAAAGCTTCACAATTTGAAAACTTTCTCCCAGAGTTGGCAGCAGTGCTCAAAGGTGGTCTTGATTTTTCAGGTATTTTGTTACAGCAATGGAAAGAGAATCAATGCACTGTATCCTATAAATATGTACATTCATGTCAATTAAAAAATTTTAAAGAAATCGATAATAAAAGACAGCAGAAAAATCATAAACAGTCAGAAACTGAACAACACACCAGTAAATAACTAATGTGTCAAAGAGTAAGTCTCACACGAAATGAAAAAACATACTGAACTGAAAGGCAAAGAAACAACAAAATAATGTCAGTTCAGGGTTGACAAGGGTTGGGAACTGATAGGAAACGAGTGTGGCTATCCAAGGGTGATATATGGATCCTGACGGCTATAGATTTCTTCTGCGTCTTGGCCGCATCAGTGTCAATATCTTGGTTGTGATATTGCATTATATTTTGTAATATATTATCTTGAGGGTCAAGGACATTGAGGTCTCTATATTATATCTGCTGAATTATATGAGGCTAAAATAATCAGTTTACTTTTAAACCTGTGTATTTTTATATTTAGATATTTTTAGTTATATTTGAAACTTGCATTTCAGAACCTCAAAATAGCATCTGTTTATTCCCATGGTAGGCCATCATGAGAGAATTAGAGAAGCAAAGGAAGAGACAGAGAGACAGAAGGAGAAAAGGAGCGAATATATGCCAGACATTGTGCTATGCACTGAACAATCATAGAAGCAAAGTTGAGTTCCCAGCTTTATTGTATATACACACACAATCACAAATATAAGCAAACCACATATATTCATTTAACATGTATATATAGTTATTTTTAATCACAAGCTCTTATTTTCTCTAATAAGTTTTATTAGCATACCTTTGTAATTACATTACACCTTTCCTTTTTAATAATTCAAGCACTATGTCTGTAGTGATGTTTTAAAAGTTGGGTACTAAGTCAATGACCTTGAGAATAAATAAATATTAGGACTTCACCTTTCTAAGGAGATTGAAGTCATTACAAGGAGCATTAGCATGCCTAGCCTTTTAGCTGCCACATTGGTCACCATATATGATAGCTGACATGATAGGATTGTAGAATCATTACCGCTCAGGACCATTAGGTACTATACTGGTAGGGAATTTTGTGCAAAAGACCAAGAAAGATAGATGAAAATGTAGAAAATTGAATGATAAAATAAATAAAGACATATACCCCATCTAATTTCAACCTGTTATTTAATCTTTAAAATGTCTATTTTACTTTATAAAATACAAATAAAAGTAAACCTGTTAATTTATAGAAATATATAAGATGTTGTATATTAGTTTAGACACTCCCTATTATCTTATTTGAACAATTAAGTCTGAAAAAAAGAGTGCTCATGCTAACTGTTTTGATATAAATTACTTTAGAGATAGTACACAAATTCAGGACACAGGAAAAATACATGAATTCTATGAAGCAAGAAATCAAAAATGAGATGATAAAACAACACACTGATATAAAAGAAAATACAGAGCTAAATAAACAGAAATTAAGGAGGAAAACACTTTTATTCAAGTAAAATAATTACAAATAAATAAAGCTAAAATAATAAAAAAAAACAAGGCAATGCCTAAAAACTTCCTTGATGTTACAGGAGGAGGCTTAAGAGAGCTGGTAGTGAATCTAAATGCTGGTGGTGGATGGGGTGGAGAACAAGAGTTTGAAGTGGTGGAGAGGTCAGTGGGGACAGAGGAGAGTAACAGACATGAATAAGTGAGAAGGTGAGAAACCACAGAGCCTCACCCACACACTTACATTATCCACCAGAGCCCTGGAGACATGAGATTTTCTATCCACATCTAGTGCGAAGCATTCCATTGCCCCACCAAGCAGCAATTATGTATTTTTCAGCTTTCATAGTCTGAGTCAGGCATCAGTTATCACTGCTTTCTAATTGTTTGGACTTTATTCTTTTAAGGATTCTCCACTGTTGTTTTTTTTTTCTTTAATCGTTTTCAAAAAGCTAATATATGTAACCATACTCAGCTAATAATAAGAGGAAATGGGCTAAAAATAATTCATGCTACAGCATGTTCAATGAACTGAAAACAGAGTCAGTCATCAGAAGGAGAGAACTTTGTCATATAAGAATTAGAACCCAGGGCTCCACAATCATCTGGCATCTGCTCAATGTTGTATCTGTGGTTAAAAATGTATGTGACAGGAACTTCTGGGATCTTCCAGATTCTCCATGTAAGGTCCTGGCCAACCGTGGCCCCGACATAACATTTGTGCTGAGTTACTCTCTGCACTAAGCAGTCATCCGCATTGGTCCCTCTATGTGTGTAAGGTAATCATTCAAATTGTGGATCCTTGGCAATACTTAGAGGCACCTGGCATTTCTGTCCCAATTTCTCAGTTTCAGCCATTACAATGTTATACAATGGATACACTTGACATACACACAATCCATGCTTGATTGTACTAAATCCAACTTGGCTTTGATGGAAAAGTTGATAAAGTTGGTATCAACCAGGATATGATAAGGTGGGCCCAGCTGTGTATTAAATTGAAAGAATAAACAGAAAGGACAGGAAAGGCCTTTCTTCCCTTCAGAGCACTAGGATCCTTCTTTACTTTCTTTTTAGGCCTTAATCTATTCTTTTCTTTAAGTCTCTCATCTCTGAGACTAAGCGTTTGCTTCATGGTCTTGTATTTCCTTGATTTCTTTTGTTTCCCCATGCGCGCAAACACACACACACACACACACACACACACACACACACACCTGTTTCTTCTGGAATCATCCATTGTTTCTTACAACCACATGATCACAATGCTTTCTTCCCCAAACTCAGAGTTTATTTATTCTCTAAAATTTATATATTTTGGGGGCAGAGACATTGAATAACTGTTTCACCTTTAAAATATTGTATAAAATTAGCTTCAGGCTATGTAGATAAGGTATATATGAAAAACAAAACAAAACAAAACAGGGTCCCTCTTTAGGTTTGGGACCCATTCCTAAGATATCTGATTATGTACATGCAAATATTCTAAAATCCAAAATAATCTGAAATCTGAAACACTTCTGGTCCTGAGTGTTTCAACTAAGAAATACTCAGCCTGTATTAAACTTTTGTTAATTTTAAGTCATACAATTCAAGTACCAGAAAGCAGGTTATAAAAGACTTTGGAGGGGTGGTTATCTGAACCTTATAGGTTGGGAGATGTCATCATGTAGACCCATAAATTTACCTATCCCTTTGGCCCCTGAGGCTATATCAGTTGAAGACTAAGTCAATGAAGTTTGTCTAATATATACCTTCTTCAGTCTATGAATCTCATATTTCTTCAGAACTTTTCCTTTATGTCTAGTTACCTAGAGGACACTGCCTGACTCTCAGCCTTCCAGAGCTCCTCCCCTGTGGAGATAACAACCAAATTTATTTTATCTTCCTGGAATAGTCCATGCTGTAATTACCCTACTCTCACCTCACACTCACATCACTAGAGCTTCCGTGAATTGATGTGGTTAAGTGTTAGGAAGAAAAATAAACACAATGGTTAACTTTATTCAAATAAAAAAGCAACAACTGCCAATTATTAATATGAATTTTGAAATTCTAGATCTTGGGGGAGAATTGTGGTTCCAGTGAAGGGGTGGGATGAATAAACAGGTGGGCAAGATCTTTCCCTGGCATGAGTAACTTAACACAAATTTTTTTCTACTTTCATAAGTGGTGTCTGTAATTATAATTTTGTTCTGCATTTTGTTTTAGTATAGTAATATGCTATAGTAACAGATTCAGGCTTTTTACCTGTTCTTATGGTGTGAAAGGAAAGGAATAATAGGCTTGATAAAAGCTGAACCAGAGACTGAGAGATGCAGATGGTACTCAGAAAAGCTTTTAAGGATTTTTTGTTCTAATGATAAATTCAACATACCCTAAAATTAGAAATTTTGGAAAATAAATAGAGCCAAGTGTAACATCTATTTTAATCACCTTAAATCCTAACAGTCACTAGTAATATTTGTATGTTTCCTTCTACTCTTTCTTATTCTGAAGCTGCCATTTCCTTTCTTTTTTTTTTTTTTTTTTTTTTTTTTTTTCGTGGT